>NW_017804131.1:5928591-6059840 GCF_001625305.1 Branchiostoma belcheri
CAATTTTTAGTGGTCGTAGTCTCTAATGGAAAGGTGATGTTACGTTCCATGAAATATGAAAAGACAGGAACAGTACTTTAGATATGTTTTACGATTGTTAATCGAAAAGTCCCCACATTCGTGGACCGGAGTAATAAAATTGTTGATTGATATCTTTGAATCAAATTGTTACAACGAAAACCACCTCAGTATGGTTAAGACCATTTCAAGACCCCCAGCGAAGTGGGCGTGACCGCCTTAGCAACACATGGATACAACCTTTGACCGGGAATTTTCCAGATTTTTCCTATTGTTTCATAATTGCCCCGTCTCCACCTAGTGTGAAAACTTTTCAGGAGGGGAGCATGTGCACAAGGCCAGGTGAGGTGATACCTGGCACCCTGTGGACTATGAATGTTGTTCAGACATGGCTGTATGGAACACAAATGCTGTATGTGTATTGCAGTGATTCTCCAATCCCATGTCAAGAAAATAATTTTTACTTGATTTACAACCAAGGAATACATAAAGTTTGGTAGTTCCACTTTTTTCAATCGCACGCCGGAAAGGGTTGTTGAGATCTTTCAAATAGTTAGACTTATAGGCTAACTCAAGGCCATCTATCACAGAACAGAGTTGTCAAACTTCCACGAGATTTCCTTTTTGAACCTCCTTGCAAAAACTTACTTACTTGTACCGCACCAAAAAAGTATTTAACACCATCAGCTATCTTATACAAGAGCCAGATTAGACCAAAAATGGAACATTGTTGTCACATCTGGGCTGGAGCTGCCCAGAGCTCCCTAAACTGCCTCAACCGAGTTCAAAAGCGCTTACAAAATTTTGTTGCAAGTGACTTGTTCGCCACCCTACAACCACTCTCACATAGGCGTAATGTTGCAAACCTTGCTTTCTTTTATCGCCACTTCCACGGTAAATGCTCCGTGGAACTTCACTCGCTAGTGCCCCCACTTCGAACATTCTCAGCAAGGACACGTCTTGACACTTCCACTGAAGCAAATCGCCTTCTTCTCCATTCACCACCTCTTAGGAGGAAGTTACACGCTGAAAGCTTCTTTCCAAGAACATCACTTTGGAATAAGCTACCTCGTGAATGTTTCCCTTATGAGTACAACCTTAAACGTATCAAGCCTAACTGTCTAAGGTCAACAAACATCTGTCCACACTGGCTGTACTGTAACCAAAAACATTTTGAGCCTTGTTTTGTGGTGACCTATGAAGTAAATGAAAATTTAAAAAAACTTTCGAAAATCAGGTAGAAGTGTACGTACATAAATGTTATAAAGCTGATAATAATAACAATCAAATGTAACAGTATTTGGTACCAAAGCCCTGTCAAGCTAAATGATTTTTCACAGGACGGCTTGACAAGCCGTACTATTGTGCTGGGGAAAAACAAGCTAGGGGGACATTCTCCTCCTGTTTTGTTGTAACAGTTATTAAAATTAATGTACAGTGCTAATCTGGATTATGAATCTTACTAAGGGAAATATTGTGTAATGTATGTTCAGCCTGTTATTTGGAGCCTATAGTGCTTTAATAAAACATTCTTAGGCCAAGTCCAAAGGATGTTTATGTTTGTAACCCAAGCCAAGCTGTCCGGCACACACCAGGTAGTGCCAGGTAGAGGTGTGAACAAGCCGTGAACTGCCTATTGTTTCCTCTGGTAGTCTGCTCCCCTGCTATCAAGGTGCTATGTAAACAAGTTGATTAGCTGTATTGTTCACTTATCCCAACAAAGTGATCAGATTTCTTGTCTAGTGAGGGCAAAAGTTACATTTTTGACATCTTATTTTGTCCTAAGTTGTGGGCCCTCATTTTGTGCCCTTTTGGGTCAATACATACCTCTTTGGAAAGTATACAAAATTTACAAGAAGATAGCAGTGTGGTATTTGTGATAAAGGTTTGCAGTATAAAGCTATGTGTTCATGAATATCCCAATGCTGTCATTTTTGTCAAAATTTTGAAGATATTAATAAAAATCTTTGTTCCTACAATAGAGGCCACACTGCAGTGTTGTAGAGTTATCACTGCTGAATATATAGATACCAAATTTGTCAAGAAAAAGTGTACCTTTAAGGCCCACAAGGTGTCTAAAGGTGACAAAATTTATGCTTATTACATTAATATTTTAATATCTGTACGCTTTGGGCAAAACCCGTATGCGTTGGACATATCTACTTGATGTGGAGCTTCACATTTTGTGAAAATTTTTGGGAAATAACCAACGTTAACCAGAAAGCTTGTATAAGAGATGAAAGTCAGTGGATTAGTTAATTAGGCAAAAAGGCTGAAAACGGTCTTAACCATACTGAGACTGTAGTATAAGCAACATAATGTACAATGGATACATAAGTAAATGATACATGCATGTAAACAATCTACAACAATATAATATTTGTGAAGTGCATAGCATATAACGTTATATATTGCATATTGAGGGAGAATTCAGACAGGCTTTGAGGTGATACAATATGAATATTTGTAAGCTGCTTTTAATGTGCACCGAGTGATCCCAGTTTGTGATGATACTTGATATGTGGCGTGTTCTTGTGCTGTCATGTTCTTGTGCTTTTATCGTCACCTCCTGGTTTTAAAACTCTCCAACATAGTAGAGCTACAGCATCTCAATGACAGTTTCCTATGTTCCTTACTACTTCGAGGGTCCACATCAGGGCTTTAGCCAGCTCGAAATTTTTTACCGTCAACCCCAGGTCAACCCAATTCGCGAAAAAAAATACCGTCAACGCGAAAAAAAAATTCCGTCAATAATTACTTTTAAAGAGTGTCTTTCACGATCCGGTGATCGACATCACGCCCTCCCGCACACTTTGCATTCGGTGTTCTAAATACCCGTCAAGATTGCAGAATAAAAAAAAAAAAACTACACAATCTGCAATTTTGCAGAATGAAAAAAAACTACAGTTCTCACAAGGAGACAACACGCAATGAATAATCCGCTATTCCCTTTGTTTTGATCCGCTCAAATCCCGCCGCGATTCAAGCCGCGGCCATGCAAATGAACCTACTCATGACGTCACAGCCTCCGATTTCCACCGAGCCGGCCCCGAGCGCTGACCGACAGCGGGCGATGTGGCTCAGATCTCCGACGATTTCCTTATTTAGAGCGTTCGGAAGACTTCGGGTAGCAAACAAAATGGCCGACATGTACATGATTTTACTTGTCAGCTTCGCTTCTCAACCGAAATGAGGAAGTTACAACTCCTTTGCGGACTTTAGCGGCCATGAAGTTGACTTGGGGAAGCGCTGAGACGTGATTTCGCTACGACAAAGGGGATTTTGCCGCGGAGGGAGTTACGTGGCCGGCAAAAACTCGCGTGTCAGCGATCCTCCAGAAATCTTTATGCTGCCGCTCAAGTCTTCGCGGGAAGGAGGTCTGACGAAGTTTTAGATTAAATAAGGCCACATTGTGTGGATCAATCTCCGTTTTCTTGCGATAGTATGATTATTCAAGTACAGTATATTATTCAAAAACGTTTGATATTTCTTTGTTCGTTGTCACATGTTTATTTATCGTATTGTCATGTACAGTTAGCAGCGTGTGTCTGAGTCGAGCCATTATTTTATTTTATTCTTATGTGGCCGTTAGCACATGTTGTTTTAACAGACAGCAACATTGAACAATAGAGCCAAGTCAACAGACGTCGGCACGGTTCTTGAAATCAGGTTTCCCGCCGCCGTGCGTTTGGAAAAGACGCCGCGCCGTGGCTCATTCAAATTCGCTAGATTTTTTCCATGTCTTTACCCACGATTTTTGACCGTCAATGTTGACGGTAAGGACTAAAATTTTTACCGTCAGACGGGACAAATTACCGTCAATTGACGGTAAAACGGTCCCTGGCTAAAGCCCTGGTCCACATCACTCTCACACCTACAAAACTGTAATGTTTTTGATATAGTCCAAAACTTCATTTACAGTACGGGTAGATTCTCGTGATTGATAAACCATCAACTTGTCCTGTTTGTATTTATCTTGCATGCATGTGCATGTATCTTGTCAATGTGTTTTATACTCGTTGTATGCTTTTGAGTAGAAGGTTTCATATAAGCAACTGTTTCCTTTTGCCTCATACTCAATAAATATATGTGAATAAAATAAAATGAAAACAAACCGTTTGTTACTTGATTTGAAATTCTTCACCATCAAAGCTTTATCCGAGTGTATCGTTCTTGTGGACCCTTTTGTAGGACGCAAAGTTTGGCATGATGTTCAAGGTCAAACTAAACAAGTCGGATGATTCATGGTTCTTGGCACCCTACAAGGAGAACCGCATGGCCGTCATCTATTCATCCACGCCTTCGTCACCCCCTGGAGTACAGTCAACGGAGCCGCTGACAACTACCCAGAGTTTGACAACAACCGTCGTGTCCATGTCATCTACGGGTAGGCAGTTATCTTGAAAGTTCATACAGTGTGTTCATACAGATTCAGATTCAGATTGGCTTTATTGATGTCGCAGTGGAGTACACTGAATTAAGATCAATATTACATAAAAGTACAATATAATGGTTGGCGATATAGGGTTAAAAGGTAGTGCAATAGCACAATACAGTACATGATTAAAATATAGTACAATAATCAATAAAAGAGGAGCGTCATATATACAAAGAATTGGTCGTGACAGTAAGAGAATATTCGCTCATTGACAATGCATTAAAAATAAGTTACAGATTAAAAGTCATGCTGGTTCAACAATCGAGTCAGGTAGGGTATTGGTGTGTTTTAGCCTTTGGAATATCAAGTTTTTTACTATTTTTGGTACTTCTGCCTGTGATACTAGATCTGCGTCTCGGCAACCAATGTTCAAACTCAGAGTTTCATCATTATGAAGCAAGTTTAAACTGTAATTTCCCAAACAACAAATTGGACACACCCAAATTTTCGACTGTACTCCAGTCTCCAGTCTTTGTCAAGGAATGGGTAATCCACCGCTTCCGTGACGTCACGCAGATAACACACGTGACTCCGTGAGCAGTGGATCATATGCTGCAGAAAGTCTGTGGCGCCCCCCGTCTCTGTTGAGGGATGGTTGTAATGCCCTGATGTAGAATGGGTAGGCAGTGTTGACATCCTACTGCAGTCCGGATAATTGCATTTTCAACTTTGTGCCTGTAATTATAAGACAAAGAATTCAACAGTGAAGAATCGATTTCTTGCATTGTAATTCAACCAAGATTTTGGTTAAAGATGTTTGATGTCGACTTGAAGACGATGCTTTCATTCATTCATTCATTCATTCATTCATTCATTCATTCATTCATTCATTCATTCATTCATTCATTCATTCATTCATTCATTCATTCATTCATTTTAACATTAAACCTTGAAGCATAATGCCTGTTAATGCAGCAACAATGTGCTATAGCTATGTTGATGAGTTCAAGCTAGATCTGTATATAGTTACTGAAATATTTGTTTTTACACAGACATAGATGAGTGTACCCGGAAACCCTGTCAACATGGACGCTGTGTGAACAAAGATGGCGGATACAAATGCACCTGCTCGCCTGGATGGACTGGACACAACTGTCAGCAGGGTGAGCACTTTTTTATTCAATCAAGTTCTTAGTATTTCTTTTCTAAACAAATCCTTATATATCATTTTTGTTATACTTACAAAATCTAAATCTTTTATCGATTTCCTTGATCATAGAGTTGTATTCAGAGGTTCATCATTTGGTGTAGATTACCAACTGATGTAGCTCAAGGTACAAGATGTCTTTACTTAATCACACAGACATAGATGAATGTACTGGAAAGCCTTGTCAACATGGGCGCTGTCTGAACAAAGATGGCGGATTCACCTGTACCTACTCACCTGGATGGACTGGAAAGAACTGTGAACAAGGTGAGTCTTTTTTTAGTCATTCAAGCTTAAAATTGTTAGTATGAATAATGAAGTGGTATTTCTCCTCTTCAAAAAAAGTTTCAGATTGCTTTAATGCCAGGTTATGGTCGATTCAGTTCTATCTGCAACTAACTAGATACCTCCGCGTCTTACAGGCATAAATGAGTGCGGCGGAAACCCTTGCCAACATGGACGCTGTAAGAAACAAAAGGGCAGATACAGATGCAAATGCTCGCGCGGATGGACTGGAAAGAACTGTCAGCAAGGTGAGGTGTTTTTGTGTAGCTAATTCAAGTTATCCTACCTCTTTCTCATAGGAGTAAAAAAGAAGTTCTAGAGTCATCTGCGTGTTCTCTGATAGATTGTAGGTGTCTGAAATATAGAAGTTTTCCAGAGTTAACAATATCACTTACTCAACTCTTACTTTCCACACAGATATAAACGAATGTAGTAAGAGGAACCGTTGCCAGCACGGGACTTGTGAGAACAAAGATGGCGGATACACCTGTTCCTGCTCACCTGGATGGACTGGAAAGAACTGTCAAAAAGGTGAGATCCTTTTGATTCAGTACTTATATTGTTCCCTTTTCTACTTTCTGAAGTTTCAACCAATTTCTCTTAAACTAGATTCATAATCAAATGTACAGGTTCATTGTTTTGGTGAGATGTAATTCAAATGAAAGTAGGCCGCTCGGTACAGGCT
Organism: Branchiostoma belcheri; assembly: GCF_001625305.1. Taxonomy (NCBI): domain Eukaryota; kingdom Metazoa; phylum Chordata; class Leptocardii; order Amphioxiformes; family Branchiostomatidae; genus Branchiostoma; species Branchiostoma belcheri. The sequence goes on from NW_017804131.1 coordinate 5,935,165, forward strand.
TTGTATTCTTTATTCCACAGACATAAATGAGTGTACCGGGACACCCTGCAAACATGGACGCTGTGCAAACAAAGATGGCGGATACAAATGTATCTGCTCTTCAGGATGGACTGGGAAGGAATGTCAGCGAGGTGAGTCTTTGTTTGTGGAGTCACACACTCTAAAGGTTCAAATGTCGAAGTACTTCATGTGTTTTCTGCAATGTTTTGCATATTTTCTACCAGAAAGGTATGTTTTTTCTTGTACTTGTAGCCTGTATAATTACAGTGATGTATTTCCAGAGTTGTCAGTCTTATCAATGACCTTATGTGTCACACAGATGTTGACGAGTGTGTGAGGAACCCTTGCCAGCACGGGACTTGTGTGAACAAAGATGGTGGATACACCTGTACCTGCTCACCTGGCTGGACTGGGCAGAACTGTCAGCAAGGTGACCACTTTTTTATTCACTCGTGTTCACAGTATTTTAAGTTTGGAATTCTCTATTTGACAAATCTTTATATATTATTTTTTTATCCCCTTGACATCTGATCTCTCACTTCGATGTCATGATAATGAACCCCTGGATTTGAAATCGCCACTTTCGTTAATTGAACTACACTATTAATCTGCTTAATCACATAGGCATACATGTAGATGAATGCATCGAAACACCTTGTCAACATGGACGCTGTGTGAACGAAGATGGCGGATACAAATGTACCTGCTCACCTGGATGGACTGGACAGAACTGCCAGCAAGGTGAGCACTTTTTTTATTCAATCAAGTTCTTAGTATTCCTTTGAACTGTCAGCATGGTGAGCACTTTTCTTATTCAATCAAGTTCTTAGTATTCCTCTTGTGAACAAATCCCTATGCATCTTTTTTTTGTTTTACTTACAAAATCTGAATCTTTAACCACAGATTTGTATTTAAACCCAGAGTTATTTGGTGTAGATCACCAACTGGTGTAGCTCTAGGTACAAGATGTCTGTCCTTGATCACACACACAGACATAGATGAATGTACTGAAAAACCTTGTCAACATGGAACATGTGTCAACAAAGATGGCGGATACACCTGTACCTGCTCGCCTGGATGGACTGGACAGAACTGTCAGCATGGTGAGCACTTTTTTTATTCAACCAAGCTCTTAGTATTCGTCTTGTGAACAAATCCTTATGCATCTTTTTTGTTATATTTAGAAAATCTGAATCTTTTATCAATTCCTTTGACCGCGGATTTCTGACTGAAGTCACGAGCTTATCATTTTGGTATAAAATACGAACTAATGTAGCTCTAGGTAGAAGATTTCTTTACTTAATCACACAGAGATAGATGAATGTACTGAAAATCCTTGTCAACATGGACGCTGTGAGAACAAAGATGGCGGATACAAATGTACCTGCTCACCTGGATGGACTGGACACAACTGTCAGCAAGGTAAGTACTAGTACTTTTAGTAGCTTATCATTTTGGTATAAAATACGAACTAGTGCAGCTCTAGGTACAAGATGTCTCTACTTAATCACGCAGAGATAGATGAATGTACTGAAAATCCTTGTCAACATGGGCGCTGTCTGAACAAAGATGGCGGATACAAATGTACCTGCTCACCTGGATGGACTGGACACAACTGTCAGCAAGGTGAGTACTAGTACAATTAGTAGCTTATCATTTTGGTATAAAATACGAACTAGTAAAGCTCTAGGTACAAGATGTCTCTACTTAATCACGCAGAGATAGATGAATGTACTGAAAATCCTTGTCAACATGGACGCTGTGAGAACCAAGATGGCGGATACAAATGTACCTGCTCACCTGGATGGACTGGACAGAACTGTCAGCAAGGTGAGCACTTTTTTATTCAATCAAGTTCATAGTTTTCGTCTTGTGAACAAATCCTTATGCATCTTTTTTGTTTTACTTACAAAATCTGAATCTTTTATCAATTACTTTAACCACAGACACTTATTTAAACCCAGAGGTTTATTATTTGGTGTAGATTACTAACTGGTGTAGCTCTAGGTACAAGATGTCTCTACTTAATCACATACACAGACATAGATGAATGTACTGAAAAACCTTGTCAACACGGACGCTGTGTGAACAAAGATGGCGGATACAAATGCACCTGCTCACCTGGATGGACTGGACAGAACTGTCAGCATGGTGAGCACTTTTTTTTATTCAATCAAGTTCATAGTACTAGTATTCGTCTTGTGAACAAATCCTTATGCATCTTTTTTGTTTTATTTACAAAATCTGAATCTTTAACCACAGATTTGTATTTAAACCCAGAGGTTCATTATTTGGTGTAGATTACCAACTGGTGTAGCTTTAGGTACATGTACAAGATGTCTCTACTTAATCACACAGACATAGATGAATGTACTGAAAAACCCTGTCAACATGGACGCTGTGAGAACAAAGATGGCGGATACATATGCGCCTGCTCACCTGGATGGACTGGACAGAACTGTCACAAAGGCGAGCTACTTCTTTTTGTGGAGTCATTTCATGTATTTTGTGTTTTTTTGCGATGTTTTATAGTTTCCTAGTTTTAAATATTTGAATAGTTTAGACAAATTTATATATCTTATGAAATTAGACAAGCCGTGTTTTGTAAGTTCTATATGTTCATTCATCTACAATTGTTTTAAGAAGCGAGAAGAAGTCAATCCTGTAAACAATAGTATTGTTTAGTTTGTCTTCATGACCTGTACTTAGCTCGAAAGAGCATAAATGTGCAATAAAGGTCTTTCATTCATTATCTACTTGGGCCTCATGTCTTTCTTTAATTCTACCCCAACTTGAATCATTGCAATGGTGTATCCTGAGTTGTTAGTCTTACCACAACCGTTGTCTCACACAGATATCAACGAGTGTGTGAGGGAACCTTGTCAGCACGGCGACTGTGTGAACAAAGATGGCGGATACACCTGTACCTGCTCACCTGGATGGACTGGGCGGAACTGTCAGCAACGTAAGCATATCTTTAATCATTCAAGTTTATATTATCCCTCTTTTGAATTGAACAAATCCCTATGTATTCTTTGTATACTTTCGAAAACTGGGTCTCTGATGTGTTCTCTTGAAATTGGATTAACATAATTTAAGTCACAAGTTCTTAATTTTCATTACTCTAAGTAAATTAACAACTAGTGCAGCTAGATACAAGATTTTTTTTCTTTATCACACAGTTCTAGGCATAGATGGATGCAATGGAAAACCCTGCCAACATGGACGCTGTGAGAACAAAGATGGCGGGTACAAATGTATCTGCTCACCTGGATGGACTGGACGGAACTGTCAGCAACGTAAGCATATCTTTAATCATTCAAGTTTATAGTATCCCTCTTTTGAATTGAACAAATCCCTATGTATTCTTTGTATACTTTCGAAAACTGAATCTCTGATGTGTTCTTTTGAAACTGGATTAACATAATTTAACTCACAAGTTCTTAATTTTGATTACTCTAAGTAAATTAACAACTAGTGCAGCTAGATACAAGATTTTTTTTCTTTATCACACAGTTCTAGGCATAGATGGATGTAATGGAAATCCCTGCCAACATGGACGCTGTGAGAACAAAGATGGCGGATACAAATGTATCTGCTCACCTGGATGGACTGGACAAATGTGTCAGGAATGTGAGTTCTTTTCGTGAAGTCACGGACTCTTAAGATTCAAACTTTGTTTCATGTGTTTTTTGCTTTGCATGTTTTTCAACATGGAAGCATTTTTTTGTATCTTACCCTAGACCATGACAATATGTGTATTAACATTTTACCAGTTTTCAGTCTTACCATAACCGTTATGCATCACACAGATATCAATGAGTGTATGAGGAAGGAACCTTGCCAGCACGGGGCTTGTGAGAACAAAGATGACGGATACACCTGTACCTGCTCACCTGGATGGACTGGGAGGAATTGTGAGCAAGGTGAGTACTTATAGTATTCCTCTTTTTAACAAATCTCTGTATATAATTTTTATACTTTCAAATCTAAAATAGTTTAACCTTAATAATTCCTTTGAAACCAGGTTCGTATTTCAACTCACAATCTCACCATTTCTGTTAATTGGGGTAAATGATCAACTAGTGCAGATAGGTACAGTATTTCCCTTCTTTATACCACAGACATAGATGAATATGTTGGAACGTCAACCCTCTGTCAACATGGACATTGTGTTTTTGAATTTTTGTATTTTTGTTTGTTATGTGACAAAATTATTTTCGCAAGTTGATCTTTACCTAATGTTAATTAGGTTAGGTGACTTACTTATCGAAACTTTGCATCATCTAATAGACATAGATGAGTGTGCTACAAAACTATGCCAACATGGAACCTGTGTGAACAAAAACGGCGGATACAAATGCACCTGCTCACCTGGATGGACTGGACAGAACTGTCAGCAAGGTGAGTTAGTTCTTTTCGTGCACTCATGCACTCCAAGCAGTAAAGTATTCTATGTATTTATTGCAATGTTTTGTACATTTTGAGCAGACATTTTCCACCAGGGAGGAAGCCCATACTGATCACCACATTTATATATGTATTGCCAGAGTTGTCGGTCTTACCATGAACTTTATTTGTCCACCCAGACATGGATGACTGTACCCGGAAACCTTGCCAGCACGGAACCTGTGAGAACAAAGATGGCGGATACAAATGTACCTGCTCACCTGGATGGACTGGACAAAACTGTCAGCAAGGTGAGTTATTTCTGTATCTTAATATTATCACATTAATGGGTGATTTACATACTATCAGGAAGTTTCATTTATTTATGATATTTCTTTCTTTATCACTAAGACATAGATGAGTGTGCTACAAATGTCTGCCAACATGGACGCTGTGAGAACAAAGATGGTGGATACAAATGTACCTGCTCACTTGGATGGACTGGACAGAACTGTCACCAAGGTGAGTTCCTTTTGTGTTGCCATACATCCAAACGCTGTCAAGCAATCTATAATAGAGATGTTTATTGCAAATAAATATAATGATTATCTATTGCTGCAAGAGCTACCATTTGATAATATCGTTTACACAGATATTGATGAGTGTGTGAGGAAGCCTTGCCAGCACGGAACCTGTGAGAACAAAGATGGTGGATACGAATGTGAATGCCCATCTGGATGGACTGGGCGGAACTGTCAGAAAGGTGAGTTTCTTTTGTGTAGTCATAAATCCAAAATTTGTCAAGCAATCTAAAATGATTATATATATGCTGCAAGAGTTAACATTTGGGTGCATCGTTTACACAGATATTGACGAGTGTGTGAGGAACCCTTGCCAGATCGGGACTTGTGAGAACAAAGATGGCGGATACAAATGTGCCTGCTCACCTGGATGGACTGGACGGAACTGTCAGCAAGGTGAGGTTCTTTTGTGTAGTCTTTTGTGTAGTCATACATTCAAACGCAGCCAAGCAATCTATAATGATTATCTATATGCTGCAAGAGTTAACATTTGAGTGTATCTTTTACACAGATGTTGACGAATGTGTGAGGAAACCTTGCCAGTATGGGACTTGTGAGAATAACGATGGCGGATACACCTGTGCCTGCTCACCTGGATGGACTGGATACAACTGTCAGCGAGGTGAGTTCCTTTTGTGTAGTCATACATCCAAACGCTGTCAAGCAATCTATAATGAAATGCTGCAAGAGTCAACATTTGAGTGTATCGTTTATCAGATGTTGACGAGTGTGTGAGGAAACCTTGCTAGCACGGAACTTGTGAGAACAACGATGGTGGATACACCTGTACCTGTTCACCTGGATGGACTGGACAGAACAGTGATCAACGAGTTGGACTCCTTTGTGTAGTCATCAACGGTGTCGAAAGAATTTTTACAACTTCCTTTCAGGAGGGTCCGCTGTTTATTGTCTGAGGAGCTTTTGTGAGGAGCTTATAGATTGATAGCGTTTGGATGTCTAGAAAAACTTGACATTTGATCACTTCTTTTGTACAGTTGACGGATGTGCTAGGAACCCATGCCAGCACGGGATTTGTGTGAACAAAGATGGTGGATACAAATGTACCTGCTCACCTGGATGGACTGGACAGAACTGTCAGCAAGGTGAGTTTCTTCTTATGTACTTATTTTGCTTGCAAGCTGTTCTTTTTTTATGGATGAAAAACCATTAAGTTTGGTTTCCTTCTTTTCATGAAACAGATGAAATCTTGTTGTTACGCGTATCATTGTGTTATGTTAAACAAATTAGATACACTTTCTTTCCTTTATCACACAGACATAGATGAGTGTGCCGGAAATCCCTGTCAACATGGAACATGTAAGAACCAAGAAGGCGGATACAAATGTACCTGCTCACCTGGATGGACTGGAAAGAACTGTCAGCAAGGTGAGTTCCTTTTGTGTGAGCCCCCTTTTCGTAGTAACGTAAGCATAGAAGAGAGATGTCCGCCATTCAGATTCAAAGAGGGTTCACAATCACCATCACCATAACTAGGTTCAAGATTCCAGTCCTATTGTACACACACATAAATGACTGTGCCAGAAACCCATGTCAAAATTGACGCTGTGTGAACCAAGATGACGGATACAAATGTACCTGCTCATCTGGATGGACTGGACAGAACTGTCAGCAGGGTTAGTCTGTAGTCCAAAAACGTTCTTCATATTCTACAAGCATTAAGAGTTACATAAATCATCGGGTGGACTGTTAAAATCAGTTACATGTTTTCTCTCCTTTAACACGCAGACATAGACGAATGTGTCGGGAAACCTTGTAAACATGGACGCTGTGTGAACCAAGATGGCGGATACAGATGTCGGTGCGAAAGGGGATGGAGAGGACAGAACTGTGACCAAGGTGAGGTTGTTTTATCACCTTCTCCAGAAGATTCTGGAACCGCTGGAACATTCCTTAACAGTCTTTAAGGGGGGGTTAAGTCATGAACCGGTTAACCGATTGTCGTGATTTTTAGTATGTAGGCAGCTTAAGTGATGCTTGACATGGCAATACTTGTTATGTTGCAAATCAGTGTCTCATTTTTCTGCCATCAGATGTCGACCAGTGCAACATACGCCCCTCGCATTGTTTGCATGGACAATGTGTGAACTTTGTTCCTGGCTTCACATGCACCTGCTCACCTGGATGGACTGGGATACACTGTGATAAAGGTAAGTTTTAATGTAATTATATGTTTGAAAGTTGATCTTTTTTATTTAAAAAGACAATATTTTTGTTTCCTTCTTTCCATTACAAATCAAATCTCTTCCTTTTCTCCAACCTAGGATTATTATCGGGCTGTATGTTAATCAAACTTTCGAACTGCATGTTTTTGTACGCCAAAAAAGCAGTACTCAAGCAACTGGATATGATTTTGGAAAACATATCCAGTAGCTTGAGTAACTGCCTTTTTGGCATATTTTTATAGTCATGACCTGGATGTCTAACCTTCATCGACGTTTTTTGTTGTTGTTTTCTTCATCACTTGACAACACAGACATATATATTATGGGTGTGCCAATCATCCATGTCTACTTCTGATGTAGTTTTTTTGCTTTAGTTGGAAGTTGCTCTTTTCTATGGACAAAATTATATATTTGTGTCCTTTCTTTCATTACAAAAAAGTATTATTTTTTTTTAATGAGTGTCACATGAATCATCGGGTTGAATATTTGAAAAAGATATTTTTTTCTTTCCCTTATCACATAGGTTTAGATGGTTGTGCCAGGAACACATGCGGATTTGGAAAGTGTGAGAACACCAATGATGGCGGACACAAATGTATCTGTTTACCTGGATTTACTGGACAGAAATGTCAGAAACGTGAGTTTCCTCTTGTGTTTAAAAGTTGCCCCTTTCTCTGTGACAGATCATGAATATATCTGTTCCTTCTTTTCCGAACAAATTTGAGATCGTACTTTTCTCTAACTATGCCTTTACATAGTAAGTGCTATCGTGTACCCATGTAATTTTATGTCAAATCATAATTTTTCAGTACAAGCTTAAGGTTTTCATTTTCTCTAAGAATCTACATTGTAGGTGTTATTATCAGGCTCTTTGTTATTACTCCGTGAAGGAGGTCAGGACCTCCGGACGGAGTGTTGTGATCGGCTGATTTTTCATGTTCGCGGTCAAAACACTGGGTTCTCTTTGTGTAATCGGCACGCAATTTTATACGCCGCACATACCGCACATACTGGTAGATCGGGTAATTTTATGATTTGCTAGTTGTAAAGGCGTCTTGTAGTATGAGCCGGTATATGAAGAAGTAGCCTGTGTTACACAATCATGCTTTCGGTCGGATTGATGTGCAACTGTTACTAATTGCAGGGACTGCGCTAATGCCGACCAGTCGCGCTGTCCTGATACACCGCAAATGTGCGAGTGTTCCCTGTAGACAGTCCCGGGAGTCATTTTTTTCGCACATTCCAGGAGCCAAACCAAAATACGTTCATGAACCGAGTCCAAAAAACCGAAACGTGAAAATCGGATGATCGGACCTGATGTACATTTCTCTTTCTGTAAATTGTACACACAATACACACATCTTTAGATAATCTGGCCATGGCAGGTTTAAAAAAAAGTAACCCTGAATCATACTAGATTAGCGTAAATGCAAGTTTATGCGTTCAAAACAAGAAAAGAAATTGTTTCCGGGTATTAATCTCTTGAATCACGGCGCTGAATATTGACGCAAAAATATTTCGGGCATCGCGCGCCCTTCCCCGTTGTTTAGACTGTATGCAAATCCCGCGTCACGTGTCGGCATTTCGCATCTCTGATTGGTTGTTGCGTCTTAAGCTGAGCCGACGCGCGTTTAAACAATTTTTCTTTGTTCGATTTATCACACTTCACAGAGAATTGTCGCCAATGGCTACTTCTTTTTGTTGCAATATATGATACTTCACGGAGAATTGTCACCTATGGCTTCTTGTTAAAATTTTGTTCATTTTCTTTTCTTTATCACGCAGGTGTCAATGTGTGCGACTTTCACCCATGTCAACACGGACGCTGTGAGGAGAAACTTGGTGTCGGGTACAATTGTATCTGCTCATCTGGATGGACTGGACGGAACTGCCAGAAAGGTGAGTTCCTTCTCATGTATTCATTTTGTTTGAAAGTTGTTGTTATGGATGAAAAATAACATATTTTGGTTTTCTTCTTTTTCATTACACATCTATTAAGGTCTTGGTTTTCCGTGTATCATTGTGTTATATGTTAATTAAATTACGTACATTTTCTTTCCTTTATCCCACAGACATAAATGAGTGTGCCACAAATCCCTGTCAACATGGAACATGTAAGAACCAAGATGGCGGATACAAATGTACCTGCTCACCTGGATGGACTGGAAAGGACTGTCGGAAAGGTGATTTCATTCCAATATATTCATTATGTTTGCAAGTTGTTCTTCTTTATGGATGGAAAATCATTAATTTTGGTTTCCTTAATTTCATAACAGGTTTTAGGTGTTGGTGTTGCGTGTATCATTGTGTTCCATGCCAAACAAATTAGATACATTTTCTTTCCTTCATCACACAGACATAGATGAGTGTGCCGGAAACCCTTGCCTACATGGACGCTGTGAGAACCAAGATGGTGGGTACACCTGTACCTGCTCAGCTGGATGGACTGGAAAAGACTGTCAGCAAGGTGAGATCGTACTTGCCAATTAATACGAATACAAATGCTGCTCCGGGTATTCTGCTTGAATGTGGCTCTTTTCTGAGGAAATTCTATAAATGTGCCGTATTTCAAGGTTCCGGGTCGGAGTTTAAATCTGACCAGAGTCTAAGTAAGTGCGCAGTAAATCGCCGGTTCTGCGAGGTTGTCATGCTAGGTTTGGCTCCCCGTAGCTCGGAGATCGTTGTAGATTTTCAAATAGGTTTTGAATTGATCAAAAAACCTTGGGATTGTAGTGTTTTTCGGCGTGGTGAAGCTGGACGGGCAGCGACGCGTTTTAGGTATTAGTCCGCGAGCAAGGGTGATTTGTTGCCTGATTACCCAAATAGCTGCGTTCTATGTGGAATTTCAAGGCATTCGCGTCACCATGATTTTGCGAAAAACTTATCGCAACAACCTATATTTTTTCCGTTTTTCAGATACAGGAAGTAGTAAGCTATTTCGGCATATATAGCCTGGGAAAATTCGTTTTTTTTTCAAGCAGGTCCGTTGAAAAAACTGCAAAAAATCTATATTTTTCGTATCCAAAATTTACGTTTAACTACATTTTCTACCCAAATCATAGAGTCGACGGACAATAACCAAAATTCTATCGGAAGCTGGCTGGACCGCCAATGTGACATGCAAATTCAAAATTTCATTGTAACATAGTAAACGATAATCACCGACAACAGAAGATTCAGTTCATTACACTGTGATAAAGCACTTCTAGGTTCAATTAGGCCATGTTGATTTGATTATATGGATGACATCCGCGCGCGCATGAATTTTCGGCCGTTTCCAAAAAAAAAGTTTTCAACCATACTGTAAATCATACAAAACAGTTGCAAAATGAGCAAAAATATACCGTTAGTTACAAAAAAAACCATACCAATGTCGTAGAATGCCAAAATCAAAGGAAAAAACACGAAATTGTTAAGAAATGAATTCGAAGAGTAGGTTATTCGCGAAACCATATTCTGTGCCATTTGTTCAACCTTCGTGACCACGTACATTTCATAATGAAAACAACTTTTTTTTTTGCAAAACTTTTTTTATTCGCACGCGCGCATCAGTTTTGGGGTTCCCGGAGGATGTCATCCATATAATCAAATCAACATGGCCTTACAGTGATACAAGTCGGGTATCGTACTACATACGACTACTAGCCTTAGGGCTAATATCCTGATGTCGCAGTACACTTATTTTGCAAAAGGTGTAAATTACTTTTAAATTAGTAGAAATGAGTTTCGACTTCCTGAAATTACACGTTAAAGTGATACACAGTAATACATTCTAAAACATGTCGGTTCTTATCTTTTTAACATCACAGAGAAGCAAGAAGTCGAATTTACTTAATAGACTATAGTGCTAGTGCTAGCTTGATCATGTATATGCAAAATATCGATTTGTCGTGGCCTGTACTTAACTTAATAGGTATGCATGTACACAAATGTCTTCATTACCCTCGCCAAGAAGGTTATGTTTTCAGTAGCGTTTGTCTGTGGGTATGTATGTATGTGTGTGTGTGTGTGTGAGTGTGGTTTAGCAAGATAACTCGAGAAGCAGTTGATGGATTAGAATGAAACTTAGTAGGTGGGTAGATCTTAATGAGGCCTAGAATTGATAAAATTTTGGGCCCCCTGGTGACTTTCCTAGGTACTGCAGCAGAACTTCCGGTTTTGATATCTCATGATCTGGACATGCTAGGGTCAAGATTTTCGGATGGCAGATTGCTCTTGGAATAGGGAAGAAGTGACATGAGTTTGGGTCCCCTAGCAGCTTGTTCTGGAACTGCAGGAGCATTTGTTGAAAACATTTCGAAGGAGGATAACTCAAGAACCGGTGGACGTATTGTCGTGATTTTTGGTATGTAGATAGTTGAAGTGATGCTTGACATAATCAGATGACAATTATGCAAATAAGGAGTAATTTTCATAATTAATGAGAAAATTCTATAAATCTGCTTTGTTCGATAATAGAACTATGAAACACCTGTGACATCTACTTGAGAACAAGAAAAACATCTGAGGATATAGATTATGTAAATGAGGACCTGATTTGCATAATTAATGGCAATTTTTTATAATTTCATACTTGTAACTGCTGGGAATTTCATACTTGCCACATTTGGAAGTTAAATGAAGGTGAACATCGATAAACATAATTTATTCAAATCATGACCTCATTTGCATAATTTATGAGGAAGTGCTACAATAGCTTTTTTTGTTAAGATAAGGCTGTCATTGGGTGGAGAATAGGATGAACTGATATAATACATGTAAATGAGGCTCTTATTTACAAAATCAATGATTAGAATTGTATAATTAGTCAACCGCAAGGGTTAACATCATTTGGCGAAGGTATGAGATCGTGGAACTCTTGTTAATTCATTCGTTCGTTCATTCATTCATTCATTCATTCATACGTTTATTCATTCATTATACCTTACCCAGGAAGCACCAGCCGTGGGCAACTGTATAAGAGCCTGGGTTGCTTCAGGTACAAATCTGACCCCGCCATTCTGATTCTCGAGAGGACAGACCCACGCCTAGACGACAACTACAGGCACCGTACCGACGCGATTGAGAAGTGTTTCCAGGTGGCGCTTTCCCGTGGTTTTAACGTGTTTGCTCTCACGTTTGGCGGGTCCTGCTCTGGATTAGCTTCTGGTCCCACCGTCTACACGAAGAACGGACCCCCCAGACACGGTTGTGCTGCGGACGGTACAGGCGGGATTTTCGCACATGAGGTCTACCAGATCTTAGGTAAGACTCTGTAGATACGACAGCGGGTGAATGTGCTGATATTTCTATGTCAAAAAAAGTCCATTGCGTCGTTACGTTCATGCCACGTTCTGCGCGTTTAGTCATTTTATTGATTAGATTTGAAAATTTAGGACAGTTTGAAGGATGCCATTTCCATCAATAGTTTCAATCTTATCACTACATATTAAAGATAACGTTTCTTTTTTTAAACTTTTCCCGAGCATTCATTGTTGCCATCAGGTTAAATATTAACCACAATCTGCTTGAATGTGTCCCTTTTCTGTGGAAAATCGTATACTTTTCTATTTCATTATAGATTTAGTTTTCCCCATTTTAATTGCAATAATTTTTTTTCTTAGGAAAGAAGTCTATCGTAGGAAAGAAGTCCATCGTAGTTGAAAATAAAATACAGATAATGCTTGTTGCGTTTATAGCAGAGAAAGAGCCAATGATTTTGTATGGTTTGTGAATTTGTTGGCTGGTACGAGCTTTTTTTCTGCGATGTTTGTTGTGATGGCATTATTTCTATGTAACAGCCAAGAAGAGGACGGGGTACGAAAGACTAGGTAATACCGAGTACAAGGTATTTGCCGAGAAAAAGACATACAGCGGGGCCCAGCAGACCTGTGCATCAGACGGAGGCCGTCTTGCAACGATTAAGACAGAGGCAGTGTTCAGTTTCCTTCTTGGCTTAATTGGGCACGTTGATGGATTCAAAGGTTACTGGTTTGGTCTCAACGACATTTCCGTAAGTATTTTTTTCTGCCGTTATTTGTCGGAGTTTAAATGTGACCCATGCCCGTAGCCAGTCCACTTTTTATTTAAAGGTCCAAGATTTTTCACAAGATGAACTGATTCGTATCACCAGCGGGGCTCGAATAAAAACTACCTACTTAAGTACTTTGTCATTGAATAAAAAGTTATCTCTGATTTTTTCTTTGAAATCCTCTCAAAAACGCAGGAAATGCCATTTCAAAAGGCTCATTTTTTTTAATTTTCCGGTGGCCTAGGAACCTCGCGCCTTCGGCGCTCGCTGGTCCCTCAGGCACTGGGAAGAACCCTCTCTTTCAAAATCCTGACTACGGGCATGGCCGCTCGTCAACACACCGGAATGTTCCTATGTTTTGGTTCTGACTCCGTTGACGGGTACCTTGTTGTAAATTTTACCCTCCTCTAGGTTGAAAACCGTTGGACTTGGTCAGACGGAACACCACTGAGAGGCTGCGGTTTCACCAAATGGGCTCCAGGAGAACCCAACAATTGTAACCAACAGGACTGCGCTACTCTATGGGCTGCTCAAAACTTTCTCTGGGATGACAACCAGTGTGACGACGAGACGTACTTCATCTGCCAGATAGGTAACTTTGATCCATGGATTGACTTGAAAAGTAGGATTTGTAAATGGAAATGCAACCCTAACGCACTAACAGAATCCTGATCTGAGTTTCTGTTGACAAAGACGACTCCGACTGGAATCTCTACAGGTGAATTTGAGATCAGATTGTCTTCCCTGAGATATATTTTGAAATGAAAGTTCATCTGTGTAAATTGAATGCGTATGTTGTTGAAATGATTGAGAATAAGAAGCACTTGTATACTCAAATGTGTCTATTTAGAACGACTCATTATTATATAAATTTGAACTCTTCCCTTAAGTTGTTGTTGTGTCTTTTGCTTTTCAGGTCCAGGAGAGGAATGTGCCAAAGGTAATGTTAAGTTATGACTTTTATGACATCCTCAAAATATCCTTTTTTTCTTGGATATTGAACTGTGAAAAATCGTTTATGTCAGTTCCTCTAACCATCCTTATCTTTATTGTGCATGCAACTTCAACGATCATCAACTACAAAAGCAAATACAGTTAATGATGCTAAAGTAGTTTTGAACACAACTACTGTGATATAGAAGACTGTGTTATGGAATGGACCACGTTTTGGAATGCAATAGGCATTCCACACGTTGTATTCCAAATCATGGCACAAGACCACGAGTTGGAATAATCCAAAACGTGACTGGCCACGCTGTCAATCACGAATCGAATGATTGACAGGAGTGGTGATTAATTATTCATAGTTTCCATATTTGGTCTGTTAGCTGCTCGTATACTGTGTTGAATCGCGCCGTGTTTACTTGTCTGAACATGTTGAGCTTAAGAATGCCGACGGTGTTAGCACGTATTAGCTATATGGATACAAATGCACCTGCTCACCTGGATGGACTGGACAGAACTGTTGGCAACGTGAAAACATTCTGGTGTGCAGGCATTTTGCTCTAAAGTTGCTCTTTTCTATGGAAATCGTTTAGTGATTTTGTTTCCTGCATGCTTTTTATTACCAAATAAAGCTCTTTACTTTTCTCCAACTATCTACGTGTAACATGCATGGTTGGATTGACTGGCACTAGAATTAGATGCATTTTTATTCTTGCACAGATATATAAATGAATGCGCCAAGAATCCCTGCCCAGTTGGACGCTGTGTGAACAAAGATGGCGGATACACCTGTACCTGCTTACCTGGGAGTGGACAGAACTGTCAGCAATTCTATTTCAAGTGAAGTGGAGGCAACAAAAGTATACATATCCATTCAAGTGGAGGCAGTGTGAATATTGACGTTTCTGGGTGAAAGTATTGACTATATTTCAAGTCATTCTGAGAAAGAAGTGATTCTGTACACTGTACACTGTGAGGACAAAGTAGTATCTGAGTGACTTAGAAAGAAGTGACACTTCAAACTGTGAAGAACATATAGTATTATTTCATTCCACAATCTTTATTTTCAGACAGAACGTAGAAGTACGTGGCTGTTAGTAATAGTATTACACTATGTAACTATAGTTGTCAAATCTACAATGTAATGAACAGACTGAAGTAGAAAGTGAAGTGAGGACCATACTTTACACGTTACCAGAAAGAGCCGAACAATGTGTTGAATCGGTAACGCCAATTTGGTAGAAAATGACTTCATGTATGTTATGATGTTTCATCCAGAAGGAAGCTTGTGGGGGTATTTTTAAATACAGATGGACATTACTATTCTAAGACTTATACTCTGGTATGCCCAAACTGTGTCAGTGCGTTAGGGGACAAGTGTGGGCTATTTCTAGCTTTCATTTAGTTTTTTAGTCTTTTCTCAGCTTTTATGAATCAATGTTATCATTATACATCTTGGTGTATTTTTTTGTTTTGCTTTGTATGTGACACATTTTAGAATGGCAAATGAATTGGAAAAATGATTTTAAAATCACCCGTAGTAACAAAGTCACTGTTAGTCATGTTTCTTGGCTTAGAATCTAATAGAGAGACATTCGTGTGTCTTGATTCTGTGATCCCGTAACATATACATTCCTGAACATAGGAAACATAATCTTAATTTTAAATCATTGAAGGTAGTAACATCTGTGAAAAAAGAATGGAAGGGGCGAAGAAATGGGGTGTGTAGTTCTGTGTTTTTCGTATTGGATTTAAAAATGTGGTTTATTCTATCTATGGCAATCACTCGAGATCTTTATTTGCAATCAGATACAGATTCATGTACAAACATATTCATGTACAGATTCATGTACAGATACATATTCATGTACAGATTCATGTACAGATACATATTCATGTACATATTCATGTACAGATACAGATTGATGTACATATTCATGTACGAGGCCACTGTGGTCTATTCACATGATACATACGGCCATGTTGATTTGATTATACGGATGACATCCTCTGGGAACCCCAAAACTGATGCGCGCGTGCGAATAAACAAAAGGTTTTGCAAAAAAAAAAGTTACTTTCATTATGAAATCTACATGGTCATGAAGGTTGAACAAATTTGACACAGAGTATGGTTTGGCGACTACTCTACTCTTCAAATTCATTTCTTTACATTTTCGTTTCTTTGTATTCTACGACATTGGTATCGTTTGTAAATATTCTTTTTGCAACTTACAGTATATATTTTTGCTCATTTTTCAACTATTTTGTACGATTTACAGTATGGTTGAAAACTTTTTTTCTGGAAACGGCCGAAAATTCATGCGCGCGCGGATGTCATCCATATAATTATAATCAAATCAACATGGCCTATAATGGCCATCCACTCCATCTACATGTAGCAAGAAAAGCTATGTCATATATTGTCATTTGAGCATTTCTGCAATATACGTGACTGTATATTTTGCACAGCTTGCTACGCGCTGTTATGTTACCTCAGTATATTTGACAGTTTGAAATCTGAATGGATAACTTATACCTGGCAAAGTCATTAAATGTGTGGGATGAAAATGAGTGGTTCTATTTTTATTGCGTTTTGGGTCGTGACGTCATACGGGCTGCAGTACCAAATTGCGACGGTAGGGGGCACAAAACGTTGCGCTTTGCTATAGCATGAGCCAGTATCTTACACCAAGTCATAAGCACCAAGGACATTAAACATCAATATCCTTGCTTACAAGGATGCTAGTCAAGATTCCAACTTTGGTCAGAAGTTAGTGTCTATAGATTGTCGATTCCTCTGACGAAATAATGATAATGATAAAAGACCTTTATTGTATATTCATGCCACGACGGGCTAGGTACAGGTTAAGACACATAACAAACGTATATATAGACTAGAAAGGCCGACATTTGCTTGGGAGCAAATACAGCATATTTCAGTCCATCTCCCTCCCACGCAAAAGTGGACTATTCCAAACTTACCCCAGTGCAAAACTGGCAAAGGTTCTCAAATAAATTAATTAAATAGTAGCTACAAGTATATGAGAACAAAGATGCAACAACAAGTACTTTGAATCTCGAAAGCTTTACTAATCTTATTACAGGTATGCCGCGAAACTATAACAAACATAACAAACGTATATATAGACTAGAAAGGCCGACATTTGCTTGGGAGCAAATACAGCATATTTCAGTCCATCTCCCTCCCACGCAAAAGTGGACTATTCCAAACTTACCCCAGTGCAAAACTGGCAAAGGTTCTCAAATAAATTAATTGAATAGTAGCTACAAGTATATGAGAACAAAGATGCAACAACGAGTACTTTGAATCTCGAAAGCTTTACTTATCTTATTACAGGTATGCCGCGAAACTAACAATTATGAGATTTGATACATTTTGAAGGTCTTAGGCACATAAAATTGAATGTGTGGGTCATTACGCACCACTTAGGTGCAATGTGATCTCAGGTAACCCGCAATGGAACACGTGTTCCATGGATGGAATCGGCCATTCTTTAGATAGAACATGGAACGGGTACAGCACTTTTGGCCCTTTTTTTGCTGAAAATAGCCATTAAAGTCCCCCAAATGAGTCATTTGGAAGTGGTGTATGCCAAATATGTGACTGCTATTCTGTAGACACATGTTCAAGGTACCCTTATACCGAATTTCAGATCATTTGGTTGTAAAACCAGGGCTCAGGATCCAAAAATCCATTTTTGGCGAAAAATGCCCAAAAAAAACCTTCATAAAATTTTTTCAAAGGCATGTATCAAAAAAATGAAAAAAAAAAAAAACGACCTGGGGGTATTGGCCCACTACCTCCATGCCAAATTTCAAGTCATTTGGCTAAATGATGGCGGAGTTGAATCCCTCAGAGCGAGTGGCAGGAGAAGAAGAAGAAGAAGGAGAAACATGAGGGAACACAATATATTTCATCCATACCATGGTATGGACTGAAATATAAAAAGTGGAGACAAAAGATTATTACTTGACGTAGACATACATACATAAGGAACATACAAGGGTACTACACTAGGCTAATACAAAGTGCTCTAACTACTGAGCTAATACAGAGTGGTCAACTTCTTCTCTCTTTTTTGTACAATAGAAAATGTGGGAACAGATCATGTTTGTGATACAGGGTTTGTCTACACGCATCAAAAATATAGATTTATCGTTTGCATTTAGGTGCTCAAAGTATGGGAACTTCTCTTTGATATAATTAAAAAGTACAGATCTTTCATTAGAATATAAAGTACAGTCTAAAATAAAGTGTTCATCTTCTATTCTAAGTTAACAGTAATTACATTCTGAAGAACTAAGGGAGCTGTATGAATAATTTAAGACAGGTGTGTGACGTAATCAACCCCTGCTTGGTGACTGGAAGAACCGGTCGTTCAGTACTTACCCTTTGACCTCAACAACAATAGCATGGCTAAACACCCTCACGCTATATCACTAGATGAGGAAGTGCCGACCTGCACAAAGCTTATAATGCATGACACACTCCTGTCGCTGTTGGTTTATTTCAGGCTGAAAAAAAATGGTAAGTTGTCACTTTAGCTGCTTATTAAATTATTTCATTTCAATATCACAACTATGACAAGGTTGTTGTATGGCACATGTGATACGTGTGACACGAGACCTTCCCTTGTCTGAGTTGATATCTACCGCAGTTAATATCTGCGTCCAAAACAAAAGCACAATCATATTTTGTGTTACGATTTATGTAAACCTAATTCATGTATAATACACACATATCAACTCAACTCAAATCACAGCAGTGTTAGTCAGTAGCTTGCCAGTACCTTGTTTGTAGCTATATAGTAATATTTCGTGTTTTGTTGACAGTAATGTCTAGACTAAACAGTGCTCTGTGTATATACAGATTCTTTATCCACCTTGCCACAACACTGCAACACTTGGGTCACATACGAGTATTTAATGTTATTCATACAGATATGTTGACATGTGTGTGTGTGTTTTTGTGTGTGTGTGTGTGTGTGTGTGCGCGCGCGCGCGTCTGTGTGCGTGTTTGTGTGTGTGCCGGTGTGTGTGTGTGTGTGTGTGTATGTTGGTGTGTATGTACATGTATGTGTGTGTGTGTGTGTGTATGTTGGAGTGTGTGTGTGTGTGTGTGTGTGTCTGCGTGTGCGTGCGTGAGTGTGTGTGTCTGCGTGTGCGTGCGTGAGTGTGTGTGTCTGCGTGTGCGTGTGCGTGCGTGTGTGTGTGTGTGTGTATGTGTATGTGTGTGTCTGTGTGTGCGTGAGTGTATGTGTGTGTGTGTGTGTGTGCGTGTGCGTGCGTGTGCGTGTGTGTACGCGTTGATACATTCAAGGTTGACAAATTTAAAGCAGTACGTGTTCAAAATGTAAACGTAATTCCTATCCACAGAAAGATGGGTGCTGATTGGTCTGACGTCAGTGTTGTCTGTGATCGCCGTTGTCTTCCTGTCCACCAACTTCGACCTGAAGAGACATCTACCGGTTGACACGGAAATACAGGGTCACGAACATGCGGACAGAGAAGACCAAGTATACAGGTTAGGCCACACCAAGTAAATTTTATGGATAACGTCCTTTGGAGACCCTAAATCTAATGCGAGAGGGCGAAAAAAAAACAAGAAGGGCCCTAAAAAACAAGATGCCTAGATTAGAAATATACTAAGAGACGACAAATGTTAGGACACAAATTGAATGAGGTGACACAGATTAACAAGCAAGAAGTCTTTTATTCATCATCAAAACATCAATAAATCAGGTTGTCGTCCTGTGCTTTGGGGAGATAGATGGAGCGGTCAGCAAGTTTCTTCAAATGTGGCAGCATGTACCAAATTGAATTCCTAAAGGAAGTAATGATTTCCTTGCTTGATGCTTCATAAGCTTCGGTCCGTACAAACCTATTTGCGGCACTGTCGTGACTCTTTGGTCATGGTTAAAGGAAGCGGAATTTCTTGTTTTTTTTCTAGGAACAGGCCAAAATCAATGCGCGCGCGGACGTCATCTATAAAATTCATTTGGTGTGGCCTTACTGAGAAAAAATTGTCTACCTTAGTCTCATCCATATTATCTATATAGAGAATAGATAACCAGAAACCAAATATTCATCACCGTGTCCAAAATGCACCCTTACGTTCCTACTATGAGAAAACAACCTTACAACTCAAAGAACCCACATATTATAGAAGTGGGTAAATTCGTCCCCCACTGCTTCAAAAGAAGTCAAACCCAGCAAATCTAGTACCACACGTACGCATGTTGTAGAATGTAGTATAATGTTAGACGTAGTTTCTCATATCATTGTAATATCTTCTTTTTCGTACAAGTTGTATGTATCTGCAATTAGCCATCGGGCATGTATTTTCAATGAACTTTCAATATATCCGTGAATAGTTCCATCAGGTTAGTAAGACACTGAGTAAAGGGACTCTTTTTATACAACCAAGTCTTTCATTCAGCCGACGTTTCGGTGACCGTCTGTGATGCAATGTGAACCAGTCAGAATTGTCCTGAGGAAGGTGACAGACGGTCACCGAAACGTCGGCTGAATAAAAGACTTGGTTGTGTAAAAAGAGTCTCTTTACTCAACTTTCATTATAATTGTAGACATACATAGTTACAGTTCTAGACAGCTACCTTTATCATATAGACTTTATAGTTATTTTATACTCTATATGTTATTGTTATTTTTCTTTTATGTTTTGTAATTTGCAATTAGCCTCCGGGCACGAATTTGCAATAAACTTTCATTATAATTGTATACAAAACGTCACAAAAATGTGGTGCTTCCCTGTTTGTTTCCCAATAAACAGCTCCGGCAGACAGTGCAGAGAGCGAACAAACTTCGTGTTTGTGAAGGTGCACAAGTGCGGGTCTCACACCACCACGTGTATCCTACAGAGGTTCGGCTACGAGCGCGACCTGACATTCGTGTTACCCGCCCAGGATGGCCCGAACATCGGATGGCCACGTAAGTTAGTAACGGACGTTGTTAGGCCACAGCAAGTAATTTTTATGGTTGACATCAGCGCGCGCATTAATCTTCGCCTGATTTTGGAAAAAAAAACAAGAAATTTTGTTGCCTTCTGACAGTGGTCAACATGCCGAAAATGGGCAAAGATGTCTGTTGCCATGCCGGAAGATGGATGGCAGATAACTATGAAGAGAGGAGACAAGAAAAGGCTCTGATTTAATGTTTTGTTTTGTTTCTTACTTTAATGCAGTGGTATGTGATGTTGGCTGTGTATATGTGATGTTCCCACTGAATCTAAATTTGTACAATGATTGAGTAAAAATTTTAAAATGTAGGAACCTTGTTTTTTTCGGCCCACCTCGTTATTTTTCGCCCGCTTGCATTAGATTTGGAGTCTGCGGAGGATGTCATCCATAAAATTTACTTGCTGTGGCCTTACTTTGTCGTTTCAATGGAGTGTAATAAAACGTATATTTACTGTAGAATTTAGCGCATTTCACTTAAAGCTATAACTTAAAAAGATGATTTATTGAAAAGACAAAGGAGCTACATGTAGGGCCAGAAGCTGAAACGAACGTCATTTGAAAAATGTTTTACATACAGTGTATCAACAATCTGACATGTTTTTATATACGGATCACAAATTAAAGAAACTGTAAATTATTGTTTGGTACCACTTTGCGCTTAGGTATATATCGTTCAGTTGAAAGATCAATAAGTAAGATATACTGTACATGTGTTATATGGTTTTTTTTACCTGAAATAAAGAATGAATAACATTAACTGTTGACTTGCAATATTTAGATGGCTGTAATGAGAAAAGTTTTTTGAAGTGAAGGACTGGTCATAAGTACATTATAACAGTATAATCAGCATAACTGCCAACGATAATGATAGACATACCAAAGATGAATATTGTGTATTCATTTCCGTAGGTTTTCCTAAAACCGGTGACTACCTACCGTCTTCTGATGGAGTCTACAACGTGATAGCAGACCACATCCGGTACAACAAGGACATTGTGACAAACCTCATGCCTCAAGACACAGCCTACTTTGCCATCATAAGGCACCCCCTGAGTCACCTTAAATCAGTCTTCAACTGGAAAAAACTAGAAGGAGCTTTCAAAATAAGGGATAGGAATCCGGTCGGTAGGTTCTTAGATACACCATATTACTACAGGCGTACCCATCCCGGCATTGTCAGCTATACAAGGAACTTCATGGCTTTCGACATGGGTTTAGACTTATCTTACTTCAATCGGAACAGAGGCCACGTTTTAAAAGTCCCTGGACAGCTGTCTGGAAAATCCAGAACATCTCACTTTGAAAACGGTACCGGTGCGGAAAACCAACCTGATCTTGACCCCAAAGCTGCAGAGGTTTTGCGTCGATACATTAACACCATAGACCACGACTTCGTACTTGTGATGATCCTGGAATATTACGACGAGTCGCTCGTCATGCTCAGGAGGTTGATGTGTTGGAGCATCAAGGACATTCTGTACGATCTAAACCTCAGAAACAACAAGCCGCACAGATACAGAGACATGGACTTGACAGAGCTGCAAAAAATTAACCACAAGCGCTGGAGTGTGGCGGATTACGCCCTCTTCGACCACTTCAACGCTTCTCTGTGGGAACAGATTTCCTCACAAGGGCCTGGTTTCTACGAAGAAGTCGATTATTTCAGGTTTATAAACAAGGATGTGAATTGGTACTGTAGCATGGAGCTAGAAATCACTTGGACGATACCATCCTCAGATTGGAACGAACCTTTCGTGTTGAACAGAACATTCTGTGAATGGTTGGGTTTAAAACGCTGGGACTTTGATGACATACTCAAGGAAAAACACATCAAACGGTGGTGGGATAAAAAAATCTAAGTATTGGACCATGTTTTAACGTTTGTTTTGACGCAGAGAATATTTCCTCCATGTATATTTAAGAGACACACTCGCATTTTGAGCGAACTCATAACACTGACTTCCTATCACTTCCTTTTCCGTTTTAGCCTAGGGTGCACTAGACATGTTCATACCTTATTCATTGTTACTTGGAATCATGTAACGGTATAGACTCTCATGAAATGAAGATAATATATGCATCGGATCACCGATGTATTAAATAAATAAATGTTTTTTTTGTCCAAACAGTACCGGTACCCGTGCAGTTGGAGCCTTTATACGGCTGAATTGATGCAGGGTATTACATAATAATCAATACAAATTACAACAATTACAACAATCAAGTAATACACATGATACACATATTTGTTCCACAATTATTTTTTGTGGAACTGTCGCAAGGGTCTGTGCGGCTGCCATTCGGCGCCACAAGGTGACCTCAATACGACTTTCCCCAACCAAAGTCAGGTACCCATTCACACCTGGGTGGAGTGAGGAAAGTCGTGTTAGGTGCCTTTCCCAAGGGCACAACGTCGGGGCGCATGTTCAGACATGTACCGGGTACGACTCGGTCTCCCCGGTTCATAGTTGATTGCTCTAACCACTACGCCACCCGACGCCACTATACTATTATATATTGTCTATATATTGCAAAGCGCCATTTCTTGTTTACGTGTTCCCATATACTGTTATGTTACGGCTTACATAGCTGTTATTGACACAAGTGATGTAATGAAAATATGATACATACGTGAAGCACATGTGCTTTAATGTTGAATATTCATGTTGAAATCTATTAGTTTCCGTTCTCGACTGAACATCCAATAGGCCAAAGCAAGTAATTTTTATGGATGACATCAACGCGCGCATTAATTTTCGCCTGATTTTGGAAAAAAAACAATAAATTTTGTTGCCTTCTGACAGTGGTCACCATGCCGAAAATGGGCAAAGATGTCGGTTGCCATGCCGGAATGTGGGCGGCAGATAGCTATAAAGAGAGGAGACAAGAAAAGGCTCTGAATTAATGTTTTGTTTCTTACGTTGATGCAATGATATGTGATGCTGGCTGTGTATATGTGATGTTCCCACTGAATCAAAACCATTTGTACAATGATTGAGTCAAAATTTTAAATGTAGGAACCTTGTTTTTTTCTGCCCGCCTTGTTTTTTTTCGCCCGCTCGCAGTAGATTTGGCGTCTGCGGAGGATGTCATCCATAAAATTTACTTGATGTGGCCTTAATTCATATACAGAATTCCAAGGTGCTTTTTCAGACATGCATCGAATAATGCACCTCCATGTAGTGACACAGCCAGCAGCATTTTTTATTGCCAGGGCCCAACGTACCTTAGACAAGAAGGTTCCATTTCGTAAAAACAAGCTTTTGCTTAATCACCACTTAATAAATGGTTTCTAGATAAATATTAACCGGCCATTAACTGACCGTGCCATTGTTTGGATAGTTACTGGCTTTGATATTGCCCCCCCCCCCAAAAAAAAAACAAATAAGCGGCAATATAGATTACATTCCATTTGAACTCTAACTCAAGTTCTACGCTCACAAACACACATATTGCGTAGATTCATACACCGATAGTTAAGAAACTTAAGAGCTGTCTCTTCACTTTAATTATCTACATACCAAAAAATCACGACAATCCGTTAACCGTCTCTTGAGTTACAGTATCCTCCTTCGAAAATTTGTCAACAAATGCTCCTGCAGTTCCCGAACAAGCCGCTAGGGGACCCAAACTCATGTCACTTCTTTCCTACCCCAAGAGCTATCTACCAATCAAAATTCGTGACCCTAGTATGTCCAGATCACGAGATATCAAAACCGGAAGTTCTGCTGCAGTATCTAGGAAAGCCCCCAGGGGGCCCAAAATCTAATCATTTCTAGGTCTCATAAATACCTACCCACCTACTAAGTTTCATTCCAATCAATCTACTGCTTCTCGAGTTATCTTGCTAAATCACACACAAACAAACACGGACAAACGCTACTGAAAACATAACCTTCTTGGCGAAGGTAATGAAAAGCCACACACGTGCACATGCATGAATGTATTTCATGTTCGCGTGCAACGTGCTTGAATGGGACATGGCTCAGACAATCAATCATCATATAGTGACGTACTGCACATTCATAGGTACGTCCCAGTTCATTATGCATGCGAACATGGTACGCACTGCGGTGAACCACACATCTCAGCAGAAGTCAATTTGCAAGATGCTCCTAAACAAGGCACTGGTTGCGTTATTTCTGATTTCCAACCATCTACTTTTGGTGGCGCAGGAAAAAGCCCCACGATGCCCGAACCACTGTTACATGGATAGCGCTATCTGGGATCCAACTGCCAGCCAAGGTCTTCTTCAGTGTTCCTGTCCGGATGAAAAAGGGAAAGGTTCACCCTGTAGCTGGGTAGGATACGAAGGGGTCTACAGGTCTCCTGTCTGCCTAGACGCCATCCCGACCGGTTTTGACCAGGAGACTCGATCAATCTTCATCAAGCACCTCCGCTCTTCAACCATCCCGGAACGGTCTTTCCCGAACCTGACAAGTCTCCACCTCCTGAAGATACAGAAGTCGATGGTTTCCGCCGTACAGCCGGGGGCTTTCCTGGGTCTACCGGGGGTGGCGATGCTCCATCTTGACGACAACCGCATCACACGTCTGGGTACGTTGACAGAAATTTCAATATATTCGAGAAAAAATATTGATTATGTTTACCGAAGGAAAACATATTGTCTTTACTCAGTTTCTTCCTCTTCTGTTCCAAACACTAACCTTTGACCTGGCCAATGACATGATTTGTTTTGACGTCTGTCACCATGGTGACTGGTGTTGGGTTACATAATGTTGCAATTTCATGGTCTGCTCTACTCCTGTCACCATATACATTTGTACTCGTAGTGCATGTATGTGAATGTTTTAAAGTAAAAATTAACAGAGCAGACCATGTCCGAAGGTAAATATTGTGTATTTGCTTTCAAATGTTACTTCTCTAGTTTGCTTTCAATCTATATCTATTCCCAACGATAGTCCTAACCATGCCAACACTATATTTCCAGCAACAATTTATTTCCTCTACATGTAGTTTACACATCTTAACACATTGAATTGATGATAATATTTGAATTAATATTAAAATGTTTCAATGGAATGTTAGAATTGCCAGTTAAAGTATTTCCGAGGTCCAGTTTCTGCAAAAGCTGTACCAAGATGTCAGTTGGTAGAGACCGATATTTGCAAAGTGACTGGTGCATGTCATGGCAGGTTAATATTGAACCATTACATGTTTCCTGATTGGAAATGATATATTTTCGTCACTGTCGTTACATCACATCTATTTGACAGCACCATGATTTGATGGAAAAAATTAATTTGACGGAAAAAAACTAACTACTTTCCAACACATGGATCAGACATTTTCGACCACTCTTCAAGTTGGTCTTTTAATTAATTCCAGCAGGGACACAGATAAACTTTCATGTTGCCATGTTGATATAGATGGTTACTCTTCTTTTTATTCTTTTTTTCTACTACTCTTTTTAAACTGTGAGATCATTAGGAGCAGAACTTCTCAGGATTTTTAAACAGTTCATTAGGTGCAGGACTTGACACTGTTGATGTTTAGGATGTTGTAATTAGTAATAGTTTATGTACTGTGTATTTGTGTGTGTATTTTTATGTGTATCCAGTTTTACCTGATAACCAGGCCAAAATGGCCTGTTGTAATTACTGATTAAATAAATATATTGAATTGAAATTGAATTTTCTTCTTTCCAGAACCCGATACTTTCATGGGGCTTGACAATCTAGGAAAGCTGTACCTTGAGAAGAACCGTATTTCCGTCATAGCTCAGTACGCATTTCGTAAACTCCCCCTCCTCGATTCAGTACGGCTGTCCCACAACCACCTAAGGTCTGTGCCCATTGATACCCTTCTGCAGCCAAAATCACTTCTGATTGCAAACCTACGCCACAACCTCATCACCACAATCGACACCCAAGTCAAGCGTCTGAAGGAAAACCCGCGATTGGGTCTCCTGTTGGGGAAGAACAAGTTGAAATGTGACCGGGACCTGGGTTGGTTCATCTGTAATCTACCGACCCTGGACCAGGTAGAACTTCGGCAGTACTTGAAGTGTGCATCACCTCCCGGTATCCGTGGAATGTACCTGAAAACCCTAAAAGAGCACATCTGCCAGACCAACGTTAACACGAGACGGTATGCAGTAACGTCCGTCACGACAGCTTCTGCCAACAACGGTTCAACCTGTTCTCAATCTGTCTCAACCCATCCGTACACAGAAACCGTCTCAACTACTATAAAGTCTACGGAGATGCCATACACAAACAACAGCGAAATCCCTGAACACACAACTGAGGTAGATATTATCATTCTTTTGGGGAACCACATCATCAACCAGGATGAGAGCACGATCTACATTTTTGTCTCGATCTCGGTTGTTGTTGTGTCCCTCGTCTTTGCGATGGTATCATCAGTTATACTTCTCCTGTACTACCGCTGCTATCACTCAGGATTGGTAAGGGACGGAGTGTCCGTTTCTTTGGAAGCGGTGGGAAGCCAGGACGTCCAGCCGTACGCAGTAGTGTACGCTGAATCGGTTGAGCTGCAAGCACCTGTCATAAGCTCGGCTTCGGGAAGCCAGCCGGCCCCTGCTAGCGACGTCACATTCGATTCAGACAGTGTGGTTCAGCCATACGCGGTGGCATACGCGGATGGTCCGGGGAAACAAGAAAGCCACAACGCAGTAGTGAACGTTGACTCAGCTAAACTGCAAACACCTGTTATCAGCCCGGTCGTAGGAAGCCAGCCAGCCCCTGCTAGCGACGTTACGTCAGATTCGGACAGTTTAGTACAGCCATACGCGGTGGCGTATGCAGATGGCCGAAGGAAAGAAGAAAGCCACAGCACAATAGTGAACGTTGACTCAGCTGAACAGCAAACACCTGTTACCAGCCCGGTCGTAGGCAGCCAGCCGGTCCCTGTACATGTTAGAGACGTGTCTTCATATTCGGACAGTGTGGTTCAGCCATACGCAGTGGCCTACGCGGATGGTCGAAGGAAAGAAGGAAGCGACTAACTACAAGTGCATGCAGTGCCCTACGACGAATACCAAATGCACACGGATGCAAACATACAATACACGTAATATTTGAAGACCGGACTATAACTTGACTGGTATATCCAGCCGTGCACGACCTTATTGCCTCCACAGTCACTATCTAGCTTGCAATGTTGCAATACAAAACACATTATGCAGAAATCGTCACACAATGCAAAAAAAAAAAAGAAAGAAAAAAAGAAGAAAATTTAATGGTAAACGGACAGCTTTGATTGCAATAGTACTATTATTACTCAAAAGTGGGCTGTCTAGTGGCCAATGAAACGTGATAGAACGTCACCTACATATTATGTAACTGATGCATACGTGTTAAAACACGTGTATGTTAGCAATACATACTACATGTCATTAAAGTAAGGGTCATGTATTTACACATTCAATAATGTCGAAATCAAAAAAGGCATACAATGTTCACTGTATATAGTTCTCCCACGCATAAAGACAAACACACCAATTTCTACAGCGACCTAGGTGCCGAGACAGCTAGTAAATTACACCACGTCTTGAGTAGACATGTACACTGTAGTCAATAGTTTTGTGGCCTTCAGAAACAGACACATTAAAAGTTATATCAGCGAAGTTTCATTCTCCTGCGTGAATATATAGCCTGGTATCCAGTCTTACGTGATTGGGGGTATTGGGGTGTTCGTTCAGGTTGTGCCTTCGGGGGCTCTAATAGCTTCCCCCGCCCAGTGCAACAGGCCGTCCGGTAGGAGTGTTACGCTAATAAGAGACAGTATGATTGGGGATGTGGTTCGTGGAGGGCTAATCAATCTCTCGTGAAATACACACCGGGAAACCTATGTGAGGCGGGCGGGACAGAGCTCTTTCGGCCCCGACCACGAATCAAACTGATACCAGGCTAGAATATATAGGAGTGGGGTCAAAATTATCCGAGGTTTTGCCCATCGGTAAATCTTTTTGGACAACATAATGTACTTTTTGTAAAGTACGTCGCATCTAATTAATCTCCAAGCAGAGCCTAAGGTGGCAAAAGACAGTATCAAATTGGCCAGGGGTGTATGGGCCGTCTATACAGTATATGCCTGGCCAATTTGATACTGTCTGGCCAATTTGATACTGTCTTTTGCCATCTTAGGATCTGCTTGGAGATTAGCGTTCAATAGGATTTAGAGTATTTACATGTACACACGTTTCGAACAATTAGGCCACAGCAAGTAATTTTTATGGATGACATCACCACGCCTTTATTTTCGTCTGATTTTGAAAAAAAAACAACAAGAAATTTTGTTGCCTTCTGACGGTATTCACCATGCCAAAAATGGGCAAAGATGTCTGTTGCCATGCTGGAAGGTGGATGGAAGATAACTATAAAGAGAGAAGACAAGAAAAGACTCAGATTTAATGTTTTGTTTCTTACTTTGATGCAGTGATATGTGATGCTGGCTGTGTATATGTGATGTTCCCACTAAATCAGATCCATTTGTACAATGATTGAGTCAAAATTTTAAAATGTAGGAACCTTGCTTTTTTTTGCCCGGCTTGTTTTCTTTTCGCCCGCTCGCATTAGATTTTGAGTCTGCGGAGGATGTCATCCATAAAATTGACTTGCTGTGGCCTAAATATGAAAAGCCGCGCGAAGAGCTCACGGTTGAACGGGCACTCCGCAACAGCTGGGCGCTATATGGTTGGACCCTGCTCTAAATAGGGGAGCGTTCATTAATAACTCAACCAGTGGGATTTCGTTCACTTACTCATTTAAAATGTTATAACTTCGACTTGTGCTAGATATTTATGAATTGTCCCCAGACAGAGTGGCAAAAAGATAATACACGTGTCACAGAGTCACAAGCTGGTGTCGGTTATGACGTGGCTTTTAAATTGTCACAAAACCGCTGGACGAGTTGTATTACTTCTATAGAGATCAAGAAACGGTGTGTGGACCTGAGAAGGTAGGTTAGTTCTTTTGGGTACCCGCTCCCGCTCCCTTCGATGGATTTTAGGATTACGTGCATTTGTTGTGGCTCAATACATGATACTTAGTACCAAATTGTAGACGGCCGCACTTGAGTTTTCGCTGTTGTTAGGGTACAGTGACCGGGGAATAGGCTTTCATTGTGTTAAAATGCACACGAAATTCTTACTGTTCTAAATTCAACAGTCACAAATTGGCTATGCATTTAGAGTCACAAAAGTCGGTGAAATGTGGTTCAAAGATAGATGACGACCTGTCTGTAACAATAGGTTTTTGCTTTAGAGAACATATCACCATATGCATGTTGAGGGTTTGTCTGACTAAAACTTATAAACAGTCATCAGTGCATTTAAGTGGTTTCAACATTAGAGCATTTTTAATAGTGCAAAAAATGGGGGGGGGGGGCATAAAAGGAAAGTTGAAAAAAATTGAAAGATCTTAATTCATATGTTATCGTTGAAAAAAGGGAATCTTTGTCGCGCATACTAAAATGTTACATTGAACGCACTTCGCCGCGAATTTGCAGTAAAGTCAGAATGGGGAAAAACAGCAAAGCTGGAGAACTGAGGAAGCGAAAACAAGAAAAGAAGCAAGAAAATGGCACAGGTCACGTGACCAATGACGACAATAAAAAGCTGAAGACCGACGCAGCGTCAAGGAATGGGTCTGCAGCAAGGCATGCCGGGAAGCCAACCGACACGTTATTCTATGTCGCGGGCGCTTTTCTTCTCGGAGCAATTCTTATGGCATTTCTGAATGGCCCGAAAGAAACGGTTAATCTGCCAACAGAAACGCCACCAAAACCGGCAGAAAACACGGACAAAATTCTACAACCAGCAGAGAAAGAAGCCAAATCTTTCTTACCGCACAAACAACAAGAAAAGGTGAACCAAGAAAACGTGATCGAACAGGAGTTTATGAGACCTTGGTATCACTATCCCCGTGTGACCGACAAAAGCACCATCTCGCGGAAATCTGAGGAACTGCAGCCTGATAAAGTTGAGTTGATAAAAGAGAGTGCTTCAGCGGGAGGATGGAATTCTGCCGACAGGGAGACTGCGCAGAAACTGTCTACGTCATCATGTCTGATTGACAGGCACTACGTGGATGACGTCACTCCACAGATGTTCAGAGATAACTTCAGGTAAAATGATTGTAATTTTTTTTGCCTTTCGATGCGTAAACCTACGTATACAATTGATATCGATTTAGGAGGCAAAGGGTATGTAGCGATGTCTACTAGAAATAAAATACAATGCCTCTAGCCACAGTTATATCTTGAAAGGCACCCAAAGCGATTTCAGGGCAGTAAAACTGAATTTTTTAGAGTCAACTGTCTGGTGAGCATTTCTAAAATGTAGTACGTTGAATCAACCCAATTCCATTGCATATTGATCATGATATCTGTGAGGCAGAAATGCTTCAATTGTATGAAATAATGGTGCATAAGCGTGCTAAGAAATGGCAGCAAATGTCAATATCAAACAGATTTCTTCACCCAGAGATGATTTGGTACACACCACTGTGCAGTGTCTATAGTGCTTCATTATATAAAGATGAACGCCAAGAACTACTCGATATTTTACATTTAGACAAGATATGCAAGAAAATGTCAAAGCAGGACATGTTTAAACACTTGATGTCATGCAAGAACGAATGTATAGCAGACAAACTATGTAATTATGTTTCCAAATGTTTCAAAAAGAGAGAAGAAAGGGCAACTAACAGTAGATGATAGGTAGTACATAGTATTGTTGTAATGTATAAATTCCTAGCAATTAGCATTAGAATATAGCGTTCCAGTATATGCAATACTCATGTTGTGCATACTGCATATCCTCTTGTGCATTTAGCCCATCTGGGCAAGAACATGCAATAAAGATTCATTTCATTATCATTAAATGCATTTTCCAAAGTTGTTATGATGCTGTGCATGTACCGTGTTGCAGGTATAAGAACCCGCTCATCATCCGGTTTCGGAATGGCGCTTCCGGATGGGTCAACACACCGGACTGGGGAAAACGGAACCTACTGGGGAAATACTCCGGCTGGACGGTCCGATCAGGTGAGGGGGGGGGGGCGGGTTCTTTGGAGAGAGGACGGTATGAGGCATTGGCAAGGCTATGGCGGACTATCCCCGTCAAAAACCAATTGAATGTATTTTGGGTGAAATGAATTGTATTTCAGGGCCAAGCAAATTGTGTTAATTTGTTTATTGTGTAGCTTCATCTCTAAACACGGAGAGAAAGGTAAAAACTACTGAAATTGCATTAAAAATGCTGAAAACCGGCAAAGCTATGTGTATTTTGCCAAGTGGTCTAGCTGCCCATGAGCATTGAGATGTCTAAACATGGTTTCAGTGTCGTGTAGATAAAAACACTAAGGTACGCCTCTGCCATTATCTTATAGCTTAACGGTACTTTTGGCGACGCCTCAGGGATGTTGCCAATTACTTGATGCTTAACAGGTCGCCATGAGTTTTGCAATCTCAGATACGTGTGACAAAATCTGTCTTGTGGGGTCGTGTGGCGTAGCGGCAGAGTGCGCGACTCGGAACTTAGAGTCCCGGGTTCGAGTCCTGACACGCCACCGATCTTGTGCCCTTGGGAAAGGCACTTAACACGACTTTCCTCACTTAGCTCAGGTGTAAATGAGTACTGTCCTGTCATGTATTTGTCCCCTGTGTTGGTATCGGCATTAATATAAGTTGAAAAAACTTGAGTGTGTCGTCACCACGTCTGGTGATTACATGTTGGAATAAAAAAAAATCTGCCCTGCCCTGACGACTAGCAAAATCATGTTCCACACAGGTACATCCCTGGACATCGTGCGTAACGGTGGTGTAGGAGACAACGAGACGTCCTTCTACGACTTCTTATCGACTATGGAAGGACAAAGGAATGAAGAGCCACGGTAAGTTTAATATATTATTACTGTTAAAGTATCGCAAAATGCTTGTACAAATGACTTTATTTCAGTGTGAGAAAGTTATAGGTTGATTTTCAACGAGTATAGTGCGAAATGAAGACCTAGATTGTTAGGAATAATCTACTTTTATTTCTAACAAATAGAGTTTATCAAGCTTAAATTTTATCACAGTCATATGAAGCTCACTCCTATTTTCAGACAGGTCTATGACAGTGATTTTTACAGAGACAGCCGGCTGGACCAAACAGTCAACCCTCCAGCCTTTCTTTCGGTAAGAGTTGTTTATTGTTAATAAAATTATGTATTTATCTCAGGTTCGTGGCCCCTATACATACAGAAACATGTAGAATACTTAACAAAACACTCAAAGGTACCTGAAAAAAAAACACGTTTACCCAAGGATGTTATATCGTTTAATCTTAAGGGTCAACTATTGTATGGTCTGCTATTTTGCATAGGTAGACCATACAATAGTCGAGGGGTACACTAAACGGCATATAAACCATCTCTGCTTACGTTCCATCGTACCTTTATAGCCAAGTATCTCATTGATAAAAGTCTCTTCTTACCCTGTTGATTTGAACATAGATTGTATGTTGTAGAACCTTCGCGATGCCGTGACGCTTTCCGTGGGTCCCTCACAGAAAAAAAAGTATTTAAAGTTAAAACTTTTGGCCCAACACAAAAATTCTCTCACCTAGAGCTTTCGACCAGTCACTCTGGTCTTCCTCAGTAGACTGACCCAGTGAAGCTTGTCACGTGGCTTCTTTGAAGTGTGACGTCAACATTGGGTCAAAGGTACCTGGTAGACGATGTCGACCCCCGTCGCGGTTCAATGTAGGGTGATAGGCCCTGATATATATGGCTTCCTTCACTCCTCTCAAGAAATAGTCTTGTTCAGTGTCTAAAATCCTTACAGTGTCAAGTGAAACAAAATGTCTACTGAGGAAGACCAGAGTGACTGGTCGAAAGCTCTAGGTGAGAGAATTTTTTTTGTGTTGGACCAAAAGTTTTAACTTTAAACATGTAACTACCAACACAGATGAACTTTCATGATAGTATAAAAAATGTAGAATACAAAAAACGGTCAACCCTGATTTCAACTTTACGTCCCTCACTAAAGTTCTTTAGACTCTCATTGTCTTCCTACCCTAGTGATTGAGAATGGATTGTATGTTGTAGGACATTCGCGATGCCGTGACGTTTTCCGTGGGTCCGTCCCGGTCTGGCGCGGCATTCCACACGGGTACGGACGGCTGGAGCGGGCTGGTGTTCGGCCGGCAGCGATGGTTCCTCTACCCGCCACAACTCACGCCTCCAGGCGGTGCGTAATCACGTAACTTCCGTCCGCAAAACACCTCTTTCTGACCTGTCTATGTATCTTAATTGGTTTACATGTAGCCTCCTTCGCAGTCTTGTTGGGCGTCGGCGTAATTTTTTCTCTGAGCGACGCGAGTAATATGCGGCCGCGAGGGACGATTTGCTGCCGAGGGACTTTTGCAACGGAGAGAAGTTTGTTGGAGCGGGAAACCTTCTCTCCGTGGCAAAAGTCCCTGGGCAGCAAATCGTCTCTCGCGGCCGCATATTACTCACGTCGCTCAGAGAAAAAATAACGCCGACGCCCAACAAGACTGCGAAGGAGGCTAGTTTACATGTAGGTCCATGTCGGCAGAACGTACTGCGCCTTCGCCAAACCAATGTTTAAAGTCTGTTCCATGTTTGCGTCAGAATTTTGTTTGTTCCGTACGATATCTTTTCCGACACAACGTTTTAAAACTACAGGCAAGATATCATCCATAAAGATATGAGCACGACCTTAAACGATATGTTCTGTAGAAGTACACGCACAGTATGTTCTGACGTGCTGCCTGGAGTCATTACTTGGACCAATAATATCACAGTGTTATCCGATATTTTTCACAAGTTTTTTCTGCCTAGAGGTACTAGGTATTCAGCCTCTGTAGTTGACTTGACTTTGTACTTGGGAAATCTATCCACCTGAATTAAGCATTCCAACGACCATACGTTGTCAGAAGATAATGACTTTGAAAGTTTCAAAACTATTCTGTCCTCGCTATAGGTTTCTGGCCAGGATTCAGCGTGATCGACTGGTTCACTGACGTCTATCCAAAACTAAACGACAAGAAAAAGCCAAAGGAGTGTGTTTTAGAGGCAGGGGAAATACTGTATCTGGTAAGAACGCTTTATAATGCATGGTAGATATCTATGAAATCAGTCAAATCAAACAATCATAGTGTTGTTGTTAAGTAGTTGTTGCCATATATCAGTATGGTTGTCGAGCAATTAAGTTGAGTCATATTGTTTGTTTGTTTGTTTGTTTTGTTTATTTGATCGATCTCCATTAGTGTGTACAAATCAATGATACATCACTAGTCCTGGAGTCGTATTGAGTACAGACACTGCATTATACTATACCTACATACATACATATACAAGAAGCATAACGTAACTTAAATACAACATGGCAAATAAAATGCAACATAGCAATGAAATACGACATGGGAAATGAGAATACAACATAGGGTATAAAACTGCTGAGAGGTCAGAGGTCTCAATACAGTTAAGAGCAAGTAATTCTGTACGTCAGTCGTCGATTACCACCATGATTGCAGAGGTTGGGAAGTGTCCACTTTAGTTTTCAGCCAATCCCTGATATGTTTCTTAAAAGTTGTAGGTGCAGACAATCTGATGTGTTGAGGAAATAAGTTGCAAGTTTATTCATATCTAGTTTCGGAGTCAGTGAGAACTTTTAAAAATCATTGTATCTAATTGTCTAAATGTAGGGTTTATCACCCGTGTCCCATTCAGAGGAACACACTCTAAATGGCTCTATGTTATTGTTTATTTACCAGCCTGAAGGCTACTACCACAGCGTACTGAACATCGGGGAAACAGTTTCTATCAAGATGAAGAGAAAAGACGCCAGCACCAACTTGGGAAGGTGGTTCTTTGAAGGTAAGGACATCATCAGAACGTTAACGCAGTGTTAAAAAAGA
Source organism: Branchiostoma belcheri (assembly GCF_001625305.1). Taxonomy (NCBI): domain Eukaryota; kingdom Metazoa; phylum Chordata; class Leptocardii; order Amphioxiformes; family Branchiostomatidae; genus Branchiostoma; species Branchiostoma belcheri. The sequence continues at coordinate 5,971,188 of NW_017804131.1, forward strand.
GATCCTGTCTCAAATAGGATGACCCACAATGTACAACCATTCTAAGGATGATAAAGAAGAACTTTATTGGCACAACAAAAAGTACAGCGACTTTCGTAAGGTCTAAGACATGTAGATATACAGACAAATATACATGGGTACAACGAAAATATCCCACGTACAGAACAATAGGTGGGTCAACTAATACTACTTGTTCTAAGGTTTAAACATTCTTTGATATATTTACCTATTTGTACACAGTAAGGGTTATTGCCTTCTAGGATGAACTTAAATTTATCTATAGCATGAAATGTAACAAATTCTGTTGAGCAGGCGGAGAGACGGTTGAACAGCTTTGTGCGTTTATCGTTATATAGTGTACAATATCACTCAACAGATAGCTGACAGAATTTTTTTGAAAATAAAAGCTAATTTCTACAGCTACATAATATTTCAGCGTGCTAGATTAGAAGGTGGCTATACCAACTTCGTCTTCTTGGTTCTTTTCCCAGGGAACAGGAACGCCGACAGACTTGTAGACCCTCAGTACAAGTACAAGGAGCAGGCACGGGAGGGACAGGTTCACGTGTTTAAGAAGCTGCATGAACTCTTACCAGGTGTGGGATGTCACATGGTTTTTCGTACTGTTTATTATGTATACCGAAGGAAAACATATTGTTTTTGCTGTTTCCTCTTCTTCTTCTCCAAACAAATAAGGTCAATGACCTGAACCAGACGTCTGCCACCATGGTAACTAGTGTTGGGTTACATAATGTTGCAATTTTGTAGCAGAAGGGATTTAGGCTCCTGTCTTACCATTCCTGTCTTAACATTCCTGGCAAGTAATTTAGTCGACACTCTGTTTAGTAGTCATAGAACATGTTTTGCCGTTTTGTTTAGGTACAACTGCTCACTGTACCCTTCATAAGTATAGTTTAGCATATATGAATATGTTTGAGTAAGAATTGACAGCACAGACCATATGCAAACTTAGGTAAACATTATGCATTTGCTTTGCAAATGTTACCTTTCTAGTATATTATAAATCTATGACATTAGATATATCTAGCAGAGGACTACAATGCAGTATCTCCAAGTACGCGCTGATTTATTCGAGGGCATGCGCTAAGCAGTATCAAATTGACCGCAAGTTTCCATTAGACTACGCGGGCCAATGGTAACTGACCGGGCCGGTTTGATACTGCCTTGCCCCCAAATGGATCTCTGCTTGGAGATTCGCAAAGGGCGCAGAGAGGATGTAAATGATGAAAAATGTGTGGGGTCGTGTAGCGTAGCGGCAGAGTGCTCGACCAAGAGGTCCCGAGTTCGAGTCCTGACATGCCACTGATCTTGGGCCCTTGGGAAAGGCACTTTACACGACTTTCCTCACTTCGCTCAGGTGAAAGTGAGTATTGTATTGCCCCCTGTGTTGGTGGCGGCATTAATATAAATTGAAAAAACTTGAGTGTGCCGTCACCACGTCTTCTGATGTCATGTTGGAATATAAAAAATAAAAGAAAAAAAAATGATGAAAAAAACTTAGCCATGATTTGTTTCGTTTCTTCAGATAATACCGAGGTGATGCTGAGATACAGCCAAGCACTGGCTGATGTCGACCGGACGAAAGAAGCTAAACAGGTACGTACGATGTTCGTGTAGTGTCAAGGGATGGTCTGGTAGGTTTGCCTATCTGCCATGTCTACAAACTTTCGTAAATGATGAGATATGGAACAAGAAGTATTATGTTGAACATCCATCCATCCATCCATCCATCCATCCATCCATCCATCCATCCATCCATCCATCCATCCATCCGGATCCATCTGGATCCATCCATCCATCCACCCATCCATCCATCCATCCATCCATCCATCCATCCATCCATCCATCCATCCATCCATCCATCCATCCAACCACCCATCCATCCATCCATCCGGATCCATCCATCCGGATCCATCCATCCATCCATCAATACTATAATTTCATCCATCCATCCACCCACTCACTCATTCACTCACTCACTCAGTATAATTTTTTTCCACAGCTGAATCAGCGAGTGATTGAGACAGACCCGTTCTTTGTTCACGCCTACCTGTCCCTGGCTCAAATGTACACCGAGGTAAGTAACCTAACTGGAGTTACATACATACTATCAGATGGATACACACACATATAAACATATGTATAAAGCCTCTTAGGTGGCTTGCCTTAATCCACAAAACTGACAAAATAGCAAGGTTTCACTGCAATGGAAGATCTGTGTTAAAATGTACAAGCAACATGTATTCAATTCTCCCTTGCTTAGTATGAACAAGTATAGACTTAACATGAATGCCCCTGCTCTCGCCACTGGGATGCAGTTTAACGTCCTACCCAGGAAAATGTATAGTATGAATAAAGAAAGTAAGGGACTGTTGATTGATATGTTTTTTGTATCCTTAGCTGGGATTTCTTGGCCAGGCTGAGATCCTGTTCAAAGCTGCGATCAGAATGAACCCGAAATGTTGGGACGCGTACGCACAGTACGGGGACTTCCTACTCAACAGGGCGGTAGGTAGATTGACATTCTCATCACTAGGCCGGATGGGGTTTAGTAGACAGACTGCGTTTTAGTATTAACAAAATTAACGTAACTAGTTGATAAATGTATTGAGTGAGTGTTTATTGTTATCAAGAATGTCTAAAAAGTGACACTTTAACATCATTTTTCTTAATTTTCAGGGCAAAAGCAAGGATGCTGCGAAGATATATGAAAAGGTAAGTCTTTCATAACTCATAGTCACAAAATTTGTTTATGTAGATGATTTCACATACATGTAAACAACACGTTCGTGCATAGATCCACTTGTAGTCAACAGATAATATATAACCCGTTGTTCCATTTGAGTAATGATTACCACCATGAAAAATAGAAGTATTGTTTTTGGTACAAATGTATGTGTTTGTGTGTCTGTGTTGTAATCGATATATATACTAGTTGGCTTCAGTCTGCCCAAGAGGGAGAAAGTCATTAATCATATCTACATCTACGCTCGCTTTTTCACAGGTGTTTTTGTTACATGACCTCCTTGACAGCTGGTGCTGTTTCTCTTGCACAATAAAGAAAGACGCCATATGGTGAATGAGACACCTGTTTCCGATCAATACTGACATTGTGATATCTATCCCATACTAGCCCCCAACTCTTGTTAGCCTTATGAAAATGTAATTAATATGTACTTAGTAGATGCCATACTTTGTACCCTGTACAGCTATTGTGCAGTTATCGATGTTGTCAATTACACAGGGCGTCGAGGTTAGACCTGACATGAAGTCGTTCTACCTGCGGTTACACCAATCCCAGCAGAGGGCGCGGCTGACTGGTGCAGCCAAGGAGACCGCCAAACTCATCAAGGAGAGATTCGGTGATCAAATACTCTGATAGAAAACAGTGTAAACAATATATGTCACACAACCCACTATCATTAAAACGTGGGACTATAGCTAATGCCTCTAAAGAATACGCCAAATCCTGGTGATATAGTTGCTAACATCTGTTAGATGTACAATAGACAAATCTGTTAGATGTATATAGGCTACACACTTTTTACCTTGTCCGATATTATGATTATGTTTACCGAAGGAAAACATATTGTTTTTGCTCAGTTTCTTCCTCTTCTTCTTCTCCAAACAGTGACCTATGACCTGACCAAGACATGATTTGTCGACGTCTGTCACCATGGTGACTGGTGTTGGGTTACATAATGTTGCAATTTCACGGTCTGCTCCTGTCAGCATATACTAGTAGTACATGTATGTGAATGTGTTTGAGTAAGAATTAACAGAGCAGACCATGTCCGAAGGTAAACATTATGCATTTGCTTTGCAAATGTTACTTCTCTAGTTGTTTATTCCATTGCAACGACGTTTTGGGCAAAAGTTTGCAACAAAGTTTGATTGATAAAAAAGTTTAAAAGAAGTACTGAAACACGCAATGCCAGAAGCAACACATACAGGTTTATTTGGTCTCTTCCACTCACTGCATTCTCAAAAGCCAACTCCCTAACAACCAGGCGCTGATGAGAAAACTGTACTCATGGTATCAGCTGTCTCTCAGTATATACACACCGTTTGTTCTTATACTGCATCAGCTAATCATATAACATGCCTTTTCATTGGTTCAAGGCATTGAGTTGACCCCAAGAGAGCGAATCCTATGCATTGTAACATTACTAGTTCAACGGTATTTTTCAAATTTGATCTGAAGCGGCTCTGTACAAATTATAATGACATAGCGGGGTCACCCTTTCTCAACACTCATGTACTCTCTTAATGTACACTCATATGAGGAAAATACCAGTGCCTGTCTTTCTTTGTTGATGTTAGGAAGGTAAAACACAAATACCTTGAATACCAAATTTTGGACACAGCCAACTTTCCCTTTTGAATTCTTTTATGTATGGAAATACATACAGGGGCTGGTTTTTACTCACACAGACTTTCTGAAACTAGTGTCACACATTTTCAACACTCGTAATGATTTTCTTCAAGTTTGTACACATTTTTGTGGGACAACCTACATGTACTAACTCCTTCAGCCACATGGCTGCCTTTTCTTACTTCCGATGATACATTCAACAAATTTGCAGTGGTACATTTTGTACTTCATATGATTATTCCCAAGATATCGATATCTGAAGAAATTCCAGCACAGCACCTGTTTATGTTATATCCTATCTCTATCCATATCATCTGATGCTTCTAGGCAGTTGCATTTCTGACTGTTGCTGAGTGTCAAGATTATCAAGCAAAACATTTCATAGAACTGGTGTAAGTTTTAACAACAATAACTAGAGTCTTTTCAATTGTTAGTCTTAGGCGTTTCCAAAAATTGCACAAGACGACAGAGTGACACAGAAGATTGCAATGGTCTGTGCTTTCATCAACTGTCAACAATTTGAACTGTTTGTATAATGACTGTACATTCATTTCAACAACATTCTAGTGATAAATTACCTTTCCTGAATAAATTGTAATAACTTTTCAATTCATCAATGACTTAATTTTCAAGGAAACACAATTCAAAGGATCTTAAGTGTCTAAATCTTGACAATTCACTGATTTCGATGTTTGAGAGCCTGGTAGTCAAAATTGTATATCAATATGATTTATGATAAGAATGTTTGTTTCTTATATTCTTGTACACAACGCAAAAACTTTGCAATTCAAACTAATATGGCTTATATGAAGAAGGGAAGAACTTCTGTGTCACCCTGTACAACAACACTACATTGTAGCATTATCTTACATTCAGGCCATACAAATTTAGTTTCCTGGTTCATGAAGTTTCCATGTAGACTGGCTGATTTTTCTCGGTCACCACTTGTACTTAAACATAACTCCGTACTGTGTTTTCTGTACTGTATTGTACATTTCTTGTCTTGTTGATTATTTTCAGTAAATAATCCTTCATACAGGAAATTAACTTTGAGTGGCCTTGCTTACATTGCACTTCTGCACATTAAAACTTTTCTTAGCATACATTTTTTAATACAACATATAGGATGGAAGATTTACAATATGATGATTACTACTTGTCTATTAATATACATTGATAATCACATTGCGACAATTTTGTCTCTTGAATTGGACTAGAATTCCTAGAGGACATATGCATGGCACAGCATTCACCATGATAATAAATAAAACAAGTCAAAAAACAGAAATCACACAAAGTATCTACTGGTACTTCTTTTGCAGCATTTGCTAGAAAAACCACTGGCCTGTTAGTCCAGAAATAATGAATAAACACAACTTTTTAAATGTAAAAAAACATGGAAACAAATAAGTTTGAATAAAAAACAAAAATGGCAAGAAAGTTGCTCAAAAATTATGTGCCATTTTGTCCAAGCAGCATGCAAACTGAACCAGCTGAAGCACAAATTATACAGGTTATAGACCAGTATAAAATTCAGTAATCTTCAAAATTTTTTATAATATCCTGCTTTGCAAACTTTGCAAAATACACAACTAATTTTCAATACAGCTGGTCTCTATACAGTCACTTCATCCCTTTTCTACCATCTGACAACTTTGAAAATTCCTGAAAACTTATTTTCACACTTAAATACAAGCAAGGCAGATCACACAGCAAGCCATAATAAATGGTGAACTGCATATGCCATGCCTACGTACCATATTCTATACTCCTTACAACATTACTAACAACATTCATGGCAAGACATCTGCAATCTCACTCCACACCATACAGTCAGCACTTGGCTATTTGTACAATCACACAATCCATTCCACAACTGGAACGTGTACAATTAGGCTTGGGGAAAAATAGTACATCACAAAAGTTTGTCAAAATCTGTAACACTTGCATGTCTTTTTTTTTCTCTTAATTTTGCATCTCAAATTACTTGTCATAAGTTTGTGCGAGGCAAGGCTGGGTAAGCATGTTAAGTTAGCACTGAGAGAGCAATATACATTATACAGAACACTCTTGTTGGCTGAGCACTGATGAACAGTCACTACTGATCCAAAACTGTTTGACCATACTTTACGTACATAAAATGTAGGCCTTTCTTAGGTACCAAAGACATCCTTAAAGGGTTATAGCTGTAGTGGGGAAAGGATGGGGGAATACTGCAGCTTTGTAAAGCAATGTCCCTGTAACCAGACATTACATCCAAGTGCACTTCTGACTGCCATTGGGTGGTATTATGTGTAGGGAGGTGTTTAATTTGTAGAAACACCGATTAAGAGGAATACACATTGTCAAGTGTCTACCTTGCCTTTAAAAGCAATATTTTGGATAAGTCTGGTGGTCAATTCCCTTTCCTAAAATGTATGATAAGTTACTGTGATGTTGGGATGAGTTTAAAAAGAGCAGTCTCTCTCTAAATTCTTCTGACAAAGGTTCCTCTATATTCACGCAGCTCTGACTAAATGTTGCTGACACAATTGTAAGAATTTGCTAAAATGAAATGATTTTTGCCCTTTTGGATCAAGAGTGACGTATCATCACGGGTTGTGCCAACGAGTCAATCGACATGACATGACTTGTCTGTGTGCGCAAGGATGGTCATTATAGGAAGTACACATGCCACAATGTCTGACTGGGTCAACTGCACGGCTAGATTCTGAGGTAGGCAGCACGGCGGGCAAGCTTGGACCTGCAAAAAAACAAAGGACTGATATAGTTGCTAGCAAATCCACAATGCTTCTTTCACCCCTCCTTCAAATTAGTACATCAAAAATTAGTACATCACACTCAAATAGTGCACCATCATTGAACTCACTGATTTCAAAAGATGTTAAATGTTATTCTATTGTTCACCAATACACATGACTTTTAAACCTTAATTAGGTCCTAAATTTCTTGTACATTTTATGTTCTTACAAGCTACATGTAAGTACAGGTCATCATAATAAAGTAGTAAGTCTGGAAACAGTTACAGTGATATAGGAGTCTTATATGTTGAAAACGAGATGCACTTTCTACTTGACTGTACATTATATAAACTAAGATGAACGCCAAGAGCTATTCGATACTTTACAATTAGACAAGATATGTAAGAAAATGTCAAAGCAGGACATGTTTAAACACTTGATGTCATGCAACAACGAATGTACAATAGACAAACTATGTAATTATGTTTCCAAATGTTTCAAAAAGAGAGAAGAAAGGGCAACTAACAGTAGATGATAGGTAGTTTATAGTATTATTGTAATGTATAGATTACTACTAGCACTTTGCATTAGAATATAGCGTACTAGTATGAAATACTCAATGTTTTTGCATACTGCATATCCTCTTGTGCATTTAGCCCATCTGGGCAAGAACATGCAATAAAGATTCATTAACTTAACTAAGTATACATTTGTACACCTACAATACAATGTCTAATGTATATATTATACAGGATGAAGTTGTTGATCTCCACACTAATGTTGTTGTTGTTACCTGATGGTGCCTGCCAGCAGGGGGTTGATGGCATACAGCCAGTCATGGACGTCCTTATCACCCAGGGTCTGCAGCAGGAACCCGCGATGCTTGGTGCACACTGAGAACGTGTTGGGGGTCTGGAGGCCAAACAGAACAGAATACCTTAAGTTTGTATGAAAAGCTTACCCCTACTATTATTACCATAGGCCACACCAATTTAATTTCTTGGTTAACGGATTCGCCTGCTTCATTTTTTTCTGATTTGCAAATAAAAATAATAATTCAGATCTGAATCAACAGCAAAATGCTCATATTTTGCCCTTAACAGTTGAAAACAGTCCTTTTCATCCTAGTTGTTGCAGTTATTCCATCTTTCAATGCAATGGTATCATTGAAAGTTCAAAATTCATTGTTTAAATTTTGAACCAGCCTGGTGTGTTGACTTCTTGGCTGCTATTGTACCATTTTGGGCCATAATAGAATACCTAGGCCTGTTTTTATTTTTTATTTTTTTTGCCCGCCCGCTCCATTATTTTTCTAGAAAAATCCGTTAACCAAGAAATTAACTTGTAACACCAATTAGCCTGTGTTACAGAATCACTCACTGCTGGGTGTTTTTTACCCTGGGAGCCAGACTGACTATCAGGCCGTTAGCCAGAACCCTTCAGTGGCTCAAAGAACTGCAGTAAAAGTGCTGGCCAAATCCTCTTGGGCTCAACTCCCCTGTAGTGATATTTATTAGTAGATAAGCAAGTGTAGTGCTTTTGGCCACCAAAGGGCACTGGCTAACAGCCCTTTATCCAGCCTAGCTCCCAGGGTAGGTGTTTATTGGCCCTCTCCCCAATCAGTCAGGAGCGTGACTTAGTGTTGACAGAGTTACCTTGAGCATGGCCTGCTGGTCCTCGCTGTACTCCACCTGTGCAGTGGCCAGGTTAATCAGTCCCCGCTCTACAGGGTCCTTCTCATTGTTGTACATGTACACATACGGGCGACGCACCACCTACGTACACGGAACAAAATACATGATAAGAACTTAACTAATAGTATATGACAATTGTACACAGAACAATGTATGGCAACAACTATTGTACATAGTACAAAAAAAGGCATGGAATAAAATTTAACATCCTGATTTATAAAACAATAATATTAAAGGTCTAACATATTATAGTGCACCATTCAATTGTCAAAACTCGATTATCATTCATTCAACTTGATTAGAATTCAAATCAAAATAATCCTAAGGGTAGTTTACTAAAAATGAGAGTGTGATGTCTACATGTGCTTGTCAATGATCACTAACAGAAATTAAAGAGGAAACAGTTTGTTTGCCTTTGGAGGAAAAATTCCAGTGAATGCCTTACCACCCATCGCTTGATCCAGCCACTGGTTTTCTCCTCTAGAAAATTTAGGTATCCTTTGCGTGACACAACAGGGCTGTGCAGAGAAAAATGTTTGACCATAAATATCAATAGATTTTCATACAGAAATAATGCAACTTTCCCCTACTCACGCAATTACTGCCAAAGAACACTGTACATCATACACATACATTTGTATCTAGCATAATTTATAACATTATCAAGGACCACAAGTATTTGGTATCTGTCTCTGAATAATGTATAGCCAGTAAAAAAACTTGAAGTTCCTTTAACTGCCCTTCAGCATGACATACATGTATATACATGTAGGTGGCTTTTACACAAATGACTTGTTAGTGTTACAGTAACTTATACCTAACCTCTGCAAATCTGACTGTAAACATTGTATAAAGCTATCTAGTGCTAATGCCCCGATTGGTTAATTTAGTACCTGACTCTGATCTCCTCCACAGCAGGGATGTAGAGAGCCTGATGGTCAGGGTTCAGGTCGTCTGTAGAGTCGGGGGGCAGGGGGGGTAACACAGGCACCGCCACCCCTTCCGGGAGGGGCCCCTCGCTGTCTGGTGCCCCTAAAGGGGGTGGGGGGACCGGGGACTTGGCTGGGCTGTGCTGGGGGGAGTTCTCCACCAGGGTGGAGCTGAGAACCGGGGTGGAGACAGACCGGATCATCCCGGCTGGGTCATCATCATCATCTACATCATCTACATCTGGGTCCTGTTGGAAAGAAAATGTCATTATTTAATAGTAGTAGATACAGAGGAACTCTGTTTCATTTCAGTATCATATAATTAATTATGCATTTAAAACGTACAGTAACTGTTAATGAAATTTTGACTTATTATTGTTGTAGGAGAACATTTAAATTATGGATGACAACTTACATGCAGTACTCATAATACATGGTACAATGCATGGCAACTATTGATAATTATTAATAAATTATTGATAAATATTGATAAGTATTATAACAAAATAGAGGTATAAAACGTATCATGATCCTAATAACAGACTAAAACAAGCATATAAGTCTTTAATATAGTCACTGTGTTATAATATTATGTAATGAAAATGAAACCTGAGTGACAATTAAAGTTTAGATTTTTAGCATTAGCTCCAAGGCTTTTTACGATTGTAGTTCAGTGAGTTTGATAATAACTTATAATAAATTATTGAATAACTGAATGAGTATTCATGGTTTATAATTAAGCCAAGAAGAAGTTGGAAAGAAATGAAAACGATACTAAATAAATAAATTGAAGAAAGTGGCATTATGAAGAATGATGGTAAACAAGTGGGACGAGGTGAAAATGTTTCTAAATACCTTCTTGAGAATTTTTAGTAGAAAAGCCTGTAAGAAACCCATGGTGAAAATAAAGCATAATGTATAAAGAACATAATTGAAATATGAAATGCTTCTGCATCATTTAGTTTCTTTTATTTCCACAATAACTTTAAGTTAGTTATTTTAAGAATTTCTTCTTGTTATATAGATTTAGTTGGGTTGGTCCACTTTTTGATGATTGAATTAAGAAAAAAAAAGAAAACAAAATACTATCTTAGTCAAACATGATCAGGTAAGTGCTGAACTTTGCAATTCTTTAGTGTATATGATTGTGATTGATAAACAAGACTTTCCTTGTTTGATTAAGTTTATTATGTTTTGAACTTGTTAATATTCACTTTGTACTTTACTTGATTTCATCATATTTTGAATTAATTTTGTATCTCTGAGTGATAATCATTTTCATTTTGTCTTCTGTTTCATTTCTTTGTTTCACTTATTACAAAATTATGTGCATTAAAATTAACGGCAGTAATCAAAGATTAAAAACAAGACTTCTAAAAAGGTCTTACCTCTACAAAGAGTTGAAGGGGCTCCATGCTCCACAACTTTAAGCACTACAGAGAGGACACCATTAATTTTAGAAACTGTCACACAACGTTACTGTGATATCTGAAGTTAGCACATAGTGAGTTATTGTCAATTATATATTTTGAAAGTATAGCATTAAATCATACAATTAGAAGATTGTCTAGTCAACAGTGATGATCACTGAATTGATACATGCAACATAATGACGTGCAACAGCCATTAAGTATATTCTATTGTTTTTTTAACATCCTTTGTTTTTTCCATTACACAACATTTAAATATCAAAAGACTGGATTGTACAAAATGGAAACCTGTAGGACAGCAAAGAGGAGGTTAATGTCAGTATTCAGATCAAATATTCAAAATTGATATACACTTGGAAAATTGTTACAGAATGAACTGAGGCTCGGTGATACTGAATTAATATAAGCAAAAATAATGTGCAACAGTTACAATTCTCAACTACTATAATACAGTGTTGGCTGTATGATTGGTTGAATATTCCGTGAGCTCCTATTGGATGAGAGTACAGACCTTGTCCAGCAGGGCGATCTGCCTGTCTACAGTGTCATCGTCCCCCTCTCCCAGAATCCATCTCTTCTCCTGGGCTTCGTCAGCAGAAATGATGCCCATCTTCTCTCGCAGCAACAGCAAGTGTCGGACTCTCTCCACCTGGAAGACAATGTACAATCATCTTAAAATTCTACTTCTAACACAATGCAAACTAGAAAGGTAACGTTTGCACAGCAAATGCATAATGTTTACCTTTGCACATGGTCTGCTCTGTTAATTCTTACTCAAACACATTGAATTTCATATATATATGGCCAGACAGGAGTCTAAATCCCTCCTGCTATAAAATTGCAACATGATTGCCTTCTACACTGGTTGCCTTCCTGGGTTTGCTACAGTGGAAAAAAAATGTCCAGAACTGGAAAAGGTGGTTGTTATGGCCAGGTTGGCCTGCTTGTAGAAGAGACTGCTTGGTCAGATTTGGCTGTATGTACAAAATGTATTTATTATCTTGCATAGATCCAAAAATTAAAGGAATTAATACTGTAACATTGCACTTAGTTTAAACCTTCCACCCCAGAAGTGTGGTAAAAGTCGTGTCTGTGCGGACCTGTTCTAGCCGTGTGAGTTTCTCAAGCTCCCATTGGTGCTCGAAGATGAGGGAGTCACCGCGGGGTCTCCAGCCCGCCAGGTTTTCCTCGCCGCGTACGTACGTCGTGGACGTGTCCAGAACTCTCCGTCTCCGCCGCTGCACACCTGCCGTACCAAGCAGACGTACAATCCCGTAAATAATTCATCAGGTTGGAAGATACTTTAGGTATAGAATTTTCTTCTTACACAACCAGTAAAGGTTCTCACCTGCTTACGTTTCGATGCCTATCAGACACCTACTTTGGCGATAAATAGCAGCGAGTTGCAGAACTCCAGTCAGAAGCTCTGAGGAAGGTGTCTGATAGACATCAAAACGTAAGCAGGTGAGAATCTTTACTGGTTGTGTAAGAAGAAAATTCTAAACCCAGAAGTACAACCAGTAAATAACTTCATCAGGTTGGTGAATACGTTGGTGAAGGTTAGACATCCAGGTAATAAGATATGTCAAAAAAAAGTTCCTCAAGCAACTGGATATGATTTTGGAAACAGGTGGTTGTGAATAAAGAACTTTGCTATGCAGAGTAACAATGTCTGCCAACATTTACTTTATATAAATTAGTATTACATTGCCTTCTTTCCTTACTATTGAATCATTACCTGCCATATTCCCTCATGATATACAGCCATGTATAGTTCCCTGTTGGCAAGGGGTATACAAGACTTGTATATCTGAAGTGTTTGAAATATTATAAAAAAACATGGTAACACAAAATAAGAAACAATTCTTTCAGATATTGTACAATGTCATGTATGTCATGATGATGTTACATCATGGAGCTATTATTTGAGAATAATAGCTCCATGGTTACATGTATCTGTTGACATTTTTTTGTTCTTTTAGGCCACACAGACTTAATTTTATGGATGACATCCTCTGAAGACCCCTAAACTTGTGTGCGCGGGCGAATAAAAAAAAATTCCATCCAAAAATAAAATGCTACTAAACCACAGGAATACAAAGCTGGTATTGTGATTTGCGGTAGTACATAGCGACGTATACGACAAGCCGGCACATGCTGGCTTTTTGAATCGGCACTTATTATAAGTAGTCTGGGCACAGAGTTACCACCGGCTCCGTATTGTCGCTAACTACCATGGACTACCCAGGCCTAGAGCCAGGCCAGAACATCGAAGGACGTGTTTTTTTTTTTTAAGAACAGGCGAAAGTCAATGCGCGCGCGGATGTCATCCATAAAATTAAGTCGGTGTGGCCTTAGGAAATAGACATGAAGGAAACAAAATGATCTACAGAAACTCTCTTTTCACTTCAAAACGAGTATATTGGGTATTTTTTAAACACTCATCACAAGAGTCACAGGCATCAATCCACAGAAAAGAATGTGTTACATGTACAAAGTATAGTTTTCCATGAGGGTGGTGTGTATATGATATATATAGTGTTGACTGTTCAGGGTGGTTAAGGGGGAGGGGGGCAGGATCACGGACCACACAGGTAACAGTACATCCTCCTGACGAGAACAAACGAGTCAATCACTGGGGGGGTCGATCAGGGAACTTTTAGGAGGACTTACTTCCCGGTCCCTTCCCGTCAACAGAAGCACCATCTTCGTGGCATGAGGGAATCGAACGCAGCAATCAACAGTCAATCTCAGATACACAATGTACAGCTGAATGCAAATTTGATGAAGAAAATCTTAAACTGAGAGGTTACTTTTCATTAAAATTTTTTGTTTTACGTATCAGCAGCCCACAAATATAATTTACAGTTCATTTTTTCACCCCCTGTACCACCCTGAAGTGAAAATTTTACTGCAAACCCAAAACTATTTTGAATATATATCTTCCTCCTCAAAACTGAAAACAATGCACTGAAAAACTTTTCTTAAATGAGTTTTTTAAAAGTATTTCTTAAATCAAAATGATAACAGAAAGACAATGGTTTGTAATGGTGTGTAAGACATTATGAATATGTGCATGGACATGGGTGTCAATGCTGCTGCAGCTGCAATGTCTAAAAAACCTTTCTTAAATGAGATGAAAACTTATAAAAATTCTTCAATCAAAATGATAACAGAAAAGACAATGGTTTAGGTGTGTAAGACATTATGAATATGTGTATGAACATGGGTGTCAATGCTAGCTATAGGGTATAGGGTAATGCCATTACCTGGACTCCCCTCTGGACTGGAATGCTTCAGGCTCAGCTCATAAACACTGCTGACACGGTTGCTGAAAGAAACATGGACAATAGGCTGAACTGTAATTAATATTGCCGACACAAAGAATTGGACTCACTCAAATTTTGGACTGTACAACTCCAGTCTTTGTCAAGGAATGAGCAAACCACCACTTCCGTGCAGATAACACACGTGCTCCGTGAGCAGTGGATCATAGGTTTTTATTTTTTTTTTTTTTTTATTTATTGAAATTGCGACGAAGACAATACAATGTGGACACAAGGCAGCTAATCAGCTGATGGCGTGACCACATACATAGAATATACATACATACATACAATATACATAGGTTGCAGAAAGTCTGTGGCGCCCCCCGTCTCTGTTAAGGGATGGTTGTAAAGTGACGTCACGGAAGCGGTGGATTGCTCATTCCTTGACAGAGTTGTTTCGTGTTCACTTGGCAATTGCAATTCAATCTTGACTGTTCATACTGACTTCTACCAATACAGATGAACTTTCAAGATAAAACATGGACAACGTTGCACTATTTAGAATTAAGGGTTCAAAATCTGGTGACCCTTCATTCAGTTAATTCCTCTGTATGGTAAGTGATCTTAGACTTTTATTAAGTAGTTTAAAGTATCAGGACGGGTATATACATGTAGGTGTTGCATTTTATGAATCGGATGAGCATTGAACCTAAACCATACCTGTCTGGAGATCTGTAGTAGCCACTTCCAAACAGGCTTCGCAAGGATCTACAGAATGGAAATATCAAATGAAATAAAATTATGATGTTTATATCTGGCTGCATCTATTAATTTTGATGATTAGATAGCAAAGATGGAAAAACAATTGATGACTTTTCACATACATATTTTGCATTTGACATTTGAATCTTATACATTGCACATGTACTTGTAAAGAACTGAACCAGAAAGAACTTGACAAAGACAAATCTGGTGTTAATGATGTATATGTTTACCTAGGCTGTGAAAGTCTGGCATCTCTACTGTGGATGGTGAGACACAGGTCCTTTGTAATACAGGCGGGCTGGGCACAGTTGTCCAACTGGGAAGTACCAAGAACAACATAGTCTTTACTATTACTAATAGTAATAGTCTTCTTAGCATACTGAAGGGATTCTCTAACCTTAATGTGCTGCTACTTTTCCAGACAATTTCTAATTAAAAAGTCAAAAATTCCCAACAATATTCATTATTATCACTTTACATGTACATGAGCCAGGATACTATTTCTTCCTTACATGTAATTCTAGGTACACAAAGAAAAAAAAAAGTACCTCGATATAAGCTGATACTGTCATGTAGACCTTCTCTCTGTAGGGAGTTACTCTGTATGGAGGAAAAGAAAAATGTCAGTTATGTTTAGTATCGTGTTAACAGCAAAAGATTCTGAAGTCAACGCACAAGGAAAGTTCACAATGTTAATAATATGTCCAACATTCCAAATTGTCTTGAAGTTAACTCTAAACAAAGTGATTTCTTTGACTGACCTGTTGAGAAGTTTTGAGTTGTGCAACGAGCTGTCCCAGGCTGCTTCAAACTGGTAGAACACCCTGTCAAAATAGAAAATACAAGTTAGATTCTTATATTACCAAAGAGCTTATATTGTTGTACAGATTGAAGTATTTAGTCAGGACATCACTTTTCATGCAGCTACTCTAAATGCTTTGAGTAATAATAGTACCTATTTCCATTCAAACATAAATTTAACAATAATCTATTTTTAATTTGAAAGGTTTTAATAGTGTAAGATCAGCTTAATAACACTTGTTAGGTACTACACAGACACTGCATCACCTAAAATCAGATGTCATTCAACACTGACTTTATCTACATGTACCCCAGGCCTTAAATCAAATTATGCATTCTGTTATTGATAAATAGTTCATCACACTGCCATCTAGTAGGGACCAAACACAGTTATGACCGAGACCAAATACCTAATGTCATGTTCCTCAATGGTAGTGCTTGAAAGGGAAATTGGATGTTTGATTAAAAATCACTATAAGCAGGGAAGAAACATGATTGTAACATACACTAAATTTTGTGTAGCTCAGAAAACAGGAAATTTTCAATGCTCAAAACAAGACTTGTCATGCAGTTTCAGCTACTTAATTACTAGTTGAAAAATTCTAAAACTACACATGACAAGCAAATAAAAAATTGCAGGGGATGAAAAAAGACTACCAATAATAAGGTTACAAGTAATAATTGATACTAGATATAATTTCAGTTATTTGACAAGTATATCAGTAACTGTTGCAACTGTTATATACTGTTACATGATGAATTTTTCTCTACATCATTTTTTCATGCTAGGGACAGCCAGTCATCTGTTAGCTATAGGGATTACATGTAGACTGCACATTTGGGAAAATCCTTTAATTAATTTGCTACCAACTTGTATTCAAATCCTATGATGCCTCAGTTGTGGAAGAGATACATTGTGTGTGTTCATACATAACTTCTGTATGATAATGCAGAATTTATAAACAAACTTAAAGTAAAACACGCTATATCCTTAATATGATGAGCAGAAAGGGTGGTAACAGACCAACTCAAGGGACTGTAGTTACTGTAGCATTCTCAGAAAAATATAGAAGTAAAACTAAAAGCCAGGTTTTGTAGATGTACCTGAGATCATGAGGTGGGTAGAGGTACCCCTGTGAACAGATGTTGAGTGACAGGGCAGACACCTCTCCATCAGGACCCTTCACTTCCAACTTGTTTCTGATCCGTCCTGCAGGGGAGAATGAACATTACTGTTAAAAAACTATTATAACACATTGTTTAAGACAACATCAGCTACATGTACTAGCATTATCATTTATTTTTTTTTACTTAATAGATAGCTTTAAACAATGTCTAGAGTTAGAAGTTCAAGGGTTAGGTGTAACAAGTCGATCGGTGTAATATAGCCAGCTGCCACCGCACCGCGTGCCTGTGAAGCTGGTGTGTTACGCTGAAAGGCGGTTATATTGGCTATGCAGATACAGATACAGATACCCCAACCACACCAGCCTTTAGAACATGTAATTCATTGGTATTAAGTTACCATCCAACATAACCTCAATCATCTTTTATGGACATGCTATGGTGACACAGAATTTGGATGATAGAAAGCTCTTTTGTTGGGAAAGAAGTGGTATTAGTTTGGTAAATAAAAGTTCATCAAAAGAGGGGGAAAACGTGAACCATATGAGACAATGCCAGTATGTAGAACAACTTCTACAAACAAATTCATTTTTTTTAATTACCACCAATCTCAATTTCTTAGGAATCCAGTGAAAACTAAACAAGGTGTTAGAATAGAATGTAGAAAAAAGTAAAGCAAACATCTAGACTGAGGAAAAAATCCATTGTACATGACAGTATGTATTGTGAACCGTTATGTTGCAGGTGAACATTTTGGTTTTAGCTTCCCAATGTCACACTTCATGCCAATGTCAGACTCAAATGTCTTAAGAAATGTTTGGCAGTAACTGATGACACCATGCCACCCACCATAGAGGAGCTTCTTGCGTAAGGATTTCATGTCTTTTGTTGATTTGGGACGAATAGTAGGCCAACCTACAACACGGGGTTGTGAACACAGAACACAAAACAATACTAACAGACAAACGAGCCTGAAGCTAGATCACTGTAACAAACAAACCAATTTTCACTTACTGAGGATAGATAACTTTTAAAGGCATCCAATGTGATTTCAGGGCAGCAAAACTGGAAATATTCTGAATAAGGCAATCTTCGTGATATTGACACATACTGCCTCGCATTATTTATTTATTTATTTATTAATGCATTAGCACATTTAGATTAGCATTTCATACTTTGGGCATTTAAAACTGCAGAAACAAGCCCCAGGTTGACGAACTTCTGGGTGGTACCCTAAAAATCAGCCCAGGGCCCTTCTAGTAACCATTTTCCGTCAGAATATTGGGAATTTTTGTTCCATGCATTGGGATAATGTGGTTTCAACTCAGTATGTAGATAAGTGACTAGAATATTGACTTAAAAAAAAATCAGGTTTCCAAGCCCTAAAAACTGCACTGGATGCCTTTAATACTGACCATTAAGTTATGAATTACTTAGTAGGAAGATGACATTTTGTCTTTCATGAAGATTAACAAAGAGCTATGAACAGACAAAGTTTATCTATCTGTTGCTTTCTAAGATTACTTACCGATGACAACTTCTTTCACCCCCTTCCACACCACATCTTGTCCAGGCTCGTGAACAAGTGTCACTCGGATTCGTCTCTGGATACCCTGTATGAACAACATGGGCACTCAGTCTCACTTAATGCTTAAAAGTACTTTTTTTGCAAAAACTAAATGTATGATATCATTCCCAATATTTCTTAGGACAATATTTGGCTTTTGCCACCACTTATCAAAAATACAAGTCTTCTTAAAAACACAGTGACAGTCTGACAAATTATGTCAAGAAATTTTACACATGGCATGACATTGTTTTTTCTTTTATTTTCATGGCTTAAGGGAGAGAATCTGACCTGATGCAACATGAAGACCCCCTGACATGGCTTCTCATCACTGTGGTCCACTACAGCTGCTATGTACCTGTAGACAAGCAGGATAGATGTTATACATGTATGTCATGTATGTACACATGACATATACATATTGTACAAATAATTATACAGTCATTACTATTGCTAACAGAATAAGGAAATTCCTGTGCCATGCTATTCAGTCTTTGGGGTTTTCTACAATTTTTAGGGGAGCCTGGTAGAGACTTAAATTTGTCTACGGTACTTGTCCTGTAGATACAAATTTAAAGAGCAACGATAAAAAGCTGAACAGCAAAATCTAGTCTAATCCAAGATACTTGGTGTCTACAATATTGATATCATATAACGTCAACCCACAAGACAGAGGCAAGTGGCAGGCTGCCATCAAGCCTCAGTATTGCAGTGCAAGCACGTCTAACCCTCGGAAGATGAGGAACATGACTATAGACCAGATAGTGAGTGAGCGAGTATAACCATTGAATGGTGAATGACTGTGATTCTGTGCCCAATTTAACAATGATGAGGGAGGATTTGAGACAACTTACTCTCCTGAAGGTCCCAGCTCACAGATCTCCCACCAGCCCAGCAGGTCATAACTGCAGTGGGTCATGTTCAGACTGGAAAAGATCATATTTAGTTATTAATACATCTCTATATTATCTGCTATGAGCTTCCTTTTAACTCTAGAAAAATGATAATGGTAACCTACATATTGTAATCTATAGAAGTATGTTTTTGATTCAGCCTTCAGAAACACATTTTATGGACAAACTTTAAGACACTTACTTGGGTGTTGTTGGTACACGCCCATGTCTTGGAGATGGAACTGTAAGACAAATATTTGCTGACTTGAATTGAAAGTAACTTACTTTAAACATACAAAGAGAATAAAAAAATAAGCATAATTCCTAGAGAATCCAAAGAGGTTTTTCTGTACTGTATTATTTCCATGTCATGTATTTGGAAGAATGTAACTACTTGAAAGACAGGTTCTGAATGATTTTTGTTGATCATACCTGGTTTTGCCAGTGGAAGGGACTGTGGGAATGTTCGGGGCATTCTTCGCTGCATGCTGCAAACAAAATAGGAATACATGATGAACTGTGGAAGGAAATCAACATCTTATCAAGGACTATCATATAGAAGTGCTGATATTGCAAGAAACATTGAATTTCCTAATTTTACAACACTTAATTGTGCTGATTTGGTTACATCAATCTTTTTCTTTACATAATATTACTGAAATCATTCTGAAATGGATTATCCTTTTTGAATTTTCCCACTTATATTGTCACATTAAAAAGAATTTTAAAAGCCATACGCTAACTGCTCAATATATAATTTTATTAATATGTTCCTTTCATTTATGTACAGTAACTTGCACAATCATACAAATGTAATGTAAATTTCTTTTTGTGCCAAATGTGTTTTTACCATGTAATCTGTTATCAAATTGAATGTTGTATAAAATCATGTACAAATGTACACATGTAATGTTACGTGTTTTATTTTGTATGAACCCTGGAAGATTCGCCTTTTGGGCTTAAGGGCATCGAAATAAAGACAACAAAGACTTTAATTTTCATACACCATCAATCATGGCATCTGTCTTTGTCTGCAAAGTTCCTTAAGTACACCCATTTATTTGACAGTGTGGTAGTACTTACATGACCTCCTCCTTGGCCTGCATGTGCAGAGGATGCTGCTGGTAGTGACCAAACACTTCAAACACGAGGGGCTGGCTCCGGATGTACTCAATGAACGACTTGGTCACAACTACCGAAATCTGAGGTTGTATAGAAGGGACAGTCTTAGTGCAAGTTAGTATCAAAAACAAGTTACTGGTACTTTCAAAAACAAGTTACTGGTACTTTCAAAAACAAGTTACTGGTACTTTCAAAAACAAGTTACTGGTACTTTTAAAAACAAGTTACTGGTACTTTCAAAAATAAGCCAGTATCAAAAACAATTCAGTATCAAAAACAAACATTTCTATAGGTTTTTGTTTCTTTGCATGCCTTTGGGTAAAATGAACACAAAATTTTATGTAAAATCACAATAGACACAGACTACAACTCCTTGCCACTAGTTACATGACTTGTGTTATTAAAAAAATGCTGCTTACATTTTGGACATGATAGAAACCAAGGGGTGGCCCTTTGCCAGTGTTCTTCAGTGGTTCTGTGGAGAAGGCTTCATCATGGCGATGTAGGAAACTGTGGGAAAACAAACATAGTATTATGAAGATTACTTTTCATTGTAGGTAACTGAATAATTTGTTCTGCAATTAAGATCAACACAGACATTTAGAAGTAAAACAAAATCCATTTAATATAAAACATAATGTACAACAATGTATTTTTTATGTTTACCGAAGGAAAACATACTGTTTTTGCTCTGTTTCTTCTTCTACTCCTAACAAAATTTAATAAGGTCAATGACCTGAACCAGATGTCTGTCACCATTGCAACTGGTGTTGGGTTACATCATGTTGCAATTCTATAGCCGGAGGGATTTAGACTCCTGTCACCATATATATTATGAATGAGTTTGAGTAAAAAATCAACAGAGCAGAACATACCTGAAGGTAAGCATTATGCATTTGCTTTGCAAATGTTACCTTAAGGCCACACCAATTTAATTTGTTGGTTCTCGGATTTTTTCAGAAAAAATATGAAGCGACAGGGCGAAAAAAATAAAAATAAAAACAGGTCTAGGCATCCTATTATAGGCTTAAATGCTACGAAATGAGCCATGAAGTCAACACAAAAGGCTGGGTTAAAATTTAAACATTGAATTTTGAACTTTTAATCAAACGACTGCAATGATAGATGGGAAAACTGTAACAACTAGGAAGAAAAGGACTTTCCTCAACTGTTGAGGGCAAAACATGAGCATTTTTCAGTTGATTCAGAACCAGAATCATACATATTTTTTTTTTTTCAAATCAGAAAAAAACGAAGAGGCGAATCCGAGAACCAACAAATTGAATTGGTGTGGCCTAAAGTTTCTAGTTGTTACTTGATGTTACAATACTGACATAATAGACAAATGTTGAGAACTTACTTGAACTGACAGAAGACATCAGCATACTCCGGCGGGATGCCGGAGGCTTGGAGAAGAGTGACACGGAAGGTGAAGGTGCTCCCCAGCTTCAGGTGGGGGTGTTCCTTCATGAACTGTACCCAGCTGTCTTCCTCCTCCCCCTCCTCCTCCTCCGCAGGTGTCTTCTGGCCGTCTGCACCTGCTGCAGCTGCTGCGGCTGCAGTGGCCTCACTTGCTTCCTCGTCATCTGTGGAGGAAATAATGGCTATGGTCTGGCTTCCTACAATAAACGATGGTCTAACAGGGCTCTAGACTATCTTTTTGATTTAGGAGCACAGGTGCTCCCAACCTCTAAAAAATTCAGTGCACGGGCAAGGCACATAACTAATTTGCAAGACATTGAACAAATATTGTGTTTTTTCCACAAACACAGAAAGGAAGTACAATCATGTATCATGATCAGGGTGCAAGAAAACAAATATACATTTGTACAGTGACATGATACATGTACATTTGTACCTGTGTGACTGTTAAGCTTTGCTGTCCATAATAGTGCATATGAATTTTGAAAGGTGCACCAAAAAAATTCCAGGTGCAGATCTAGAACCTAATTTTGGGAGCATAATGCTGAGATATGAAATATCTCAAAGATATGAAAGATGACATACATGTGTCAAAGAAATGAAGCTTTAACTCGTGATAGGAAAACTTTCATCATGCAGAATGACACCCATAACAGGCGTTACATGTACATCACATGAGCTACATGTACAAAATACAATTTCACACAAGACGACATATATGACCACACAATGATTATGATGACAAACTTGATGGCATCTGATGTTTTAAACCAAAGAAGACTTTGATTTTAAATGGTGTGACAGTTGGAATGATTTGACAATGACAACGTGGAAGGAGATGAAGGAAGTACATATCATTAATCAATTCACACACAATCTGGAGTGTACCTGAACAGCGTGGAAATCAGACAACGTTTTCTAGTTTCACTGCAGGGTATGTTAGAGAAATGTTCGTACATGTTTTCAGGAAGGGAATACAGGCATGTGCCATATATGGATTATTTTAACACTCCACGCAAACCGTTGGATTTTCCCTATAGATTTAGTTCTGTTTAGTGCGATAGAGAAATGGGTTTTGTTGTTAGGTTGGTTGGTTGGTTGGTTGGGGTGTCCCATGTGTTCAGGCTGTGCCCCTACCTGTCCCATTACCTTGCCCTTCCACTATACGCAGCTCCTCTCCTGATGGTATGTTTGCCTCCGCTTCATTCTCAGCATCAATCTGAAGATGACAACAAAATACTTATTCTATTGACTTAAACTGACCAGCATTTTCAAGCAGTTAATTTTTGTTCTTTTTTTGTTTTTCTTTTGATGCCCACAATCATAATAATGATCATTCTGGCATACTCATTAACACCTGAGCAAAATGAGGAAAGTCGTGATAACTGCTTTTCCCAAGGGCACAAGGTTGGTGACATAACAGGATTTGAACCCAGGACCTCTGAGCTCTTGGTTCTGAGCTGAATGCTTTGCCGTTATGCCATAAAACCCCACCTCTTGTTCCCTCTTACATTGTTTTCTAGTTTATTTTTTATTGTGCAAATGATGGCTGAGCTACCTTTTTCTGCAGTTCCTCCTGGTTAAATGCAATCCTGGCCGTCCCAGTCTGACACACTCCTCCAGTGCAGTCAGGAGCATCATCGTCTGCAAAAAAATCAGTTTATCAAGTTCACTAACACTGTCCTTGGTACTGAAAAACACACGGACACTGTCCTTGGTACTGAAAAACACACGAACACTGTCCTTGGTATTGAAAAACCCACCGACACTGTCCTTGGTACTGAAAAACACACCGACACTGTCCTTGGTCCTCAAAAACACACCGACACTGTCCTTGGTCCTCAAAAACACACCAACACTGTCCTTGGTACTGAAAAACACACCGACACTGTCCTTGGTACTGAAAAACACACCACCACTGTCCTTGGTACAGAAAAACACACTGACACTGTCCTTAGTACTGAAAAAGACAACAACACTGTCCTTGGTACTGAAAAACACACCAACACTGTCCTTAGTACTGAAAACCACACTGACACTGTCCTTGGTACTGAAAAACACACTGACACTGTCCTTGGTACTGAAAAACATTGACACTATCCTTGGTACTGAAAAACACATTGACACTATCCTTGGTACTGAAAAACACACTGACACTGTCCTTAGTCCTGAAAAACACACCGACACTGTCCTTGGTACTGAATGCCATCCACACCAACACTGTCCTTGGTACTGAATGCCATCCACACCAACACTGTCCTTGGTACTGAATGCCATCCACACCGACACTGTCCTTGGTACTGAATGCCATCCACACCAACACTGTCCTTGGTACTGAATGCCATCCACACCAACACTGTCCTTGGTACTGAATGCAATCGACACTAACACTGTCCTTGGTACTGAATGCTATCCACACCAACACTGTCCTTGGTACTGAATGCAATCCCCACCAACACTGTCCTTGGTACTGAATGCCATCAACACCAACACTGTCCTTGGTACTGAATACCATCCACACTAACACTGTCCTTGGTACTGAATGCCATCCACACTAACACTGTCCTTGGTACTGAATGCCATCCACACTAACACTGTCCTTGGTACTGAATGCAATCCACACCAACATTGTCCTTGGTACTGAAAAACACACCGACACTGTCCTTGGTACTGAAAAACACACTGACACTGTCCTTGGTACTGAATGACATTCATACTAACACTGTCCTTGGTACTGAGTGACATTCACACCAATACTGTCCTGAATAACATTCACATTGAGAACACTGTCTTGGTACTGAATGGTACTCATACAGATAATGCTGATTGTACCAACACTGTCCATGGTACTGAACAACATTTTCGCATAGAGCTGTATCTGGTTCTGATGCCCATACCTGTGACATGTTGTACAGCCACTCGTAGCCACCCCCTCACATCGCCCTTCTCACTGACCACTGCCACACGGTGGACTATCCCCACAGGGTACAGCAGGTTACTCAGGTACACAAACGCTCTGTATGGGGGAAGAGAAAAACATTTTGTATTGTGCTGTATAGGAAGTAGCAAGTTCATTAGCAACTTTGAGGAAAAACAGGAACCTGATAGTTTAAGGCATGAAACAGATTTACTGTTAAAATTTGGAATCAGCTCTTATTTGGATTGCTAGGATAAATTATGCAGAATTTTCCAACTTTTGTAGATGAAAACTATTACAATACATTGAGATGTGAAGGTAGTCGGTGAGGTTTTAACTTCAGAAACACACAGTCACGGGCATGCCAACAAATAAATCTTGAT
Source organism: Branchiostoma belcheri (assembly GCF_001625305.1). NCBI lineage: Eukaryota > Metazoa > Chordata > Leptocardii > Amphioxiformes > Branchiostomatidae > Branchiostoma > Branchiostoma belcheri. The sequence continues at coordinate 5,996,642 of NW_017804131.1, forward strand.
GATAAAACAAAGATTAAGTATAAATATGTAATGTTTTCACCATCCACAAATAAGTACGGAGAACGGATGAAACTGTACTTCCGATGATTCTACTTAAAACAATGACATGTGTACATGACTAAAATAACATGCAGTCTCCAGTTACTGTAACAATTGACTTGGTTGCATACTAGTACTAGTCACATTGAAGCCTATACTGCTGGCAACTTCACAGATGAATAAACATCAACACTGGTGCAAGATAACATAAACAAACTGTCAAAGAAAACTAGCGATGGAATGGATATGAATCTGGGGTGAATGGGTTAGATAGACACATATGGATGGATGGATTTCACTTTACACTGTCTTTTAAATACATTTTTAAGACTTTTTAAAAGAATACCATTTTAGTGTGTTTCTGAATGTATACTGTTAAAAAAAATTGGAGATGGTATATTTTTGTTTTGAAAATCTTAAAAATAGGGGGCTGCTGGCAAAAGATGCATTTAGATAGAAATCTAAAGCTTAGTCATAAACATGATCCAAGAACTTGGAGAAGACATTTTTGGCAACAAAGGAAAAGATCAAGGACAAAAGATACCTTTTTTTGTTTTAATTCAAACGGACAATTTGACCACAAAGAGAAAAGGGTAAGGGAAATACGCCTTTTCTTTCTGTACATCTCATATTGACCTATGTCCCATGATACTCTGAAATATGAAATGCTGAAATTCTGAAACAAATGTTCGATTAAAACGGACATATTTCTGAAATCTGCACATTAGTGGCAGTTGTGTTCTTGGGACAAGTGATGCTAGTCTCCAAACTTATCTAAAGCCAAAACATTTTGAAGATGTTGAGTCAGCAAGCAGAAAAATGTCCATCTTTTAGTTTCACCTGAGTTCGAATGTTGTACAAGAGCACACCAGTTTTAACTTGGGGAAGGTATAACACTTTGATGGTGTGGACATAGCAGCAACATTGTACTTTGGAGAGTACATGGGCACAGAAGTCTACATGGGTGTAACACAAAGGTCAGTGGAGATGGCTCAACACTAAGAGTACTTCAGGCCAATCAGGCTTGACGCACTGGGGAAGCAATAGATCCTTAGCAATGGAGAAGAGAAATGCACAAAGTGTCAGCTAGGGAAACATGTACTGCCCAACAGGACTGAATTGGCAAGCTTGGAGAGTACTGATTTCCATTTGAGATGTGCAATGAGTGCTATGATTTTGAGCATCATTATTCCATTATCGTGAACATGCATATGAAAAAAAACATAGACTGGGAAAGCAGCATGAGTAGAAAACGTAGCTACTCACTGTCCAATTGCAATAGAAAGCAGTACTCTACATTGCAGAGAATTCTTGTCTGGGCATGTCTCTTCTAGTGTCACCACATTCATATACCTCTGTACAAATGTAGTATTAACCACCATGTATTAAGGATCTAGTGCCAAATTGTAGACTACATGCATACAAGCAGTGTCAAGTGCCTTCTTCTGCCTGTCCACACTGGTATGGTCTACTACAAAAATGTCAGAAAGTATTTAAATCAAAAACCTCTATGGATTCACTGCTTTATCAAACCCCAAGCAGTCTACCTATGTCTACTTGCACAACAATTTAATGATAGTAGAACAGTAGAGAGCTTGTAAGCCAACTACAGTTTTGTCAGAATATTTTACATTCAATTTGTCAATACTGTTGCATGCAACAATAACTACTGATAATTCAGTACCAAGGACATGTGATAACATTACATTAAACATCATATTTCCATGCACATTCTGGTTCAACTTTGTGTATTAAAATTTTCCACATCTGCTGTTCAGTATGGTTGTTGTGGCAGTGTTATTGATAGCAATATCATGTTGTTATTTCAACAACCTACAATGTATATGTTACATGCTATACAACTAGTTGTATCTCTATTGTCCCACTGACACTCAAACACTCAAAAATTACTCTTCCCAGCCAAAAGAAGATAATACAATCTTTAGCCTGCAGCCCCAAGATCCCATTCTTAAAACAACGTAAAAGTACTACGAATTTAGATTGCACGATAAATTTAGAATATTGTTTCAAAAATAAGTCTTCATGACAACCACCAATCAGGATGATGACATATGTATCTTTTTGGAAAATATGACATTCTCGTGAACAGATGCAAAATTATTGACTTGAAGATACATAGGAATTTTTTGTAGCATCTCGATCCAACTCATGGCTCTAAAAGATTTGTGAAAAAAGAATTCCTGGCAGGACATGAAATGGTCAGAAGTGAAGTCTTGCCTGAAACAAACCTGTGAAAATGCTGTGATGTAAAAATTAAGGATAATATAATCTGCTTACAGACTCTGATCTCATCATCATCTGTAAGATGAGCTAAGGAATACCTGCTCAAACCTTGTATGTAGATGAAACCAAAATATATCAGCATAATATATTCATCTGACACCACTGTACGACCACACACTAGCATCACGACACAACAACCAAACTAGGAAACCCAGTCAGATTAAAAGGAAAGGAGTAAAAACGGAAAGAAAATGACATGTACACATGTAGGCAGAAGAAGGCACACTGCTTGACATGCTCTAGCCGGCTGCCATCTCCACCAACCTGCCCACCAAACAGAACCACGACACCGGGTCGGTGAAGGGGTCCATGCTCGGGATCTTTAGGTCTTCGCAATCGTCTGACGGCAAGCTCGCACAGTCAGTATCACTGTCCTCGCAACTGTCGCGGGAATGGCGAGGCACGGGGCTTTTCCTGCTATCCACGACGTCATAGCTAGGAGGTAGACTTTGCTGCAGGGTACTTGTGGTCACAGAGTAGGAGGACTGACTATCCGAGTTGTCCGAATCGTAAAAGGCCTGGTTGTCGGCAGTGATGAGGGGGGAGGGGGTGGGGGAGGGGGTGGGGGTGGGTTCGGGGGGGTTTGGGGGCAGTCCAGGCGGTGTGGTGGGGGAACGGGTCCTGTCATCGGGAAGACAGGCTGACAAGGGGGTTCCACTGCTAGGCAGACAGTTGTAAAACATGGCTTAAGTGATACACATGGTAGATACAGACTTAGATAAAGGGATGTCCTGATCGTGAGGTACAGGTACATGTCATGCACAGACAAAGGAGAGAGATGGCATCAAACATACACTTTTGAAATACAGTTTTATATTTCTTTGGATATTTAGGCAAATATTTTTCCAGCAGAACCTTTAATATCCCCTATGGGTGATCAACCTACTTTTTCTTTAGTTTTGTATGGTAAATAAATATTTTGGAGTTTATGTTAAGTGGGCATTCTAGGATTAAACAGGTACATACACTATGTGAGAGTGGGTGCATCTATAGCATTTAACCTATTGGATCAAAACATGCAATTGTACAATAACTATCAAATTGAAAAGAAAAAAGAAGCCATTCCAAGTTATGCATGTGGTATGAAAAATGGAGGATGATTCTTATCTAATAGTAATACTTAGATGCTGTTGTCTTTTGCTGTGCATTACATGCATTGCAATGCTCCCATGATGTTCCTAAAAGCCAATGATTACATACATGTACTTTTCTAAATGACTATACGTTTAGGAAATTTAGGAAAAGGATCCAACCTTCCAACAAGGCGAAACCAGGGGAACCTGTCGTAGAAAGGGTCACCACCGGTCAGACTCTCCACCGGGCAGTCGGCGGCGGAAGTGGTGGTCATCTCCGCTGTACTGTCGTACATTTCTCTCATCAACTCAAGCCGCTGTCTGCTCCACAAACAAAACATAGTGGAATCAACAAAAGTTTTTCTCAGATTAAATACTAAATGATACTAAATCTATCATGCTTTTAAGCTCAATATAGGAATTTTTAAATGAGTGAGTTAATCATAGCCTGGATAGAGTGAGTGAGTGAGTGAGTGAGTGAGTGAGTGAGTGAGTGAGTGAGTGAGTGAGTGAGTGAGTGAGTGAGTGAGTGAGTGAGTGAGTGAGTGTGAGTGAGTGAGTGAGTGTGAGTTGCGTGGCGTCAAATGGCTTAGTGACTAGGCTAGCAAACACAAGATTCAATCCCTGGAATTCTTGGCTAGATATTGAGCTCTTAATAAAGACACTTTACACAGCTTTCCCCTCACTCCTTCATGTGTAAAATGGGTACCTAACTTTGGTTAGGAAGGTAAAAAGCAGCGCAAGCAGAGGGCTGGGCTCAGTCTTCCAATACCGTGCCCTAGACAGTGAACTAATAATTCACTGTGCCTACAGCCTAAAACCTTGGTCACAACCCGCCGTACGTGCTTCTGCGTGCTGTCTACGTGCAAAAACGTGGGCAAACGTAGGGCATCCGTGCGTGGTGAGTACCGCCTCCGTACAGAATCTACGGATTTGGGAGCACGCAGACACGCCGTAGAACTTTAAGTGCATGCAAAACTTATTCTACGTGCGGTCTGCGGATTCACCACCCGTATGTGCCAGTATGGGCGACGCGCGTTCCCCGTACGTGCCGTATGTAAGAAGCATGTGTAAGTACGACCTCCTTAAGAGAGGGCTTAAGAAAGCATTGAGTAAATTGAAGTGTACCTGAGTTTATCCAGTGTCCAGTAGTGAGTGGCACCGTTCTTGAGGTCGTGGACCTCCACAGCTACGATAGTGCGAGGGTAGGGCTGGTCCGACGCCACGTCTGGGGGCATCAGGTCAGGGGGCAGCGGGGAGTACATGGTGTCAGTCAGCAGAACAAACTGGAACTGGACCTGGGGAGAAACATTCAGGTGTCATTTAGGACACATTTAGGATTCAATTATAAAACATTTAGGAGTCATTTAGGAAACATTTAGAAGTCATGTAGGAAACATTTAGGAGTCATACAAGTCATTTTCAAAGATTTCGAAACATTTCCACAAACTGGGAAAAATTCTATTAAGAGATTTTTCTAGAGAGGTCTGGAAAAAGCAAGACCTGTCATCCTCACCTTTTTCTTTAGCTCCACACTGATGGCATTTGCCTCCTTGAGGAAAATTGCATTTCCCCACAGATCATCCTGGAGGTAAGAAACAATAAAAAAGATGATACACCAATACTGTACACCTTGGGGTTCTAGCCTGCATAGAGCCTGAAAGTTAAAATTCAAACATTTCACTATCTCCAATGAATAGTTGGAAACACCTATGTTTTCAGCACCAAGGAAAGTGACATCCAACTATGATGTTGGGATCATTTTTTTAAAAGCATTGAACAAACAAGTGAAATATATCATACCCTATCTCAACAATAAGATCTTGTCAAATCTATTTTCTACTGACAGTACTATATGACCATTTGCAAACAGTGTTTACCTACCCTGAGCGATGTGAACTGGTGATATCTCCACTTGATAAATGCCCACTGTGCTAGCTGGTACTCCTTCTCTGTCCAGGATGGTTCAACTGTATAATTACAGGCATAAACATATTCTTTTAATGTGCGTATGCAACTTCATGGCAGACAGAAATGATGAGTCTTTAAAGATGATAGATGATTTAACTGACATTAGTAAAGGTGTACATTTAACTTCTTCTTTTACTGGCCCAGTGAAGGCATTAAAGGCACAAAGGTGTATACAATTGTGTATCAGTACATTTTTCCCAGAATAAAGATGAATGACAGTATAACATCTGTGTTCATAATATCACCAGGGTCCCTTGAGAAACAGTGTGCTTAAAGATATTTTTACTACAACATACTTTTGGTATGCACTCCTTCACACATCAAATGTACATACCTAGGGTATGTTGCAGTAAAAATATATTTAAGTGCACTATTTCTTAAGGTGGCGATATTATGGACCCTGGTGATATTATGGACACAGATGTTACCTTCACCTACTGAAGAGGAACTGAACTTCTCTCTTTGTGGAGAATGGTGTTGACTTTTCAGAACTGTTCAGAACATTATGTTTTCTGTAAAATAAACTCACTCTCTCCTTGTTCATCGTCAGTACTATACTCTGGAGTGGTGCATCCTGACAGCAGACTGGCACGTTCCACTTGGCTCTGCAGGGCCTGCAGCTTACTCTCATAATCCTGCAGAAGAGGAGGGTTTTTTAGTGCTCATTTATAAGGTGGTATATATTGAATAGGATTGTCTCACACTTCACTTTAAGGTGATTTTTTGGGGGGGGGGGCACTGTTAATGAAGTCACCAATCACTTTCTAGATCTCTAATCTCTGAGCATAATTATTACAAACCTTATCATACATATAGTAAACATCACAAATACGTCAGTAATCATGACCTGCCATCAACAAGTAAGGCTAAGTTCAGAGTGTTCTCATTTTTTTTTGCATCTTATGTTTTAGTTGGTTGGCCTGTATAGACCTATTGTTTACTTATCATATATATAATTTTTTCTAAATCCTTCTGATGAATTAGTACTTGATGAAACAATACTTTTATCTATATATTGATAGGACGTATTGTTTAACAAAATTCCAATACCCCATTTCAGACTAATATGGCATGTATGTTTACATTTTTCCACTTTTACTATATAATTAGAGCTGTGTGTACACTGAATTTTTCTTTTGGTATGGTTTTTAACTGAAAGGAATATCATATTTCAAATGATGACAATGCAGATGTGTAGATGTATGCCAAACAGATACAAGAAATAATCATAGAAATCTTGTTGCAGAGTGAAAGCTTTCTCCTATAAGATTTAATGCTTTTAAAATCTGATAGTTGCATGCAACTGTAGGTATGAACTCTCTTGTATGTCTGATGCACCGATGCATACCAATAATAAAAATCTTTTCATTTTACTACATATATCATAAAAGGTATTGAAAAGAAAGAAAAGACACAAGAAACAAGACAAAAACCCACAGGCGGTATACGTGTGATGTATTCAGAAATCATTGTTTTCATCACAACTTGCTTGGATCAAATTCTGCGACGTCTTTTCAAACCACCATTTTGCCGCACAAAAGTTAGCTACTTTCTACAGTTGTTGAATTCTTTTTCCTAAATTTCATTTTCTAAAGATTTCCAAAATTTCAGGCACATGTTTCAAGATAAAGTTTCACACATCAGAGTATCAAACCAAAGCATTTTGGAAGACTTGAGAACATTGCTGTACCTCATGTTTTACCAGTCTGTCTTTTTATGATATAAAACAGTGTAAAATCTACTTTTTTTTCAAAATGTCTCTCAAAACAAGGCACATTAGAATACAACTAACTAGTAGATACATAGACAATTGTTCATAAATTATATGTGTGAGTGTTGGTAGAAAATTGTTAAATATAGCAAAGCTACATGTAGCCATAACTTACTAGAAAGCTTTCTTAAAGGTGTATCAAACACTATAAAACGTGTTGAGAAGAGTTCAATTCTAAACTTTGTATTGAGAAGTCTGCTTCAAAGTCTTTGTGTAAAGAATTCCACATTCAATCTTCTAAACATTGGCATCATTAATATGAGTGATCATACACTAAGGCACTTAGTGTCTATAAAATAGAAAGGCACTACTGTCCCTTAACGGTTGTGTAGTTTCTGTATTGTACAAAACATGGAAGACTCAAGTTTTGCAAAAAGTGATTTGGCACATTAGTACATGTATGACATGTACTTTCATTTCACTTGGCCTGGATATGCAATGTTAGTATATTGTACAGTGCTACATTGTATTATAGCAATTCTGCAATCAAAGGTACAGTGTTTGTAACATTACACTCAATGTGATCTGCAATGTACACACAATACAAATGTACACATCATCTAAGCAAGCTACTGAGTTTACATGTATACAGTTGCAACATCTGCGCAATGAATAAAAGCAGTCTTTGTCCCTCTCTCATCATCCTTTCAACTTCTTCATTTTAGTTTCTTTCAGCTTTCATTCAATCCTTTTTTCCACATTTAAAATCTTCAAATGGCAACTATTGTATTTCATAACATATCTAGATTAATAATTTCGACACTTTTGTATTCATTTTGAGAGATTATGCAATTTTTTTGTCATGGTTCAATGTGTTTTTTTATTTGTGCTTTCTTTATGCTTATCTCAATTTTCATTTCTCAAAAAAGCTTTGTAATTAATTCAAACCGAACAAACAATTTGGACAGTGAGCTTAACTGTTCCAGCAGACAATTTCTATTCTGAAAAAATAATGTTGCTGTTACTAAAAATTTTTCTTTTTTTAATCATTTACATTTTTTTTCTTCAAATTTTCTTGATTAATGTTAACAGGTTTTCCAAACTTCTGTAATTTTCTCAAACTTTGTGACCAAAATGTTGTTCCCAAATGTCATGGTTAATAATAATTATGTGACTGCTTCAAACATATTGTCAAAGATAATGTTTACCAGTCTAAAAAACAAGTCTCCACCTATCATGTATAAAATGTTTTTAAATATTGAGTGCAAACTAGATTTCAAGCCTTCCGCAATGGTGGTATATGTTAGCTTTCCATCGATATCACAATCATCTTCTAAAAAGGTTTATCATTTTTGTGAGAATTTTTAAGGTTCAAGTGTTACATGTATCTTGCATGAATACAGTTGATATATAGTTGGAAGTTACAAGTGTCACATGGCAACTTCTTGTGGCTTTGTTGCTGCTTCAGAACCCCTTCTGTCGGCAGGTGGGACTTCTTCTGTTGTTGGCGGATTCTCCCTTAAACCGGCTGCTTCTTGTTCTGACGTCATAGACATGTTCAACATGGAATAGTGACAAGCTTTATCCTTGTCCATAGCACCAAACTGGAAGGCTTGATTGGGGCTTTCTGCACTGGAGCTGGAGCCAAAGCTGAGGCTACGGCCGCGGCCACTGGAAGACTGTTGCTGGCCAGCTCGGAAGGGGAATCGCAGCTTGACTTGAGGATCCTTGTTCTTGTTAAAGTTCTGGCTGAAGTTGTAGCCTTGCTGCTGGTATCGTTGTTGCTGCTGCTGCTGCTGTTGCTGCTGCTGTTGTTGCTGCTGTGGGTACTTTCCGGTCATGCGCAGCTGGCTACGCTCCTTGGCCATCTTCAGCTGCTGCTGGCGTTGCTGCTCCTGCCGCAGCCAGCGCAAGCGGCCGCGCCGGAAGGCCGGATCTTCATCCATCAGCCTCTGAATGCGCTCCTCTCTTGAGAGATCAGAGGTGGAGTGACTGTGTCGCATGACGGGCTCATGTTGTTGAGGAGGAGAGGACGGGCTGTACTCCATGGGTTGGGGCTGCGGCGGGGCCTCCGCGGCCTCCGCCCCTTTCATCCGCTTAATCGACGCCTCTGCTTCCGGTGAAACGTATAGCTCCATTTTCTCCAGTTTGCATCGCAGGTTAGTGATCTCGGCTTCTTTGGCTTCGTTGACCTTTTTGAACTCGTGGATCATGCAGGTTAGCGCGGTGACGTTGTGCTTCAGCTCCTCCATATCTGTCTTGCTCCTCTCGTCTACTTCTGGATGATGTCCGTGGCTGGGAGGATCCCCGACTCCCACCGTTTCCCACACGTCGCGGGCTACCGATTTCCATGACTCGGTTGCATTCGTGTCCTTCTTGTTGTAGAGTCGACACAGTTCCTTCATCTTAACTATCGACATGGCTTCAATCTCCTGTCGTGTGTGCTTAAAGTCGTTCAGGGCCACCTCGTAACAGATCTCTTTTACGGCTTGCACCTTGAGGTCGGCCATGGTGAGCCACTTCACGTCCTGACGATTCAGCTTCCGCCTCTCGGGGATCTGGTATAACGGCATGGACGGCTTCTCCTTTCTCTTCCTCTCGCGTCCGTCGCTGGGCAAACCGCACTTCTTCACGATGGACTGTAGTTTGACGGGGGAAACTTTCTCTCTCAGGGAACTGATCAGCTTCCAGCTTTCCTCACAGGAGCGCTTTTCACTCTCTGTCTCTTCTTCTGACATGGTCTCATCGTCCTTCTCCATTTCAAGTCAAACCAAAAAAAGAACAGAAAAGAAAAAATTCTATATAAATCAAAGACGTAAAGCACACACGGCACAGAAAATATATGAATCAAATAGACGTGGAAAGAAATTAGATGAAGCGGAAAAGAAAATTACTGGTGGAATGCATCAGCACATCAGAGTCACCTCTGAGGAATTTCCAATCTCATGTTTTTGGGATTAAAAATCTCGCAGCCTTTGTCGCAAAGACTTCTTGCATTAAGTTAGTGCTAACACATCTAATTCTGATGAATCGATTCTTTAAAATTATGTTACTACTGTATTTAGTTAAACACTACAAACATCTAATATTGAAATTTGCAGGGGAAAGACTGTGGAGTTAGTAAACTGATGCTCAGCTTGAGGTTAAGTGTGACAAAAGCTTCACACGGTGCATAACAGCAACAGAACAGAGACTTATTTCAGTCACTGTGAAACAACGCTGTCGCAGCGCCAGACTCATTTTACGTCTTCATTCAGTTCAGTGCGTAACCAAGTGATTCGGTCAATTTTGCCTGGTTTCTGATTTCCCCAGGGGTTGATCTGATTGGTGAGTGCATGTCCAGCCAGATTTGGAAGGAAAAATTAACGACACAAGGAGAAGACAACAGTGTGCATCTTACCCGTGGCATTGGCTCGTTTTCCCATGCCGACGGCCAGACCCTCACTCCGCTCATTTAAAATGTGAAAATCTCAAAACACGATGTCCTGAACGATCTTAGCAGGCAACATGGCAGGCAGACTTCCATCTTTCTTGACTTCAAAGTGCCAAAATGTGGATAGAGAGTTCCAAAAATTGTTTCATAGCTTAACTGTGGACCTCTTCAGCTCAATGGTATATATCTGTATTGGTGTGCATCCTGATCAAAATTCCTGTCATCTTTTCTAGGATAATTAATTCTCCAAACTCTGTTTGGATGTTTTATGACTGTAAGACCATAAAAATTCAGAAGAAAAATGTACATTTCTGGGTTGCAGCCTTTCTGTACCAAAAAAAGAGACCATGATAATTTTATAAGTTTTAAGGGCTGACCGACGTGCATGGCTACGCGCTGAACTGTGGTTGGTTGGGTGATTGTGCAAGTGAGGGGTGGGTGGCCATACCAGTCGTTGCTGCTCCAAAAGCTGGTCAGCCTCTTCCTTCTCTCTTCGGTACTGTTCCTCCATCGCTAGCAATCTGTCAGGAAACATTTGATGACGTACTATGGTTAGAGGTTACTGTAATGCCTGGTTTTCTCACAGTACTTTTATGCTAACTTTGCAGTTTTTGTGGTCACTTCTGTACCGCAAACTTACATCATTCAATAACCATCAACAAAATTAAGTAATTTGCCAATTTTCTTTTTTTGCTGCCACTGTGAACATGTAGTAACTGTTGAATGAAGAACTCCACTTTCACAGAATTTTTCCTACAGTGAACATAAAAAGTGAATAATTACAGTACATATTATAACAGACCAGTTCAGAGCTAGAGAGGCAGCAATTTTGAGGAAACTAACATGTAGATATACTAGTTTACATGTGCTACAACTGCACTTTAAAGTTAAAAACATGACAGTTGATTTTTAAGTCTACTTGTTGGACTAACCGTTTCTCCATCTCCAGTTTCATGTCGATGCCTTGCTTTTCCAACAACTCCATCTGGGCAAAGGTCCAGTCCACAGGTTCTCCCACTGCAGCAATGTTATTACAACTTGTTAGAAACACACTTTTTACTCATTTAGGAGTCAATCATGAAGAACAGCACAAACGTGGGCAGAGGATGAAGCTTATAATGAAGCAGTCTGTTTGAAGCTTTGAAAACTTTACCAGTTTGCAATGTCATGACCAGTTGCATGATGTATCATAAATTAGAAGCTGCAACATCAATGAAAACAAGTTGCATACATGTATGACAGACGTGAGTGTACATGTAGTTGCTAAAAAATTAAATATCTATGCAGTGTTCTAGCCAGCTTGACATTTTTTCTGTCAACTCAATTTTGTTTGACACCTAATGCTATGTCCTTCAATATCTTTGCACACCAATTTTTGTCCGTGAAAGATGACGAATTGGGCATGGATGCTGGCTAGAACACTGTATCGTACATGTGTCTGAACTTTAACAAGCTTATCCCATGGTTATGTAAAAACACACAGTAACTAGTTTTCAAAAGTACCTACATTGTGCATCAACTGTACCTGGAGTTTCCGCTGATGGTGTCTTCTCTCTTTCTTGACGAGCTGAAAAAAGAGCAAAGTTATGGTTACATTCGCAAGAAACACAATAATTAGTCTGGTAGTCAACCACAAAATAACTCAACTACAAAAAAATGTATAATGTCACAAGTGTATTCTAAAACTTAGAGTCTACATGTTACTTCTCAACAAACCACAATATTATAATATTCACAGTATAATGATACAGAAGGTATTCAATTTGCTAGCATACCAACAGTCCCCTTATCATGCTTTCATATGCGTGCGGAAACTTTTAAATTCTATTGGGTACCTTGCTCTGGATGGTTAAACCGGAAGACATGGTTTTTCCCCAGGATAACACGGTGTCCTTCAAAAACACAAATCACGATTAACAACACAAAGTAGAAGTTTCTTGGAAACCCCAATTGCATTAGAACGTAGACTTTATAATATGGCAAAACACTGTTACAGTACATGTGTGAAACTGCTGTAATATCCAAATGATGTCAAGTGTTAAAAATCGTGTTGTCTGTCTAGTCAAAAATACCTGTTTTGAGAAGTAGCGGTCCTTCAACAGTTTTTCCATTGACAAATATAGTTGCACCCTTCTCTGGAGTCACAGTAACAATAACTGCAGGGAAAAAACAATAAGTTTAACTTAAAAATAAAGACACATATTTGACTACATTGTAATACAACTCTACATCAAGCTTTTTTTTATTACATTTTTTTTCAATTTCTACCATAAAGTTCAGCAAAAACTGAAGATTATTGCATTTTGTTTCCAATATGATTGATGGCAAGTGATGTTACAGCATATTCCTTTTCAAGAATATTCAATCATCATGTTACCGTTCATGCTACAGACTACAGAACTCACTTTCTCCATTCTTTTCTCTGCTCTCAAAGGTACAGTGATGATCGCGGATGTGTGGTCCACTCAGGATAATGTCTGCATGTGTGGAGCCCACCCTGAAACGCACAGTTTCTTTACTGTTTTTTTTTACAGCTTATGTCTGACAGTGACTACAGCTATCTATACTACTGCAACATTGTTGTACACTACATACACATGTAAATTATGACTTACAAACATGTATCTTAGCTGTTATTTTGTTGCAAAATGAACTGAGACAGACTAAACAGTGGAAGAATAATGGACAAAAAGCTGAAAGGATAATGTCTTCATGTGTGGAGCCCACCTTGAAATGCAAACAGTTTCTTTTACTGTCTTGAATTAAAACATTTTGTGTCTTGGTCAGTCTACGACAGCTTATTTCTGACAATATTTTTCCACAGTGACTACCTATACTACTGCAACTTTCTTCATATAACTTATGGCTTGTCTTAACCATTCTTTTGTTGGAAAATGAATGGAGTCTAAAGAGTGCAATAATAACGAACAAAGGCATTTTTCAAACGTACTGGAAGCACACTGATTGTATGCTAGAACTTGTCATGACAAATTGCCCTTTGCAGGCCTGTCATGGTGAACCTTACATGACACGAATCATGACAAATTTGTTCCAAAGAATGCCAAAAATGACTCTGGGCTAAATAAGTTTTCATACATTAATCTTCAACATTGATTACAAATTATCAGCTGTTGTCATTATATCCTCTATACTAGTCACATACATTAAAATTTGTAACTGCAAACCCTGTTCAAGAGGTCAACGTTTAATCTAGAGTTTACTAAGTCTCCTAACTCTAAGTTTACTGCAAGTTTGGAAGATGATACATTTGTACATCATGTTGCAAGTGGGGTGTATGGATTGAGTTACATCTTGGCCATTAGCACTTCAGCATTGCACAAATGGCCTTGCTTCAGATGCTATTTTGGTTTTAAATGGATCTTTTTGAAACACATAACAGTCAACATGCAGAAAACTGAAAAAATCTAATTATATATAGTAAGTTAAATCATGGACGTTTTGAAAATGTGACTTTCTCTTGATTCTGTGTAAAAAAAAAACAACTGACACATGAAACAACTTCTGCATGTATATAATTATACAACATTGTTGGTTCATTCATCATTACATGTGCAGTGCTGTAGGAATCTGGCATGTCACAGTTCTAAATGTCAAAGAAAACAAGGGACAGCAATGATTAATAATTTTCCCCTGCATTCTTTACATTTGTAAATTCTCAAATTTCCTGACCTGGTGCAACATTTTATTGCAAGTTTTTGGATCAAATTCAGTAAAAGGATTTTACAAACTTAACTGTACAAATTATAAGGCTTAAATAATTTTACAAATCTTATTGCTTATGCTAAATCTCAGAGACAGAGGTTTGAAATATGAAGATTTGAATAAAATTCATCCAGGCAGAACCCACATGCCATCATACACAGCTGTGAAACCACAGCCACACACAGTTAAGTACTGGGTGTCTCAATTGCCAATATATATAACAGCAGGGGACTTGGCTGGAGCCTGTACATGTACATGTGTGGTAATGACTCACTTCATGATTCCTGGTTTGATGTAATACAGCAGGCATTCAGACATCAGGGGGTCCTCATTAAGGTTCACCAAGTGTGGGGTCTGGGTGAAGTGGGGAAAAAATGGGGCAGTTATATTTACTGTGCAATAATAATGCCAGTCTATTAGAGCACTCTTTTGCAATCTTGGTAACCGTTATGCAATGTTAAATCCTGTCTAAAAGGACAGCTAACACCAGCTAATATTTGTACAGTTGTGTAAAAATTATTTCTAACTTTATATGTTATATGAGTCCCACATTTAGTACTGGATGTAGTTGGCATCAAATTATACTCATTCTTAAATTTGGAATCCCCAAGTTTTTAATTTTTAAACTTTAAAATGTGGGGTTTGATTCAAGATCTAGTACTGTTACTTACATTTTTGGGAGAGCACACTCCAATTGTAGTGCCAGTACCATCCAATGCCACACCAAGCTCTGCTAAAGCAGCCTCTCTGTAAGACAACACAAGACATTTAATGCAACCTTCTTTAGTTACCTTACCTTACCTGGGCCCTTGGCCCCGTGTGGAGCATAGGCCACCGACAATTTCCCTCCATCTAGTTCTTCAGTTACACGAGACATAAATTGATCACAAGATGGAAAATGGAATTTCAAGACAAAGCAGTTTATGATGAGATTCAGAAGGTAGACAACTTATAAACCCTTCCAAATCCACAACTCAGTCTAGAAGATTCTGTTTTATATAGCCTTCTTTGTGCAGCCTAATCTCGTAACCAACACAAAGGTTAAATACTAACCTCTCCTGCTTCACTAGCTCTGTCTTCTTCAGTTTTTCCTCCCACGTTTCATTCAGCTCTGCAATCAGCTTCTCTGATGCCTACGGATAAAAAAAATACAGTTTTCTTTGACTGATTCCTACAGATAGGTTTTTTTTTTACGAAATATCAATAGTGTACATAAATTCAACTTCTGAATCAATAATTTAAATAATTTGACACTTTTGTAGAAATACAGCATGGCAATAAAAGGCGAACTGCTGATCCACAGTCAACTTAGTGAGCTATTGTGTACAAGTCATGTGTATGGCACAACAAAGCAGAAGAAAATCAGACAGGAGTATAAATCCCTCCTACTATAAAGTTGCAACATTTTGTAACCCAATACCAGTTACCATGGTGATAGATGTCAACAAATCAGGTCATTGGCCAGGTCAGTGGTCAGTGTTTGGAATGGAAGAAGAAGAAACTGAGCAAAAACAATCCTTCGGTAAACATGATAAACATACCCTTAATTGCTCCATAGCATCCTCATTCCTGGGGGTCATAATCCTCTGCCCACCATCACTGGGACTGGCAGGACCTAGGAAATACAGTCACACACAATGTGTTACAAATGTACATGGACCACAGTGACCACTCCAGGTGCTCCAAAACATCTTGGAGACCTCCAAGTGATTTTCGAAAAATGTGACATTTTTTTTTCAAGAAACTTACGATGCTTCATATATACGATGTATGTCTATATTCCCCAAAATTTCAGGTTATTGAGGATTCCAGGAGATTCCTACTACTGCCTGTGCACATGGATATGTTTGTATGTTGTTGATGTAGGTAAACTGAATGGGTGTGATCTTTGTGTGTAATGTTTGTAGAGGTAACTCATAGGAAATGGTGGCACCTTTGTTAGTACTTGGAGATCATATCATGCCCAATTTTAGTGATGTTAGTTGGTTAGTTACAGTGCAACAGAGACTACTAGAATCTAGTCCATTTGAAATTTTAGAGAAGCTCAGGCATTATAGAAGATGGCATTCATTGTGTTCTTGTAATAATTCAAGTTCTATGAGTAGTTTCAGTGAAATGAACTTAATGCTAGCACTCACTTTGCTACATGTACATGTAGGTCTAGACATTTACATGAAGCAATTTTTTTCATGCAACATATGAAAACTTGCCAATTTCTGCAGTATCAAGGAGCAACATTTGACAATCTTGCCAAGCTTTCTATTCTCTTCTAAAACAAGTGAATATTTTAAACTTTAAAATTGGAATGAAGCAATCCTTAAGAGTTACAGTTCATGCTGTTTCTTAGCAATGTGAAAATAAATGCTCATTGTAGCACATTTTACAATACAAATTTTGGTTTTGGAGTTTGGACTGTTGTTACTTGCCATTTACATGTAATGTTAGTGGAATAAAATAAGGCACCATCACACAGTAAGAAGACAGAAAAGACCATACCATTAAGGTTGTGAGGTTGGAGCTGCAGATTCTTGTTAGGAACGTTGGCATTGAGCTCATCTGTCGGTGACAACAAGGGAGTGGATCCATCCGATTTTGTATACATAGCTTAGAGGAAAGGAGGCATTTGGAGATAAAGAGGGCATATATGTCAACATGTGAGGAGGTGAGACTAGGGTTCCAATGAGGCGGCAGCTTAAGCAACTGCAAAGCCAGTGCTCGCAAACTTAAAAACAGGATAATATAGGAAAGCTATAACATAAAATAAAAACAGAATGCTTGGAAGAGGTGTTGCTGAAGAAATAAAAACTGATGGTGCAAAGAAATTTTGGGGTTATGCAAGGATACCTAATAGATATGTTCATGTGAATGCTGGAAGAGGGCATAGGTAAGTTCTAGTGAAAACTGGCTGTCAAATAACAGTAAACCTTGCAACAGAAGTGCCAGTGGACAGGCATCCAGTCAGCTTCAGTTGGCTTTCTCCTAATTATACAGGAAACCAGCCATCAGCCATTCTACTTACCTTTGTAGAGTGAGTTGTGTTCTGTGGCTTAAGTATCATTTAGAATTTGATTAAAAAACTAATTCATAAGTCATAAATTTAGGTAAACCAGCTTGCCAAGCCTTTTAAGCTTCAAAAGCCACTATCATTCAACAAGTATATCACATCTAAAGATAATTTAAGGGCATTTGACTAATCCAAGCTATCATAAGGCCACACCAATTTAATTTGTTGGTTCTCGGATTTTTTCAGAAAAAATATGAAGCGACAGGGCGAAAAAAAATAAAAATAAAAACAGGTCTAGGCATCCTATTATAGGCTTAAATGCTACAAAATGAGCCATGAAGTCAACACAAAAGGCTGGGTTAAAATTTAAACCTTGAATTTTGAACTTTTAATCAAACCACTGCAATGATAGATGGGAAAACTGTAATAACTAGGAAGAAAAGGACTTTCCTCAACTGTTGGGGGGCAAAACATGAGCATTTTTCAGTTGATTCAGGACCAGAATCAATTTTTTTTTTTTTTGCAAATCAGAAAAAAATGAAGAGGCGAATCCGAGAACCAACAAATTAAATTGGTGTGGCCTAAAGACCTGTCAGCAGAAACATTACTGAAAATGGCAATAATACAATGTACCAAGCAATGACGGCAAGCTGTTGTACATGTACATAAAAGCTTCAGCTACATGTACATGAATTGGTTCAAAGTCTTTAATTTTTTTCTATCATGCACCTACACATTCTTGAACAATATTATTAGTATTACTAAGTAAAAAAAAAAGTTCAATTTCATATGTCCTTTATGACATGGTGCATCCCAGAACTTACAATCCACAAGTTCTGCTAGTCCTTCTGACTTGAGAAGTTCCTTGAGACGGAAGACTTCCTCCTTCAGCTCGCGGATCAGTCGGGCGTTGGGGTCTTCGTTTACTACTGCCTTGCACACAATCTGCTTGGCACGGTCGGCATATCTAACATTGATTCAGAAATAATCATTAGGCCACAGCAAGTAAATTTTATGGATGACATCCTCCACAGATTCTAAATCTAATGCAAGCGGGACAAAAAAAAAAACAAGGCGGGCCGAAAAAAACAAGGTTCCTACAATTTAAAATTTTGACTCAATCATTGTACAAATAGTTTTGATTCAGTATATATAGGAACATCACATATAGCCAGTGTCCCATATCACTGCATCAAAGTAAGAAACAAAACATTAAATCAGAGCCTTTTCCTGTCTCCTCTCTTCATAGTTATCTGCCATCCACCTTCCAGCATGGCAACAGATCTTTACCAAGTTTTGGCATGTTGACCACTGTCAGAAGGCAACAGAATTTCTTGTTTTTTTTTTCTAAAATCAGCCGAAAATGAATGCGCACGCTGATGTCATCCATAAAAATTACTTGCTGTGGCCTTATTAGAGCACTACAGTACAAATATATGCCTTGAGGCTATCCAGAATATTTAATACGAAAAAAGAAAGACAAGCATTTCAAAGAATTGACAGTCGGACATATTCTTCATAAAAAAGCTTCACCCAAAAATGTTCTGATAAAAGCAAAGCCTTAATTGTTGGAATAGCTAGTACATGTATGTTCTGGAGGAGCAATAAGATTGAAAGGTTGGACAACTTCCATATCTTTAACATGATAAACAGAGTGATGATGTCAAATTTTGACCAAGCATAATTTTTGTAAAATTATCATTAATTATAGCACTAACAGTGTAAATATTTTTTGTCCCACAAAAATCCTGCAAATGGCAAAGATAGCTTTACATGTATTTATGCTAAAAAAAAAGATAACCTTCAACTTGTTATAAGAAAATCAAGTTCTAAGAAAGTAATTTGAGATGATTTGTATCTTGTATAGGTTGAACTATTTCTAGCTCTAACATCATGAAAGTTTCAACGGTGCCTCCGACTGACGCACAAGCACATCATTTACTTCAATCCCAGACGAGATTTTGGCAAGATAAATCTGTCTGTAATGTTATCCTGAGCAGTTTTCTAACTCGGATGTCAAGCCATCCTGGTTACCTAGGTGCAAGAGATCAGCATCTATGCTTGAAGGCTTCCATAACAATAAACCTATGTCATGATCTTTCCTCTCCTACAGGTATCTACATTCATGAAGGTGGCTGAAAATGGTACTTGCTTCAAGACTAGCATGCTAATTATTGTGTGGTGCTTCATGGTTCATGCTGAAGTGTCCATTACAATCTTTTGCCTCTTGAGACCCTACATGTATCTATCTATAGTATTATAATACCGAAACCTGTACAGCTACAGGGCACAATTATAAAACTCAGCCCTGCATGCACACTAGTGATTGTGATTACTTTAATTTTACCATCATGATTGTTTGTACAGTTCTTTCCATGTTTTTAATGGTTTCGGTAACTTGACCTTACCTTAGTGTACTCAGCGTTTCTTCATAGTTAATATCAGCTGGACTAAGAGCAGCAATCATAGCGGTCTTGGAATTCCCACCTGAAAATGATAATCATGGCATAATAATAATTATCATTGATGTTTGGTTTCATTTTTAGTATCATCGTAATTCAGATATTATTCAGATTCAGGGAACTCAATGACATGCTCAACTGTATTGTCTTACATGTACATTGGCATAAATGAGATTTGCAAGATCATACACCAACACTTGCACAAACTACAATATTACATCACCAAGAGCAGTTTCATCAAGATTTGGTTCTTCGAATTCATATCTTAAGCCTTGGTCACAACCCGCCGTACGTGCTTCTGCGTGCTGTCTATGTGCAAAAATGTGGGCAAACGTAGAGGATCCGTGCGTGGTGAGTACCACCTCCGTACAGAATCCTACGGATTTGGGAGCACGCAGACACGGCGTAGAACTTTAAGTGCATGTAAAACTTTTTCTGCGTGCGGTCTGCGGATTCACCACCCATGCGTGCGAGTACGAGCGACGCGCGTGCCCCGTACCTACCATACGGAAGAAGCACGTGTGAGTACGACATCCTTATGGTAAAGTTGCAGTCGCACAGAGATCGTAGGCACGTACAACTCACTTACCACTTGCGCAACGAATGAAGCACGCAACCGCTCACGGCCAGACATGGCGTGCAGACCACACATTTACACCTTGCACAAACGTGCGAGTGACGTGCGTCAATGCCACTCCTTCCCCACGTTTTCAGAGAAAACGTAGCAGAGGTAGCCTCCCAAAAAGCACGCACGGCGGGTTGTGATTAGGGCTTTATTGAAACCTACCACTTTTTCTTAAGAAATCTGACACAATGAGCCACTCACCAAGGTTCTCCCTGAGAAGCCAGGTCAGAACAGAATCACGGTACGGAATGAAATCAGACTTCTTCCTCTTCTTCGAGCCAGACTGAGACTGAAATCATTTTAAAAATCATCACAGGGTGAGAAACAACAACACACCAGCCAGTTCACACACTTAATTAACAGTGTCAACAGAAAGTGCCATGGATGTGGCCAGAAGAAACTAGTAAGAGGAAGTTCTGAGGATGCTATAATAATGACATGGAAGTTCAATACACAGAACGTCACATGTAATTAAGAAGAAGTTGAACACCTTTATTATCTTCTTCACATCCCCAGACTGCGACTATAATGGGGGGGACAGGATTTCAGAAAGGAGCCATGGTTAGTTAGTAAACATGGCAGACTTTTTCATCTTTTTTTTCTATTACAAAAAATGATGGTTGAGCCAGTGCATGCGTAGCACAGCACTAGAAGCGCAACGAAAGCAATTCAGATTTCAACTGCAACAACAAAGAAGAAAGAACTCTTTGTGGGGCTTGGCTTTGTAGAATTATGGCATTTTGAGAATCATGGCACTAATGTATGCACACTAGACGGCACTATGCAAAATTAAACTTCTCCTCCAATAACAACAAAGTTGTACGAGCAAACAGCAACTCTTATGACCTCTATTTGAAATTCAACAAAAAAATCAGCCAAAACCTAAATGTAGTATTCCAAAGAAAGCACTTCTTGTCTAAAGAAAAACCAAAAGCAGCAAAATTCAGAGCTGAGAAAACTTACCGACTCTGCTAGTGCATGAATGACCTTGCCCAAGGTGGTTAGGGACTTGTTGATGTTAGCTCCTTCCTATATTTCACATAGAAAAGAAAGAAAGAAGTTCAATGAATCAATGAATTTCCACAGATCTTGTACATGTATATCAATGCTTTTCAGTCGTTATAAAGAATTTTATAACTAGTCTTAGATTGACAAATTTCAAAGCTGACTATGTTTCTTACCTTCAGTCGGTCACCCTTAGCACCAGTGGCGTTCGCACGTTCACTTCCAGCCAGGTCTACTAGACTGATCTTTGCAACCTGCAAGACAATCGAAAGAATATCAATTAAACACAAAGTTTTCATTTAGAAGATCTTTCTTTTTGTACTTTTCAAGCTGAAAAAACATGTGAAAGATAGACAGAATTTAAGATGAGTAGCTGCTATAAAATCAGTGTTTTTTCCTACCTTTTCAGTGGAGAGGTCTGTCATTTCGTCATGTCTTCTCTGAGTGAAGACCACGGTGAACACAGCATGGGAGCGGCTGCTGGTCTCGTTCATGTTAGTCGCTGCCACAGTTCTGAAAAAAAAATAATGTTGATCACAGTACTAGTCAGACAACACAGAATGCTGTATGGACAATAATTATCATTATCAGAGTTTCTTTTTAGCATCCTGCATACAGTACCGTTCGCGTTATAGTTAACCGGGTACCCCGTTACTAACGAGTTAGATTTTCGTCAGTATTTGGTTAGATTTTCGTCAGTATTTGGTTAGATTTTCGTCAGAAGATCGTTAGAAAATCGTCAGAAATTATTTCTAACGCGTTACCGTTTGCGTTAATGTGATAGGGTCGGATTTCATGTTTGTTTTGCGCGCCGACAAGACAATAGCAATTTGCCACCTCCTGGGGTGTCCGCTAATGTGTTGCGATGTTGCCCCTTGAAAAATACTAGTAACAGTACCAGAGGCAAGTGGATATGTGATTCGTAAAATAACTTTGTGGTTTATCCATGTGTCGACTGTGCTATCTTTTATTGCTATTCTATCGTTATTTCTAGCGGAAAATTACGTTGTGTAATACAATGTATGTCAACAAAGTGTAGCAGTGCAGGGCAGACGACGTCTTGTACATTTTGTACCAGCGGCGGCCTACCGCTCTCACAGGACGTCATGGGACGTGACGAAACAAGAAATATCTGCCGTAGAAGAAATATAAATCGGTAACTCATGCCTTAAATTCACGGCGGTTTTTGGCACAAAAGAAAAATTATTATAATTTTTGTAAGGCGCGCGGCTTACTAGTAGTAGCGGCTTTAATACTCACGGTAAAATGTACCGTCACTCCCGGCGCAAGGACTCGGTTCGCTAGCTGAGGACTTTCCACAACCATGATGATATCATACTTAAATAAAGGAATATATAATAGATCTATCATGTTGAAATGATAATTGTAATACATGGTTCTATTTAATAGCGGTAGTTTTGTTTCTTATTTTGAGGAGGGAAACACGGGGGAAACTGTCAAAAATCGAGGGAACGCAAACTGAGATCGGCTCACTTCCGGGTGCATAACGCCAAAATTTCTCGACGATTGTATAAAAATGACCACTCATTTGCCGCCTACGGTAGCGTGTACATGGTAGTGCGATCATATCGTGCCAAAGTCAGCGTCAAACGTCAGAAAATCCCCGTAAAAATATAGTTGCAAAACACATTTCCCGCGCACTCAGGGCCGGCCGCCGGCATGTGAAGCAGCATGCTCATTATAATATGCAAGTAGCTACGCTCTGATTGGTTCACCTTAGATGACCTGCGCTCTGATTGGCTAGAACGAAGCCCGTTGCATGCTGGGGCGCCCTTCCCCGCGCGAAGTGCTGAGAGAGCTCGATCTCGAGATAGCCACATTTACGCTGGTTTCTACCTTATTTCTACGACTAATTAGCAAAATCCTAGTGGCGAAATGCGTACTCAAAAGAATTTTCGGGAAAAATATATATGCACATGTGGATTTGTGGTGCCTTTGGCGTAATTTTGTTGGTCACGTACAACGTAATGTAACACGGAAGTGCACAGAGTCGGAGTCGCCGCACGGCTTTCTGTCCCACTCTAAACAAAACCCCAAGGACATAACAAAACTCCCCAAAACTGGTCAATAATTAGCCATAAAAAAATGTTTGTGGGCACGTGTAAATATGCTGCCTTTTTTCGAGTGTTATAGGAATTATTCGCGATGTTTTTGCACATCCCTAACGTTACCTCACGCCGGGCCCGCCGCCTATTATGTACGGCGGACCGGGGTATTCATAACAGTTACTTCAGATCATCTAGGATTGCATATTCGGTGGTAAAATAAGTAAACAAACAGAGAAAAACAGCAAAATAAAGTTGACAAACTATAGAAACGCTTGCATGGGCAACACTGACAAAAGAAAATGTCGATCTAATTGATGCGCCGGTTTTAAACGTTACTGTTATATAGTAAAATGCGGGCTAGATCAACGTTCCTTCCGCTGTTCCAGCGGTGTGTATCGGTAATTTCCCGCCCCGCATGAGGTAAATTAGTACTCCTCCCACGATTCCTGTGATGTTACCGCGCCTGCATATGAATGGAGAAGTCTGACGAAAAAGAAACGCGTTACTTTCGGAAAAGTAACGGAAAACTTTCGGAAAAGTAACCAGTTAATAACGGAAAACTAACGGGAAAAAAACGCGTTAGTAACGGCCGTTAGGGTAACTATAACGCGAACGGTACTGTACATAAGTTTTAAATCTATGAACAGAAAATTCAAAGGAAGCCTGGGTTCAATCCATCATAGTTGCTGCCATAGTTTTGAAAAAAAAATGGTGACCACGATAAGACAACACAGAATTGATAATGTCATTCTCAGAGTTTCTTAAAAGGTCTGTGTGACACTGTGTACTTAACTTTAGTTGAAACGTTTTTTGGGGAAAACTATGAAATGAAGATTCAAAGAAACAGGTTTCACCTATTAGAGCCTGGTTTTGATCTGTGAACGTTTTCAATGTACATGTACTTGCTCTGACCTCCGCTAGGCTTCTTATAGTAGTAGTAGAGTGTAAAACAAGTGGTCTATGAGCATAGTGTTCATGCATGGAACACAGGCTACATGTATATACACTGTACAAATGTATATAGCCTCTACCTGACAGAAAACTTTTGACTGATTTGTTAATGTTTTTCTTCTGACAGCAGATATATATATTACATTTCTATTCTGCATGGCAAAAATTACGGTGTTCTCTTAGCCGTGTAGGAATCATGCCAATCTCTGGACAAGCACTACATTGCGTGTCGCAATAAACATCAAGTTATGGCCTCGTTAAAAGCCGGTGTGTCATCTTTCACTCCTGTTTATGGGCTGTTCTGCTCCTTGATGTTACAAATCACCAGCTTTGACGAGCCGTTTTTAAACGACTCCACCTTAGGGTGAAATACCAGTTTACTCCACCCCACCGCTCCCCTTATTATATACCCACTGCAAGCTATTCATTATCAAAGTGCAACGAAATAATTCAACATGTCAGAAAATGTGTAAACGACAACCAGCTTTAGTATGCTATGTATGCCTGATTTACTGGGAAGTTAAAGCTGCTAGATAGGGAATAGCGGGGAAAAATCGTACAACAATCTTCTGGAAGTACATAATGAGTACATGACACTTTTGCATAAATTTGGATTGAAAATGTACTGTAGATGTAGAGGAATACAGGGATACTAGGATAGAGGGCTACCGGGATAGGGATAGAGGGGTATACACAGGGATAGAGGGATACAGGGATAGAGGGATACAGTGATAGAGGGCTACAGGGATAGGAGGCTACGGAGATAGAGGGATACAGGGATAGGGATGGAGGGGTATATACAGGGATAGAGGGCTACAGGGATAGAAGGCTACAAGCATAGAAGGCTACATGGATAGAGGGCTACAGGGATAGAGAGCTACAGGGATAGAGGGCTAAAGGGATAGGGGGCTAAAGGGATAGAGGGCTAGAGGGATAAAGGGATACAGGGCTACATGGATAGAGGGCTACCGGGATAAAGGGCTACAGGGATAGAAGGCTAAAGGGATAGAGGGATACAGGGATGAGGGCTACAGGGATAGAGGGCTAAAGGGATACAGGGATTGAGGGATACAGGGATAGAAGGCTACCGGGATAGAGGGCTATAGGGATAGAGGGCTATAGGGGTAGAGGGATACAGGGATAGAGGGATACAGGGATAGAAGGCTACCGGGATAGAGGGCTACAGACTAGGGATAGTGGGCTATAGGGGTAGAGGGATACAGGGATAGAGGGATAGCAAATAATAAGATGATTGTTTCTGTACCTTGCTTTGTTGCCTTCATCCATGAGTGTGTTGATCTCGTTAAAGGAAGTCACAGCTAACTTGGAAAGGTCCTCTACATATGGTCCTAGCAGAGGATGCTCTCTGTTGTGGGAAAGTGTCAAATTTCACATTTAGAAAATGCATCATACACCAATGTACAAGACAGTTGCCAAAGTAGTTACTTATTAGTATGATAACCAAATCTTCTGTCCATTACGTTTAAGCATCATCCGAGTCATACAATGTACATGTAGGCAAAAACAATATTAGCAAGATCAATATTATATGCCTTTCCACAGCACCGCAAAAAAACTGGAGAATGGTGACTATACAATGTCATGTACGTTAGATTAGAGACTCCGATCTGGCGCCAATTCTACCAGTAGAGATACTGATCGAAGTTTCTGTCGATAGAAACTCTGATTGCATATTCTACCAGTAGAGATCCCGATCGGGCATGTAAATTTAAAGAACTTTACGAAAAAGACAATCAGCACTTTTCAACTCCGAGTCTTGTCACTTTAGATCCATGGAATGAATTGAGAAATATGTGTAAACTAGAAAGGCCGACATTTGCTTGGGAGCAAATACAGCATATTTCAGTCCATCTCCCTCCCACGCAAAAGTGGACTATTCCAAACTTACCCCAGTGCAAAACTGGCAAAGGTTCTCAAATAAATGAATTAAATAGTAGCTATATGAGAACAAAGATGCAACAACAAATACTTTGAATCTCGAAAGCTTTACTAATCTTATTACAGGTATGCAAAAACTAACAATGATGAGATTTGATACATTTTGAAGGTCTTAGGCACATAAAATTGAATGTGTGGGTCATTACGCACCACTTAGGTGCAATGTGACCTCAGGAAACCCCCAATGGAACACGTGTTCCATGGATGGAACCGGCCATTCTTTAGATAGAACATGGAACGGGTACAGCACTTTTGGCCCTTTTTTTGCTGAAAATAGTCATTAAAGTCCCCCAAATGAGTCACTTGGAAGTGGTGTATGCCAAATATGTGACTGCTATTCTGTAGACACATGTTCAAGGTTCCCTTATACCAAATTTCAGATCATTTGGTTGTAAAACCAGGGCTCGGGATCCAAAAATCCATTTTTGGGCGAAAAATGCCCCAAAAAACCTTCATAAAAATTTTTCAAAGGCATGTATCAAAAAAATGAAAAAAACGCCTGGGGGTATTGGCCCACTCTACCTCCATGCCAAATTTCAAGTCATTTGGCTGAATGATAGCGGAGTTGAATCCCTTTGACTGTGTGGCAGGAGGAGAAGAAGGAGAAGAAGAAACATCAGAGAACACAATATATTTCATCCATACCATGGTATGGACTGAAATATAATGAGACACATCGATAACATCCTGATTAGAATCTCTGTTGACAAAGATCTCTACCAGCAGAATCAGCAATTCTGCCAGTCTGAGATCGCAATCTCTACCCTGCCAAATGTACTGGTATTAGACAGTTAGGATTTTTTAGTGTTATTCTATAGTTATTACCTCCATGAAAAATGGAGGTATTGTTTTTGGCGCGTCTGTGTGTGTGTGTGTGTGTGTTTGTGTTTCCGCACATTTGTAGTCAGCATAACTTCATAACGCCTTTATGGATTGTGATGATATTTGGTATGCTGGCAAGTCTTAGGAAGATGAAGGTCAAGGTTAAATATGGGCCTCCTGGTGGATGACCTTGGTACTGCAGCAGAACTTTCGGTTTTTGTATCTTTTGTTATAGTCTGAACATGCTATGGTCTTGACCTTTTGGTCTCCAAATTCTTGTTGTTGTGTGTGTGTGTATGTGTGTACCATGTACAATATATTGTCATGCAATAAAGTTCTTTTTTTGTATTTCTGGCCGCAGTTGTGCTTACCTAACACGTAGGTTTCCCTTGTTCTTGGGGTTGAGCAGGTCGCGCACACGCTCGCAGTAGATTTCCATGTAGCTGACTTCCACCGAGAACTGCAGGTCCTTGCTTTCCTGAGTCTTAATTTTGTCAAACAGTTCTTCACATAGCTGGAAGGAAATGTTGATAACACTGTTAGAACTAGAAAAGTAACATTTGCAAAGCAAATGCATGATGTTTACCTTCGGATATGGTCTGCTCTGTTAATTCTTACTCAAACACACTCACATACATGTATATGGTGACAGGAGTCTAAATGCCTACTATGAAATTGCAACATTATGTAACCCAACACCAGTTACTATGGTGACAGACATCAACAAAAGTCTAGAGGCCATTGGCCAGGTCAGAGGTTAGTGTTTGGAACAGAAGAGGAAGAAGAAATGGAGCAAAAACAATATGTTTTCCTTCGGTAAACATAATTATAGTCATTCTCAGATGTACATCTTTCGTTTGGCTTACAACAAAATTCTCATATCATCTATGCACACATTTAATATACAAATTTGTATGTATTGCAACATCTAAATCTATTAGAAATTCAAGTCCATCCCTGTCTCCCTCCCCTACTGGCTTGTATAAAATTGGCTTACAACAAAATTCTCAAATCGTCTATGCACACATTTAATATTATACAAATTTGTATGTACTGCAACATCTAAATCTATTAGAAATTCAAGTCCATTCCTGTCTCCCTCCCCAGATGAATATTTCATTCCCGAGTACAATGCTTCAGACAATACTAATAAATCACATTGCCCTGTGCGGGGGATGCATAACTTGATTGCACAGCGGATATCCAATAATTGTAATCCCGGGACCAGCGCGTCTTTGTCCACAATCAAACATGGGGCGCTCTTAACAAAGACCTAATCTATTCCAAACTCCAGGTCTGTATACTTAATAGTCAGACATGGTACATGTACATACTACACATATTCAATATTATTCCTGTTGCTTAAAGCTTCTAATACAAAGATAAGACAATGTCATATACATGTCACAGTTGACTGGGCCTATGGATTTTTGACTCAGGTATTCTTAGGGTATCATCATAATATAAATATATAATCATGTTGTATAATCATCAGCTATTGAATTAAAATACCTTTTTTAACCTGGTCCCTTCAAACCCTTAACATCCTGTCGTACCATTTTGGGCCATAATAGGATGCCTAGCTATATAGGCCTGTTTTTATTTCTTATTTTTTTTCCCGCCCGCTCCATTATTTTTCTAGAAAAATCCGTTAACCAAGAAATTAAATTGGTGTGGCCTTAGATGAAATTACATTAATTATTGCTAACCTGGAAAACCAACTACTAGTATCAGCATTTACTTATAGTTATTACTATTGAGTATGAAATATGGTCACTGTCAGAAAAAGTCCAAAATTCAATCCTTTTTAATCAGTATGTAACTACTTTTGACCTATTTCTGTTATCTATTTTAGGCAAGATGACTCATATGCACATATGCATACAACCTACTGGCACATCAGTTATGCATATTATGCATTTCCACAACCCTGCTCTCTCTCTCTCTGACACTTAATCTCTTTTTAATTTCCTTTACAAAGGAGGTTATCTTGTCTGAACTGGTTTGCTGGGGTGTGTAGTTTGCGTACAGAATACAAATGGACTTCTTCACAAGTCTTTTTGGGATAGACAGGCCTTGGCCAATATACATAATTAAGAAACTTAATTTAGACTTAATGACCACCCTGCTTACATATAAACGAAAAAAAAGGTCCGTAAAATCGATATTCACTAAGGCCACACCAATTTAATTTCTTGGTTAATTTCTAGAAAAATAATGGAGCGGGCGGGCGAAAAAAAAATAAAAACAGGCCTAGGCAGCCTCTTATGGCCCAAAATGGCACGATAGGAGCCATGAAGTCAACACACCAGGCTGGTTCAAAATTCAAACAATGAATTTTCAACCTTTAATGATACCATTGCATTGAAAGATGGAATAACTGTAACAATCAGGAAGAAAAGGACTGTTTTCAACTGTTCAGGGCAAAATATGAGCATTTTGCAGTTGATTCTGCATTTTTATATTTTTTTTTGCAAATCAGAAAAAAATGAAGCGGGCGAATCCGTTAACCAAGAAATTAAATTGGTGTGGCCTAAACAAATATCTAAGAATGTCAAAGCGACAACAACCCTTCTAGTGTTCCATACCTGAGGAATGATGCCTTGCTGGTCCCTGGGCTCAGGTTTGCCCATCATGGTGTAGGATTTCCCGGCTCCCGTCTGCCCATAGGCGAAGATGCACACGTTGTAGCCTTCAAACGCATGTTGGAGCATCTCCTCTCCTATGTCCTGGTAAACCTTGTTCTGGCCGGCAAAGTTGGGATCTTGCTCCTACAGTCAGAGAAGATTTTAATTTCTTAATCTTTGGTATACTGAAAACTTGGCTACCAGTTCTCTACTGTTTATTGAATGAATGAAAGACCTTTATTGTACGTTTGTGCTCTAACAAGCTAAGTACAGGTCATGAATAGACAAGGAAAAGGATACAGGAATGATACTTAAACTATACACACTAATGTGATCTACTATTTACATGTTCAACTTCTTCTCGCTTCTTGATGCAGTTATAGATGGAGGAGCATATAGCACTAATGATACATTGTTTGTCAAGTTTCATAAGAAATATTAATTTTTCTGATTTATTTAAATGTCCAAAGCTGGGTTTAAGGCAACAGAGAGAACATTAAATTGGCAGTGAATTCTGTAACATTAACTTTAAATGATATTTGACAGAAAATATGCATTTATGAAAGGCAAAATTTGCAGTTAGTTAGGCAGATACAAATAGCTTCTTTCAAATTTCCTTTATAAAAATCATATGGGCTTATCACTTCTTTGTTCAAAAAACAGTTTGCATACTGTAATAATTCTGTATGTTACAAAAACAAAGATTATTTGTAGCTTATTTTCAGTATGATTAGTACTAAGCTGAGGCCAGACCCAGCTATTGACCGATTTCCTTTTTACTCCGAGATCAATCTTGCATTTATAATCCTCTCTCTGGCAGGCGCACGCTTGTATTGATCAACTGTTCCCCTTATATATTGAATAATCCAGCCAAAAAACAGATTGCCTAGACTGAGTCACGTATTGATCCGATGGTACATGTATTAGATAGAATTATGCAGTGTGACCAACTGTACATGTATACATGTACTAGATATTCTCCATACAATTCAGTATTCTTTTGGGTTTTGAATTTAAATGAATTCTCATTGATGTAGATGTAGATCATCATTGAGCGTAGATGAAGTGTTCGATCTTGAATGTCTAATTTAGGCTACTTTCCATATTATCAAAAAGGAATATCACAGTGGAATTCAAAATGTATGAACACACACAAGGTTTATAATGGCTTACTGTGGTAGGTGTAGCATGAGTAATGCAGTTACATACAATGTACTGTATATGCATTTTGAGATAAGATTGGGAACATGCATAGTGTTATAATGCTGCATGTGAAGATAAAAGGCTTTATGTTGAATATTTTCTGATATCCTTCCATTAGTTATCTTCTGAAGACATTCTCGAAACATGATTCAGTGCCTGTATAATGTATGGATGGAATTCTGGAACTTGACACACCCACTGAAATTAGGGGCCCAAGTATTATGAAAACACTGCTGATCAATATACAATGTACAATGTATGAATTAAACCACCGAAGGGTAAAGTCATTACAGATATAGGCCAATGACTTTAAGTTTATGCAATAACACTAGAACACCATTTTGATAAAATATCATGCATTTGAAAGATATCTAGATAGCCAAACATGCATGTATATTTGATAGTGGCATTCTACATGTATACAGTCATCGTATGTCAACATTGCTCAATGTTAGGCATAAAATTAGATGACACAGATCTAGATATGCGGACAGGTATGCATGAATGGCAACCAAATCAGTAACTAACACAGATCAATTTCATCCAGTATGTATATATAAACAAGTCCAAAGCATAATGAGGACATTTTGTATTTATTGCACTGCATTAAGAGGCTGAAATTACAAGCTCTAGACCATGCACAAGTGCAGGCGTGTGTTTCATATTAATGTTTGATTTTTCCATTGGCATTTATTACTACTTTCAGTTCTCACTGTCAAAGTACCACATGCAGCTATGCAGTTTATTGTTTTGTTGGCTGGTCAACCAGAAATTCAATTTCTTTTCCTTTAATTTGAAACACATTTTCTGTGTGCATTTATGAGAAATTATATTTCATGACTGTGGTTCTGTTTATCCTGTTGCCATGACAACACAGCAAAAATCATTTATTTTGACACCATAAGCATTTTCATAGAAGTAGTGGTTTGCACTAGTGAATAAACAAAGAACTGTTGAACCATCGTAATTTCATTCATATCAAACCTTGTCATGTACTAGAAAATGTTCATCTTTGCAATTTGTAATGTTCTTGATGTTTGTTTGCTCTGGGGAATGAAACAGAAAATCTACATCACCCACAAAGCTAAGTTGAGGATGCCATTACAGGGCTCGAAATTCATTTTTGGAAATAGGTGCACTGGTGCAACAACCTAACAAAATTGGGTGCACAAAATTTTCTGTGGGTGCACCATATAAGATAAAATAAGTAGAATATCAGCGAAAACTAATATATATATGTTTTGTTTCTAAAGAAAAGTACTACAACTAGTAGTACAAGAATGATTTTACTATTTTTCTGACACTTGGATGTTAAGAATATGCTGAATACTATTACTACTCTAAATTTAACATCTTGACTTATTATTATTACGTAAACCTACAAAAAACATTTGGGTGCACTGGTGCACCCATAGAAAATAATTGGGTGCACAGCTCCAAATTTGGGTGCACTAAAGTGCACATGCACCCAGTATTTCGAGCCCTGCATTACTACATAAGGGTGTGGGTATGCTGGAGCAAATGTCACGGGACCATGACTCACATTGGTGTGGGACCAGTAGGAGTAGTCAAAGTTGAACGCTTTCACATCCTTCGACTGCTTGGGATGTTGGATGGCTGAAAAGGGAGGAAAATATCCGTCCAATTCAAAACATGGAACAGTGGCTATCGCATGACTGGAATGTGAACTAGAGGCAACTCCAGAGAACGCAATCACACAACGCATTGTCATAATTTTGAACACAACATTTCACAAGTTATGAGTGTACTAATTTATTTTACAAAATAGATCGCAGACAGACTGTCTGAAAGTATACATAATAACAGCTTTTAATTGGTTAATCATGTCACTGCGACTGACAAGAGATGGTAGCCAGATTTCTTTTCAATGACATTCATACATTCAAAACATAAAAAGCAAACAATGATATGTCACAATACAAAGGACTTGTTGCACATTCTGTGCAGATATATTTTAGTAATCATGTGTCTCAAAAATTTTGTGAGGATGAGTATCAAATATCGAAGGTATGGCCTCATGTCAAAAGACAACTGCGTAGTAAGCTTTGTCTAAATCTATGGACCATCAACACCATACCACCATCGGTACAGAAGCTGTGCATATTTAGTAAACTCTGCATGTACGACCATAAGTAGGCCTTATTGCCAGGGGAGCCCGATAATCCTTAGACGTCATCAGCCCCTCCTCACTCCCGCTAAATGGGAGTAATATTCATCTGCGCTAATGGAACGCTGCGCTGCCTTCTGACGTTTCAGGTCACCAGACAGGAAGCCTGAATGAAACCAACGCTGGCAGAATTCAAACTGTGACTGAAGAGGCAATAACAACCTCCTTGTGTGCATGAACCTTCTTTCTTCCTTGCTGCCAAAAGGCAAGAAAGAAAGCTTTTTTGTTAGGGAAACTGAGTCAGCATTTTGAAGGACAGTCCTTGGTTGTGTGGTTAAATGAAATTTTTGTGAATTCGATTACGGTTGCATCTAGGACAATAGTACAGTTGTTGCTACAGAACTTAATTTCACAACTGAGTTATATACATTGACAGACAGTGGAATATGTGTGCCCTCTAAGCGGTCAGTCATACACTATTACTGAAAAGGACTTATTGTTACGGTAATCAAAAAGTCTTAAATTTTCATTTCATAACATCATTTCATTTCATCTTAGTCTTTCCGTGCATCAAAACGTCTGAAACAACAAAGACATTAAATCTATCTTAGATAACAAGACAAGTCTGTAATACAATATAAATGACAACATTAAGTTCAGATCGATCCTTACCGGTTGTTTTGTCTTTCATGGAGATGACGCATTTTGCTTGGCGGCCGATCTCCCGGTTGTTAAACGGCCGTACGCGCACGGCAACCTTGACGGAGGACATGGTGCCTCAACCTGTGCTCAGTTCCTTGTAGCTCCAGCAGATATAGAAGAGTCCAAGAAGGAAAATAGAAGGAAAGAAGAAAGTAGGAGTCTTGGCTGTTGTGTCTTCAATCTGCAAAGGAAAGAAAAAGAATACAACTACTGTCACTCTCAGAATAAATTAAATCATCAGTTATTTGAGCACTAGGGCCTTACAATGTACATAGTGTCTTAGTGTGTTGAGTCTTATAGCAACAGTAGTAATTTTCTCGCCTTTTCTGCCCATCTGTGCACATGTATCTTCCAGTTCATGAGCTAATTCATATTCCAACTTCATGCAATTCCGTTCTCATCCAATTACTACACACACTTTCAAGATGGGAACCTTATCCTCTTGAAAGATAAGACCAGTTCCATTGATCTGCCCAGTTGGAAGCAATGCCAGATCATCAAATGCCTTGGATGGGAGAAGCCTGCACCAGGCCTTCCTGAAAGTTATGGACAGTAGAATTTGGCAAAAATAGGCTGAACAATTAGCCAGGTAGTGACCTGCGGTAAGAATAACATTTCAAATTTCCCCTTAGAAGTGCTGGCAAATTCTAACTCTCCTTGCAACTTATTTTCCTATAGCCAGAATAGTTGGACTAGCAGAGGCTAGGATCAGCTTCTGCTAACATAATGTACTGGGACATATTGGGTGTGTCTCTATAATTTAGCCGGAAGAAAAATATACTGCCCTCAGCCTTTTAAGTCTTTAACTGTATAGAATTCACACGGAATGGTCTAATGATAGATTAAAGACTTAGTGATGTTTTCCGTCACTATCATTGTACTGAAAGAAATGAACAACAATAGTACTGAAAGAAAGAACAACAATTTTACAACAAGTTGATGCTAATGGATAGCACAAATCTCTGCCAACGAAGCATTACTCAGTATAAATGATAGACGTGCTCCTAATGTGAAACAAAGATGCGATATCAAATCAAAGGAAGCTGTTATCCTGGAACTGCCCCAGAATCAAATCATTTCTTCCTAGAGCAAGACAAAAGTACCCACATGGGAAAAATAACATATTGGAGCATCCCACAATGCTGCAATCAACCAGACAGTCAAACAACAACTGCAAGTGAAAAATTATACCTTGCAAAGTCACCTTGGTCTGGGTTATTAAATATATATTACAAAATTGTGAAATTAAATGTAGCACATGTACATGTAGGTCACAAAAGGAACACTGCCTAGTGATGATAAAATAATCTGCGGCAATGAAATGACTAGAAGTCATTCATTTTTAATTTGATGGGAATGGTGTGAATCATGTGTGACACTGGGAGCAGCGTACACCCGTACGCACGTCATACGAAATGGAGCAGCATACAAAACAGCTAGCAGGTCTTCGCAGAAATCATAATCTTTATTTCCTTCAAAAGGCAATCCGATTTGTGAATGCTGAGCACATTTTGTTCCTGACCTCCAGTTTCCAAGTAGTGGTATTTACTGTAAGCTCACGCAATGAAAATTATAGCTGGCTCAACAGACTTTTAAGAAGGCAAGATTTACATTTCTTGGCATGACTAAACCCAATTTTGGAGTTGGCTTTCTTGAGTGACCCCTATACATAATACAGGATCACAACCATAAGAAAAATTTATCTAAGCCAAGAAAACTACATTTTCAACGTTCCCAGTCAGAAATTACATGTATACCAATTCTGATATTCAATTGCACTCGTCCCTCTCTTAATGAAGATGGTTTTTCAGATCTTTTGGCCTATACAAACCAGCAATAACACTCAACAAATTACATATACATGTACTTTAATTTTATCTACTTTTTTGGCTTTTCTATTTGTTACATAGACAAAAGTAGTACAAATACTACTTGAACATTTTACATGATTTGTATTCTTTATCATTTCAATATAAGGTGCTCAATGCAAAATTGCAGCCCTAATGGCTAAGCTGAATGTTAACCTTCTTCATGTTGTGATTGATGAATGTGAAGTTATAAACTGCACCAAAACACTACTATTTATATATAGAAAAAGACAACAGAGGGAGGGCTAACAGCTGATCAGTTCACATTTGCATATTAATGACCCATCAGTCAACACATTAGACACATGTTACTTGCATTTAGTCAAAACATACTACTTCACCCTTGAAATTAAGAATGTATGACGGCTATGAAAAACAATCAGTACTACATATGCAACATCTTGTAATTTTATACAAGATGATTTAGGTTTAAAAAATGTGGGGCATTTTGTTTGGACGTAACTGGGCGCCCACCTGTCTTGTTCTGATTGATATGCTAATAAGAACGTCACAATTAGCAACACTACAGGGCCTCCTGATCAACCAGAGATTGGATCCACGCAGCTAAGCAGGATTGATTTGATTGGTTAAAAGCTGTTTTGCATTCCCAGCATATTGCGAGGGTTACCGGTGTGTTGTTACCCACAATAACAAATTCCTTTCATAATTCCCCTGGAATCCTTTCAGCCCACAAATTTCATCAAACGAGTCCTTTTTATCAATGACAACGACATCTGCTGTCTGTGGACTGAGTTATTGATATTTTGGCAACAGTTTGAGTTCTGATATTACAAAGACATCTGTTCATTGTCTGATGGATGAATCTTCATGATTAATTTAAAAGTTATAACACACATATATGCTTGATGGAAGAGCTGGACCAAAATAGACCACTCTGTTTGTTTTGACTGAAAGCATTTGATAGAGTGCCCAGCAAAATTTCTTGCTGTATGAGACTGACTGGTCCTCCTCCCCTGCATAACTCGATTGTAGTCAGACCAGCATAGACTTAAAGGCCTTGTTCATATGGAACCACCTAAACCGCGATTCGGGTAACTCGCATTCCGCACATCTGGTCCACATCCTAAAATGGACACATTATTTGACCACTACTGCTCTTTAGGCTGCTGCCACGTAAAATTTGGTATTGCATATAAATAAAGAAATATCACTCCGTAATCCATGACCAGGTGAAGTCACATTGAAATCACATTGCGTTCAGACGCAAACCGCGATGCGGGAAAACCGATTCGAACCACCTCTAGAAGTGGCTTGGGATCGAGGCGCTTTCAATGTTATTTGGAGCGTTCAGATGGGGCCACTTGAAACTGGTTTCGGGGGAAACCACATGTAAAGCGCCTTCACTGACTTCACATGAACAGGGCCAAAATTACACCTGTATATCTGTTGAGTACCTTGGCAAATTGACAGAACAAAATGACAACACTTGTATGCTCCTCTGTCTTCTTGCGTCAGTCTCTACTACTGGTGTGAAAAAACTCATATCAAAGACTCTGGAAACTGCCAAAAGGTATAATTAAGTAATTTGTAAATTAGTGTAACAAACTGAACTATTTTACCCTGAAGGATGTAGTAAAACACAAAAAAACAGACACATTTTTCAGCTTGGGAGTGTCAGCTACATAATGTGTTATGGAAGCTGTTTTGTGAATTGTAACGTTTCACTTGTCTAATAACAAAGTACTTAAACTGAAGTATTTTACCCTGGGGTACTACTATGAAGACAAGTGGTATAACTACTATGCGTTATGACGTTGTCTTTCACTGTTTCAGAACATCTCACTTGTGCAATAACGCAATGACATCTTTGGTTTTCTGACTTATTTTTGCATGTGTTGATGTAACAAAAAGAATACTAAAGAAATACATAAAAACCTCTTTTTACAAGAATCACACCTTTTTTTAACAATAATAATTATTGATGCTTTCTGACACTATGGCACATAAAATTTAAATGAAACAGTTACGCCATTTTAGTGTAGTTAAAAGCTAAGGGTCATTGAATCTTGTAAATATGGTGTTCAGTGTAAGAAATAGAGCAGAAAATAGCCTCTTTACAACAGCTGACCTGTATCAAATCATCGTAGAATAGATGACCCACAATTAAGTATGGCAGCAATATCATACATTACTTACAATAGAATTAACATTCAATCTAAGACATCGCCTTTAAAGCCTAGTCATTTCTTTTATATTAAGAAAATCTTAATCTATTGCAAGAAGTTGTCAAAGAAAATTGACAAACTGTTAGTATATGAACCTACTAAGCTATCCTACATGTATACAGCATTCAAATAGCAATGTATTGATGTAATGGAAAAATTTGTAAAAAAAAAAAATTGGGGCCCATTTGGGATTCTGGTCCAGTCATCCAGCATATGACCTATGACCTTTTGAAGAGAACCTTAAAATGGTCTGAGGTCACTGCTATGTTATGGGTCAAAGAGCATTTGGGCTGACAAAAATAACAAAACTTATCACACTCTAGAATCTATATCATTTCATTTCATTTCCAAATTTGTCGGAACGTCATTCATGCATGACATTAAATGAGTGTATGATTATTACTAATGCTATTCCGTATAAGAAATATGAGTAATTCAACATCACATTCAATTGCGTAACAGGATTACATACGCAGGGTTGGACAAGTTTTCAAAAATCCACTTGCCTTATCGAGCAAGTACCTAGTCATTTCCACTTGCCCGAACCAACTTTTTACTTGCCCAAAATATGACACATTTCTAAGCATTTTACTAGCAGAAAGAGTTTATAATATTGGATGCTTTACTCATCAAAATTGTTTAAAACTTGGTTGAAATACTGCAGGGGCTAATACTTTGCATCCAAAAAATGTACTTGCCCAATTGGGCAAGTACTGGGGGATATTTACTTGCCCGAACATTGCTTTTACTTGCCCTGGGCAAGTGGGCAATGGGACTTGTCCAACCCTGATACGTATCAAATATATGTTGTATAACAATAAGTCATAGCAAAGAAGGGCATATCTTTGGCAAACAGACCCTGACAATGGAAATATACTGAAGCAGGTCACGTCACAAAGTCATCCAGAAGCCACTAAATCAAAGTCCTCTTTTGCCAAACAACATACATTTCTACGGCATTAAAGTCCTTTCATAGCAACAAAAATGGTGGCTGGTGAAATGGATACTGCTCTGAGGCCAAGTGATGTCAGCATACAAAGCATGGTTTTACGACTTGTCCATTACAGAAAATAGAAATGGAGGAACAGAAGCCATTCTCCAAGTCTACTCAAGACTGTTTCAAAAAGGCTGTTTCAAAATAGGCCCTCAGGTACGACAATACAATGGAGGTCTCTGCATACAAATACATTGCATCATCAATTTGCATGTGGCATAAGAATTGGCAAAGGTCCTTGAAGAAAAAACGTGTCACTTCTACTCGTATTTTGTCTTCCCTGGAACAGTATTTGTCTATCAGTTAGTACGTGTACCAGTGAATACTAAAAAACACACTCAAAAAAATCTACTTAAGTAGTGTACAGTAGCACTTGAATATAAAATTCTTAAGAAAACATCACTAATTCCTCCAATCTTAAAATAACAAGCAACGCCATGTGCAGCTTATGTAATTGTTGGTGCAAGTTCCCCAGGGAGCCATCAATGTTCAAATATCTCTGAAGGCTTGCAAAGGACCAAAGCAAACACATCAAGGGCTCAACTATTACAATACAATGTGAGAGATAAATCTGAAAAACGTCAATTATAGGCATTAAAGAGTTATGTGATTAAGAGTCTTTAATCCCTACTTTAAGATAAATGAAATTGAAGAAATGAGAATGATAGCTCTCTGAGTGCCACATTTTCTGTCATTTTGATTGGCTACATGACATTGTATCCATGACGACTCGACCCAAAGGCCCAGACACTCGTATTCGTTTTTACCGTACGCGTCTGACGCCTAGATTTTTGGAGTGGGCACTACGCCTTGAATTATTGATAACACATACACGGAGGGTGCGTGAGGTCCCCTAGCTTACCTCCGGGAGTTAAAGAATTACAATGCCGTCATCGAGCGAGGAAGAACGGGAAAACGATATCGGCGGATCCGTGGACTTGATGTAATTAACAATCTGGCGATGGCGTAAGAGGGCGGGTTATATAGGTGGGGTTTGTAATGTATGTATGTATGGCTGACATCATGGTGATGTGTGCTGGCGTCTGGACGGAGCTGGGGCCTCTCACATGCCTGGAATACCAGAAGGGCCACCAAATATAGCTGCGGCAGCTGTCTGAGGGAAAACTTCGCACCCCGTCACACCAGCGTCGTCTGCACCCCGTGACAGCCCGCCTGACCCCTCTTACTAACCAGAAATGGGAGATATCCAGCGCAGCAAGGCGACGCATCGGTTCGCCGGAGCCTCCCTGTCTCTGACATAGCGATGGTCTGTCCGTGCAGACGACATTTTGGGAGGAGGTTGCTCAGAAAGAGCTCACATAGCGGAAGTCGGCATCTGGCATCTTCCGAATAACATTTGCCTTACGTATTACACTCATATTATGACCCTGACATAACAAATACATGGATTTCATCATTTTCTGAGGAAAATCTTTGCGTAGGCCGGCACTGAAGCGATTGTATCACCCTTCATATACACACAACCATCAACCTAAAGATGTCAGCTGTCAAAGATACAACACTGTGTATATCCTACGCTTACTGGCGGCGCTAACATGCGGTTTTGCCGCTTATCTGGTGGCAGAGAGGTCCTTACCTAGATTGTCCATGTCGTGGTTGTGTTTTCGGAGCGGTGTGGGGGTGACAACAGCGCCAGGGCCCGGTGGTTTTGCACAGAGGAAAAATATCTCTGCCCTTCCCTCGCCGCCGCTCTCCTCTCTCCTCTCCAGTGGCGGAGGTCATGTGACAGCATGACGTCATGTCAGGGGGTGTCGTTCTGCTAACAACCGCCAGGGGGCAAATAGGCCGACTGTCAAAACAGGACCCCCAAGATTGGCATACATTTTGTCGTTATACGAGCGCCTGTAATGTTCAGTTAGATACATATTGCTACCATTTACTTGTTATCTAATCAGACTCCAGTTTGCGGCTATCCTAAGAGGGAAATTCTAGCGAAGCGATGACGTCATTGCATGTCACCTAGAGCATGGGATTGCCACCTATCTCAGTGAATGATCTTTAAAGTCAATTTTCTTCCGGCAAATCGAAAATAGCGAACCATTTCCTGCCTTGTATGTGATGCCTGTAGCCTGGGACAAATCTTTGGATCGTAAAAGGCGCTTCCTGTATAGAATGCCTCAACTATGGAATACATGCAGTTGAACTTTCTGGCATACATGTAAGCTTTTTAGAATGGATGATGATAGTTTATTCAAATACAGGGCGGGAAAACAAAACAATAACAGTAATAATAATGATATGGGTTTTCATTCGAAGAACATTTCATAGCCCAAAGGCTGAATTACATGTCCCATAAATTGGGTAAATTGTAAAACAACAAGTACGTAACATGCACATTAACTCTATTGTACTAGTGGTTGAAATAACAGTAGTAGCATTACATTTACAACACAGTTCGGTGTAACGTTACAAAACAGTAAATCATTCTAGTTAGCCGTTCCGATTTAATACAGAGATTAAAAGCTGTGCGGACTGGCAAATGGTCAAGTTTTTTGTTCTGTCTAGTTTCCCTCCCCCTTATCTTTCCCGCAGTTGAGGAAACCAATGTCTGTACTGTTCAGATTTGTGCAACTATTCTAGATGAGGAAATCTACTTGGAGAGTATGTCAACCTAGAACTATAAATGCTCACCCAGTTTCTCAATGT
This sequence comes from Branchiostoma belcheri, assembly GCF_001625305.1. Classification (NCBI taxonomy): domain Eukaryota; kingdom Metazoa; phylum Chordata; class Leptocardii; order Amphioxiformes; family Branchiostomatidae; genus Branchiostoma; species Branchiostoma belcheri. The sequence goes on from NW_017804131.1 coordinate 6,038,168, forward strand.
TTTCCGTCCACCAAAGTTTGGGCTAAGATATACTCTCCAAGCAGAGGTTGGGTGTATTTTTAGCGTGTTTTTAGGCTTTTTTTATCGGGGTTTCTCTTTTGCACTGATTTTTTCCCACCAAACCCAACCTCTGCCAGCAGTCGAAAGCTTCAATGCCGGGTTTGGTGGGAAAAAACTCAGTGCAAAAGAGAAACCCCGAAAAAAGCCTAAAAACACGCTAAAAAATAACCCAAAACCTCTGCTTGGAGAGTAGCTAAGATACATATCTAACCAAGCAATATGAAATACTTAGCATGCACGCACAGAATGGAGATACAGTAGTATTCTTCCACGGGTGACTGCCGGGTTAAAGTGTTTGAGGGGGCGGGGTCTGGCGATTCACATATAGATTGCGTAATTCCGAGGTTTTACAATGTAATAGGCTACTAGTGTAGCTCCTACTGTAGTAAAGCAGATTTCAACAACCCACGCACTTGCGGTGAGAAGGGGTAGGGTTAAGAATATTTATGCGCTTGAACTACATAAAGGTCGGCTTGAGAAGAACTTATACACAGTGAGGGATCCAGATAAAGGTGCTAATAGTCACAACAATCACAACGCTTCTAGTACTACAGGGACAACTTAAGCTGTAGTCAATGCAAGTCAAATCTGCTTTAAAGAACCCCCTTGACTTTATGCTATCATTCAACTTCGTAACAGACGCTGAAGCACTACATGCAGAGGGCAACCATAGAATTTTATTTCCAAAGGTTGAGCATTTTTAAAGGTACTTTTTGTGGGGGCGTTGATACACAATGACTTAGAGGAATGCAGATAGCTCATGTAGTGCTGTGAATGGCAATAGTTATTCAACTTCAGAACAGACGTAGGGACACTACATACAGAGGGCAACAATAGAATTTTATTTCCAAAGCTTGAGCATTATTGAAGGTACCTTTTGTGGGGGTGTGGATACACAATGACTTAGAGGAATGCAGATAGCTCATGTAGTGCTGTAAATGGCAATAGTTATTCAACTTCGGAACAGACGTAGGGACACTACATGCAGAGGGCAACCATAGAATTTTCTTTGCAAAGATGGGGGCATTTTGGAGGTGCCTTAGCTTTTGTGTAGGTGTTGATACATATAATAAAAAATACAAAATAACACGCCATAGAGTGCTCTAAATAGCATAAGAGTATTATTCAAAGTTTCTTCACCATTATCACTGACAACATCTGCAATTCTGAATCTGTATCGTGTATCGGTACAGCCAGTATAACCGCCAATCGGCGTAACACACCAGCTTCGCAGGCACGCGGCGCGGCGGCAGCTAGCTATATCACACCGAACGACTTGTTACACTTAATCTTTGCACATTTGATTGCAAGAGTTGTTTAAAGCTTTCTAGTGATGATGCCCCAACTGTGCTTGGTGGTAACGAGTTCCAGTCTACGATAGTTCTGGGGAAATACGACTTTTTGAATACCTCAATTCTTGGTTGATAACTCTGATATTTGAAGGCATGACTGTTTCTTGTTCTTTTCTGGGCTGGTATCAGATACTTAGTGGTTGGTACGTCCACCAGTTCATTAGTCATTTTGTACATCATGCACAGTATATGATGCATGAATAAGCTGTATAAAATACAAAAGAGCGCCTAAATGGAGGGATGGCTTTTGATTTGCGTCATGGAATCCTAGGTGGTGATGGGACGAGACAGATAGGACAGAAGAGAGCGGATTCTCACTTAGCCGGTATTAAGAACGGCGTCAGGGTGTCTTCTGCCGACGGCAGTGCGTCACTGGTGGAATGCGAGAAGCGTATAGCCGCTTTGTACGTCTTTTATAACGTTTTTTTAGGGTAGATGGATTGTTTTGATATTTGCACATCTCTGTCCATTTTATGACGACATCAGAAAACAACTATTTAGCACCGTGTCCAAAATGCTCCCTTACTTCCCCACCATTCCCTACCACAAAAAAAAAAACAGTTTTACTACTAAACTCAAAGAGCCCACATATTATAGAAGAAGTGGGTAAATTCGTCTTCCATTGCCTAAAAAGAAGAAGTCAAACCCAGTAAAACTAGTACCATGTATCTTGTAGAATATAGTATAATGCTAGACGTAGATATAGTCTCACATACCACTGTATTTTCTTTCTTATGTTGTTTGTAACTGCAATTAGCCCTCGGGCAAGTATTTGCAATAAACGTTCTTTCTATTATACATTTTTAGACGCCAAGCTTGTATGAAGAGGGCTAATGATGTATACATCACGAAATATGAAGATTAGATAGCGACAAGATAAATAGTAAAATAAATTAAAAGGCACATCATACTGCTTACGTGACAGGTAGACGGATGAATTCACTAAATGGATTGAAATATAAATGGATTGAAATATAACATTTTCTTGGGTGTATTTATCAGGGATGTATTATGAACAAGAAAGGTAACATTTGCAAAGCAAATGCATAATGTTTACCTTCCCATATGGTCTGTTCAGTTAATTCTTACTAAAAATATTCATATGTATGGTCAGACAGGAGTATAAATCCTCCTGCTATAAAATTGCAAGACTAGTTTCCATGGAGACAGTCGTCTGGTTCAGGTCATCGACCTTATTGGTCAGTCGGAGAAAAAGAAGAAGAGGAGGAGAAAAAAACAGAGCAAAAACAATATGTTTAACAGACATCTTTCTTGTGTGATATGGAGCCACAAACAGTGAAGCTGGTGTGTTACGCCGAAAGGCGGTTATACCGGCTATACAGTTACAGATACAGATCTGCATAGCGTTATTACATGCGGTATAGTAACGGTTACTCACCTCTCAGGATCGTTCTAGGTTCATGTCAGGTCATGCTCACACAATGCACACGGGGCGCAGAGAGCGCCATGATAAATAGACACAATTCCGTGAGCTGATAGGATGATCTATCAACACAGCACGTATTCTTCAGGATATTCCTAAGATTCTATGTACGCTGTGGCCTTGGGGTCCAGCTATAGGGCCATTTAGAGAAAATCCTACTCTAAATCCTTTATCGCAGTGTTGAAACATCCTTTGATGTTGCGATCGAAAAACCATTGATATTCCTTAGTCCGATCATTTTTGCCTTGAACGTTAGGCCATGTTGATTTGATTATATGGATGACATCCGCGCGCGCATGAATTTTCGGCCGTTTCCAAAAAAAAAAAAAGTTTTCAACCATACTGTAAATCGTACAAAACAGTTGCAAAATGAGCAAAAATATACCGTAAGTTACAAAAAAAAACCATATCAATGTCGTAGAATGCTAAAATCAAACGAAAAAAGACGAAATTGTAAAGAAATGAATTCGAAGAGTAGATTATTCGCCAAACCATATTCTGTGCCATTTGTTCAACCTTCATGACGACGTACATTTCATAATGAAAACAACTTTTTTTTTGCAAAACTTTTTTTTTATTCGCACGCGCGCATCAGTTTTGGGGCTCCCGGAGGATGTCATCCATATAATCAAATCAACATGGCCTTACCAAAATCCCCTCGTCTGTAGCCCTTTAAAACAGTTTATCTTTATAGAGAAGAAATATTTGCCTTATTTGGTAGCACCCAAGGTACGCCTTATGTAAGAATTTGCCTGTCAAGGTAAATATGCGAGGATAGGTGAACAGTGAACTGTGGATGGTTATCGCTGTGTGGGGTTAATCCATATGTCCTGACCCCTATCGATTTATTAAAGTACTGCAAATGAGAGATATACGTGCTTTCTGGACTGAGATTCGGCCATGCATATTTATTTCAGCCAGAATATGCATGTGCATTCACCTGTATGTTGTTTATATGTATTAGTGCTCTTTATTGAAAATATTGAAAAAATATTTTGCTTGTCATTTTAGACGTTCTCAGTGGATGGAATAACCATATTTGATTTATTAATCTAATATTTTCTCTCCCTTTTTTGCTAGGTTGAAATACTTGAAGAATGGTTTATTTCATGTTAACATGATATGTTCATAAGTCACAGGACGCGTACAAACCACAACCTAAATATCGATCAAAATTATAGAGTTTTGATCTAGACTAGCTCCAAGTCAAAACGAAACAGAGAAAACAGAACAAGACTGGCAATGAAAACATATATTGCCATGGCGACGGTGGTTGCTGTTAGGGTTATTGTTTGCATGGCACTGCCATCATTTCATGATTTTGAGGAAGACTTGGTACCTGTTAAGTCTAGACAGATACAGTGCACCCCTCCCCTGAGTGCATATTGAACGAGCCCCGGGGTCACAGAAAGTAGGGCCATCCGGGGCAGAGAGGTCTTCCCAAGGGTTTCCAGGAATGTGGGCATAGACGTGGGCCAGAGACATGCCTGTGGACATTCCATTCCTGTGTACAAAATGCCTGTACCGTTCCTTAGAATTCTTGCAAAATGCACACAATACTGTACCATTAGGCTCCTCCCTGAGACGTCGCCAAAAACAGTCTAGTACGTGAATACCAATATACCTATTTCTATGCGGGCGCACCTTTTTAATCAAAGCCTCTAGCAAACTAATTTTGCGGCGTGGTTCACTCCTGTATCCCCCCAAATCCTCCGTCTTTCTACCTACGCGTCCACCCCCATTTCCGAAGTGCGCATTGAAATGTATTTTTGTACACGCGTATAACTATAAACCCCTTGTAAGGCCACAGCAAGTAATTTCTATGAATGACATATTAGCGCGCGCATTAATTTTCGCCTGATTTGGGGGAAAAAACAAAGAAATATTGTTGCCCTCTGACAGTGGTCAACCTGCAAAAAAATGGGCAAAGCTGTCTGTTGCCATGCCGGTACGTGAATGGCAGATAAATATGGAGAGAGGAGACAAGACAAGGCTCTGATTTTTTGTTTTGTCTTTAAGTTTGATGCATAGATGTATTCCATTCCTTTTATACTGGTATGTGATGTTCCCACCGAATCAAATCCATTTTGTACAATAATTGAAAATTGTATTTTTCAAAGTTGTTTCAGTGACAAATGGATGTCATAATAGTTGGCAATAAACTTAGCACAATATAGGTATCATTTCTTGTTTAACAAGGTTTATGATGTCAAAATTTGAAATTGTAAGAACCTTGTTTTTTTTTTGGCCCGCCTAGTTTTTTTTTCCTCACCCTATCGCATTCGATATGGAGTCTGCGGTGGATGTCATCCATAAAATTTACATACTGTGGCCTTAACAAGGTTTATGATGTCAAGATTTGAAAATGTAGGAATCTTGTTTTTTTGGCCAGCCTTATTTTTTCTCGCCTTCTCGCATTAGATATGGAGTCTGCGGAGGATGTCATTCATAAAATTTACTTACTGTGGCCTTAACAAGGTTTATGATGTCAAAATTTGAAAATGTAGGAATCTTGTTTTTTTTTTACCCGCCTTGTTTTTTTCTCGCCCTATCGCATTAGATATGGAATCTGCCGAGGATGTCATCCATAAAATTCACTTGCTGTGGCCTAAGTATTCCCGTGCGTGGAACCCGCCTTGTTTTTTCTCGCCCTATCGCATTAGATTTGGAGTCTGCGGAGGATGACATCCATAAAATTTACTTGCTGTGGCCTAAGTATTCCCGTGTGTGGAACCCGCCTTGTTTTTTTCTCGCCCTATGGCATTAGATATGGAGTCTATTGTGGATGTGATCCATAAAATTCACTTGCTGTGGCCTAAGTATTCCCGTGTGCGGAAGTTTTACAGATCCCGCCGTGTTTCTGTGACGCACGGGCGCGGCGATGCGCGTCCTCACGCCGACTCTCTGGCGCCAGACCTGCCGTCTGAACTGCATGTACTGCGGAGGTTCAGACATCAGTAAACTAATAAAGGTCTGGAGCCTGTGTGTCATCTGCCGAGTCACGACTCTCACTAGCTGTACAGCAAACGACGTCATCTTTCAAACGACACGGACACAGGGGGCATCTCAGAAGTTCGACCTTATCTGGTTTTCAACACAATTTTATCCTTGTTTTGTAGATACACGTACGTGATAACTTGTGCTTTCTTATGTTTATCCTTTGCTCTTATGCATAATAACTTATGATTTGACTGATGGAAGTTTTTTTGTTCAATTTGACATGTTTTTGATAGTCAGATAATTAGATAGTTAGATAGTTCGTCGTGTTAACTCTATATTATTTTGTATCTATTTTGATTTAATTTGTTTCGTTGTCACTTATTTACAGTACACTTGTGTAAAAAGAGGTCATATAAAAAATTGGATTTTAGGAGAACCCACTCGATAAACCCTTAGGTTTCTTGGGTTCTCCCGCACGTTTGGTTGTACATATTCATTACATACTGTTTTTATTTTTATGTGCAAACTGAAACAAACAAACAAACAAATAACGCTGTTCAATATATCATGTAGATAAAGGGGTCTGAATTTCTTTTTTGTTACAAGACGTAAAATTTACAATAGATACGTTATCTATAAGCACCGTATTGCAACTTCTTCTGTGAAAATACATTTCTCGACATGTACAACAGTACAATATTTACAGGTACATTTGTAGGGCATTGAAAGGGATGGTTTCAGACCGGCTTTTATATGTTATGCAAAACTTAGTATTTCAAACACGACATGCATGTCTAGTCGGTAATTTAGTGTATTCCAACTGAGAAGGTTTTGTCCAGTAGAATTAAGTCAATCTTGTTCATTCTGCTCGTTAGAGGACATGCGTTGCTCTGTACACAGATCCTTGTGCGAAAGTCCCAAGGCAAGGTCTTGTATGTAGCACTGTACAATGGAGCCCGGAAATACTAGCTAAGGCCACACCAATTTAATTTCTTGGTTAACGGATTCGCCCGCTTCATTTTTTGTCTGATTTGCAAAAAAAAAAAAAAAAAAATCAGAATCAACTGCAAAATGCTCATATTTTGCCCTGAACAGTTGAAAACAATCATTTTCTTCCTAGTTGATACAGTTATTCCATCTTTCAATGAAATGGTATCATTAAAAGTTCAAAATTCATTGTTTAAATTTTGAACCAGCCTGGTGTGTTGACTTCATGACTCCTATCGTACCATTTTGGGCCATAATAGGATGCTTAGGCCTGTTTTTATTTTTTTTTCGCCTGCCCGCTCCATCATTTTTCTAGAAAAATCCGTTAACCAAGAAATTCAATTGGTGTGGCCTAATATCTTAAAATCTTGAATAAATTTGTAGGTGTCACGGTTGCCACATAAACGTTTACTGCCATTTTATCTATCCTGGAGGTCATCGTTAGCTGTAGTACCATGGAGTTAAGATTTTAACTCCACGGTAGTACTGGTTTGGAATTCAGTTGTAGAGTTGATCACAATTCAGCTTCTGGCGACAAACTGTTATGTAGAGTCACCGGAATCGTGTATGTTTATTGCTAGCCTCACTTTTTTTTATCGCTGTACAAATCTGCTAGCGCTTCCCGTAATTTTAAGGCATCTGATATCCGCTTCCCATGAAGTCCGCTAGGTGTCGCTGCCGCGCAGGTTTGGTTGTGCCTTGGAGAAAATGTAAGAAAACTGGATATATTATGAGAACTTTAAACTGTTCTCCAACTCGACTGAATTTTTGACTGAACGATCGCTCAACCTGGACGGTGGGCGATATCGACTTCAGACAACCTTTGACCCTTTGCTGACGTCACACGTGGGAAAAATTTTGAGTTGGAGAACATTTTTAATTTCTCATAACGTAATATACCAACTCAGATGAACATTCATGCTGAAAGTGGATATAGCGAATGCCTACAAGTATTTTTGTTTCGTTGGTGTTCGTTGAATACTGGAAAACTTTGCTGGGAACTAGGCTCGCCCTAAACTAGGGTCACAGTAAATTAGGGTCACAGTAAATTAGGGTCGTCCTAATTTAATTTTTTCAACACGTTAAATTAAAAAAAGACACAAACGTTATGTCCGATTATGCTAGCTTTTCTAGTAACAGTATTTGTCACAATCAACTGTTTCCTTATGATTAACTAGCAGTTAAAAGGAAGCTCTGGATGTGAAACAAATCGTTTCCTTCCCCTTGCTGTAGACCCCCCGTGAACCGATAGGCGTCTCTGCTACTCTTCTCATAGCAAAGAAGACTTGAACCCTCACATGCCTGTATGAATGAATAAATGAAACTTTATTTTCGTGTCGTGCGCTTTCCCGCGCCCAGCCCTTGTGGGCTTATACGACACTGTTTGAGTATAAACAATACATAAACAAAAGAGAATCAAAGGTACAGATAACAGAATCCAAACATAATATGTACACACTGTACACAAATAAAGGTAGGCGATAAAATAATGGTGAACAAAGTGAACTCATCATAAATGCAAATAAACGAATCTGTACATAATGAACCAAGATTTCACAAAATAACTGTATATACTAGTATGTCGCCCACTTATTGTTGTCGTTGCCAAATGAGAGTTCATCAATAAAACTGAATGAAAAGCTGACGAAGAAATATCTATATTGTGATTTATTCTACCACGATGTTCATGCTTTTCTTATATAGGATATTATAGCCCATACCAAATCATACCGTTTTGTCCTGAACAAGCTATGGTCTTGACTTTTTGGTGACAGATAGCTAATCCTGTCAGGAATAAGTGGCGTAAGTTTGATCCCCCTAGCAGCTTGTTCTGGAACTGCAGGTTAGTTTCTGGTAAAAACTTTCAAAGCCAATAAGTCCAGATTGGAACAACATATTTTCATCATTTTTGGTGTGTAGGTAGCTGAGAGAGAGATGTACATGATTAAATGCAAATTATGCAAATGGGGACTTAATTTGCATAATTAATGAGGAAATTCTATGATTACAGTGTTTCATATAATTGTACTGCTATACATGTAATCTATTCAATCTGTGGCAGGCGGAACAAGGCAGGCGGAACATAAACAGATACCAATTATGCAAATGATGACCTAATTTGCATAATTAATGTGGAAATTCTGTGAATCCTTATTGGTGAATGATGGGAATTTTATACCTCGTAACATGTGTAAGTTACTTAAAGGTTTGCGTCGCTATGCATATATTATGTTAATGTAGAGGTCATTTGCATAATTTATGAGGACAAAGCAAGCCCATATTTCATGGAGGTATGAGATCTCGGAACTCTTGTTAAGTGATGAAACCAAACAAGCAACCACATTAAATGCTTTTAAGAGAGCAATAAACACATGACCCCTGACCTCATGGACTGACTTATCTTTCGACTGGACTGACACGGACTATGATTATGCCTTATGATTTTGACTATTTGTTTTGGTCGACTATCCTGTTTCCAATGATTGACTACTTGTACTCTTTGTTCATATTATTTATTATCTCTATGTTTAAGTAATTGATTGTCTACACGTATGTCCTTTGTAACTTGTTCTGTCTTATGTTGGGCTACCTTGGAAATCAGTTGTCCTAAACTGAAGGTACCACCCAACCGTTTTTAATATCAATCAATAAATAAATGAATAAATAAATTAGTTACGTACAATTAAATTTTATACTGTTTGCCTCGAGAAGGAAAACCAACATTTGGTTTTCACTCATAAGCGTTACTCTGTCCCACAAGTCACAACATAGTAATAAATTGATGTCAACTATAACACTATTAATCTTACAGTAAGTCACATGATTTCACGGGTATGTGTAGATTTGTGTCTTCCGTATTTCTAAATGACACATCGTTAGAAAGAAATCCGTGAAGATCTGGGTGACCAATGACATTTCCTGTGCTCCTAAGAGTGGATTTATATTTGTTCCCCAGTAAAACGTGGCTACGAACACTATTATAGGCCAGAACATTACTCATTGTAACTACTACTGACGTAAAGCATTTGCCTCCACGGTCGTAAGAAGAGAAAAAAGCTTTCGGCTAGTGTGAGATTGAGTGTATAAAAAAGAGATTCAGGCCTAAGTGCACGCAGAAAATCGGCTTCTCAAAGTCTTTTCTTGTCGTTTCTATGACTACGGAGCAATTTGTGTTTGCTGTGGCTTTTCCGGACTTGTGTATGCACCAGGATAGCTCAATTTGCGGACTACTTCTTGAGGGAAGTGAGCTAACCGCTCGCGGCAATGGATTTAGGGGAACTAAGCGTTATGGTTGCTGCTGCTGCTGGTGGTTGTGCGGAACACGAAATAGAGATGAATAGTTGACGTGCAAATGAGTTGTGATCTATGGACTATTAGCGGCGATGTTCGTAACGAAGTCATATCAGTATGAATGTTAGGATGACGACGTGAAGACACTTTGTATTGAGATCAAACGGTTCAGCCAGAAGCCGTCATGGGGAAGGCAGTTAGCGTGCTACGTTCTGGCGGGAAGGAGAGGAAAACCAAACGACTGTTCCGCCGAACCGTCTCCCAGCTAGAGCGCATCACCAACTTCAGCAAGACCGAGATCAAACAGTGGCACAAGCTGTTCCTGAAGGACTGCCCGAGCGGCCAGCTCACAGAGGAGCACTTCGTCTCGTTCTACGTCGGTTCTTTCCAGTCGGGCGACTCCAGAAGGAAAGCCGAGCTGGCGACGCAGATCTTCCGCACGTTTGACAGAGACGGTAGCGGGACGATAGATTTCAGGGAGTTCATGTGTGGCATGAACGTTCTGATGCGCGGCAGCATCACGGAGAGGTTGAAGTGGGCCTTCTACATGTATGACCTGGATGGCAGCGGGTCCATCAGCACAAACGAACTCCTCGATGTCTTGAAGGTAAGGTTCTCAGTCTGATTTTTCCCGTGGGGTTAGTTATTTTAGCAGATAGCTCAGGGCTGTTTAAGTCTGAAGTTTTTTTGACGTCGCACAAATGAAGGAATCTCCTGTGTACTATCGATCGATGGCGATAGGCCTATAGGCAGCTCGTCAGTTGATCGGAGATAGCACACGGGTTGAAAAGCACTGTTGGCTCGCTACCAGGATAGAAATGGGTTCTTTAGATTTACAGTTTGAGTAAACGACATGTCCATCCCTGTGCGGTAACTAAACAGTGAACGATAACGTGAACACCATGCCAAGTACGGCATAATCTCATACATCCAACAAAGCCACAGAGCTAGAAACTTTTTCAACGGTAAAGCCATTTCCTGATGCTTCTTAAAAATGTTCGCCAAGGTAGAATTCAAAGCAATGTAGGTTGATGGGTTTGGGACCTCTCAGTTACCAGTGACTTGTACTAGCCATGTACACTGTATTGATGTGTTTCTATAGCTAGGCTGCTCATCTGTTGAGAATATGTACCAACGATATTGTCAGGTAAACCAGAGAAACTAGAAAAATCCAGCAACACAGCGGAGTGCAAATGTGCCTTTGGTATCGCAAGAACTGTCTAGATCTACAAGTTGTGATTTCATTTCGCGAAAAATTTATCGTTATAAGATAGCATAATGATACATTGTACCCGCAAGCAAGCCTTGCCATCTTTTGATCGAAAACTGATACGCGAATACGGCTCTTTCCTTGGTGCTGTTAGCATAGCTGCTGTTTCCTTAACAGTGACGCCCACTGTGGAAACTCTTTGTAGCGTTGAGGTTATTAGAAGCCTAAGGCGTACTAGTTGTTATGCAGTCTACTGCTGTGCCAATCTGGATGACTAATGCCAGATTTTATTGTACATCCCCGGTGGCATTTCTCCACCTGCCACGCCAAGAATGCGCACGCTGTGTTCACGTGATTACCACGTGTTTCCCGCCCGCCTGGAGGTGCCAGATTACATTCTCATAGGATAGCCGGGCTTTCTACACGTAATCAAGACGTTTCAAATGAGTTCGTGAAAAATGTTTGTCATAATTTCGGGAAGACATTAATGTAGCCGTTACAGTGAAGGGACATTTGTCAGACCTACTTGAGATCAGCGTGCTTACGGTCAAACTGCATTGTATGCGTGGCTTTTTGCCCCCATACCAGAACGCAAACCTTTTGCTACGTTTTTGTGCGAATAACCAAGTTTTTCTTTTTCTTACAAACAATTAGTATCACAGGAAGAAAATGATTATTACCAAGACATCTATGAATAATGCAAGCCGAAAGGAGTACATTTATAACAGAAATGGCAAGGAGATACTGTTAATTACTAGTTGCACATTTGTCATAGTTGTCTCAGGACGTTTCATGGTGAATTACTTTTATTCTTCTTTGCATTGGGAGATGTCTAACCCTTTTGATAAAGTAGACCAAGGCACAAACCGTGACTTTCTTTCAAGATTAATATTCAGTCTTCCGGATAACTGACCTTACGAACACGTTACTTCGGCAATTAGTCAAACGTGATAAAATTAATCTATTTTGCACCACCTTGGTCTCAAAAGTCTAATTTAACATTAAACCGGTACGTTATTATGTTTACCGAAGGAAAACATATTGTTTTAGCTCTGTTTTCAATTCTTCTTCTTCTCCAAACCAGTCAATGACCTGAACCAGACGGCTATCACCATGGTAACTAGTGTTGGGTTACATCATGTTGCAATTTTATAGCAGGAGGGATTTACACTCCTGTCTGACCATATATATGAATGTGTTTGAGTAAGAATTGACAGATACAGTATACGATGTATGCGAAGGTAAACATTATGCATTTACTTTGCAAATGTTACCTTTCTAGTTGCAATGCTGCTGTCGTAATGTCCCAGTTGTGACGGTTATTTTAAACACCTAACGGTTTACTTTCCACAGTTGATGTACGAGATCCGGTACCCAGAGTACGGTCTGGAGGAGTTGGAGAAGACGGAGCCTCAGCTACAGATGCTAGCCGAGAGGATATTTCAGGTGGGGCCGAGCGAGAAAGTCCCTGTCACACATTCAGAACCAAGGTTGGCTGAAGTCTGACCAGCCAGATTTTGGCCATGGCTACGTAGTTTTAACTTAAAAGTTTGAGTCAAATTTCACTGACAACTACCCTCCCCCATATTCTTCCGAACACCAGCCAATCACCAAAGAACCATTGCCGTACCTCCTGTCAACAACCGAATGTTTTCAAAATGTTGGCCGCGAACACCAGCCAGCCTTGCTCTTGGTCTACTCCTAACCCTAGTTAGGGGAGAATAGAAAAGTTCTTTGATCACAACCATTTATTTTTTCACGAGCCGACGTTTCGAAGACCGTCTGTCATCTTCATTAAGGCAATTCTGACTGGTTTACTGTGCACTGACGCTAGATGTTACTTGGTGCATAGTGCACTGTTACTTGGCTGACAGTGCAAACAGTGAAAAATAAATGTTTGTGTTTAAAGAACTTTGCTTTTCATTCGTTTACCAACCTGATGAAATTATTTACGACCATAGTTGGGGGAATCTAGCAGTGTTCTGGAGGCCATATTTTGCTATGTGTGACAGGGCTTTACTTTTAGATTGACTATTTTATGGGTAACACTACAATTTACATGGTCTTTGATGATTAATAAAATCCCAGAATTGCTAGAAAAAGGAGATATTTGCAGGGTAATTATCTTTAATGCATTCATCATTCTTTTTCTATTATGGTTTTTATTTCCCTTGGCTGTATAATTACTACATTTTGCTCACGCGTACTTACTTAATTGCGAAACAGGATTAGAAAAAGCATCTGTTGCCAGCTTCCAACAGCGTTTATCTTAAAGCCTGAAGTTGATGAATTCATACATGTCTTAGGTAACACATCAATGTGATGCATCATAACGTTTCAGTTCCTGTATAAGTTATGATACTCTGTTGCCCTAAATTGTGATTTCACGGTGCATGTTTAGCAGCGTTTTGGTGTCGAAGTCACGTCGTAAAAGGGGTAATTAAATACATCTTTTGACGAAATTTAAACAATCCACACAAGAAAAATGTTTGCTACTCTGGGCCGGGGAGCTTTCGACACCCACTATGTTTCTTTTTTATATTTATTCATTTCATCTTATAAACACCTGGGTGGCCTCTACAACAGAAAAATTGTTGATTTCCAAGAGGGCCCAGGGACACATTTATAAACAATATAACATAACATAATTAAACACAACATAAAGCAATTTGTATAAAAGTAAATTATACAATCAAGTAACATAACTGAGAAAAGTTAACAGAGATCAGTTTAACGGAAAATAAGTATAACTGAAAAGTTAACAAACGATACAACATATATAAACGGCTGAACAGAAATATACAAACCAAAATGTCAAAATCATAATCGTGATCCATAATCTCTTTGTCAAGTACCCAGTGAAGTCATACATTTTGCCTTCATACATGTATATTGAGATAATCAGTATCTTGATCAAACATTATTAATCAAAAGAACCACCAACCATTCGACATTTTTATCTTCTTCATGTCGGTCGTCGTCTAGCGATTGCTCTTTTGTCATGCGCCATCTTGCCCCCCAAAAAACGTGACGTCAGGACCAAGTAAAAGTACCCGGATGTCGTCCGCCATTTTGAAATATCAGTATGAAAACTTTTTACAAAATTTTTTTTTTTCTCACAGGAGCTGGACGAAGACGGTAACGGAGTTCTGCAGATGAAGGAGTTTGTTGAAGGGATCCGTATGAAGCCTTACCTGCTGAGCCTGGACGTGGAGGGAGGGAGACTTCTCATCTTTGAGTGAATTCTTCGCATCTGAAGCCTGTACAGTGCATCCAGTGCAGTTTTTAGGGCTTAGAAACCCGATTTTCAAAACCGATATTTCAGTCATTTATCTACATACAGAGTTGAAAACACACTATCCCAATGTATATTGACACTCATGGAGCAAAAAGGTACAAAATTCTGACGGAAAATGGTTACTGGAAGGGCCCTGGGCTGATTACGGTACCACCCAGAAAATAAAGGACTCATCTTGGGGCTTGTTTCTGCATTTTTAAGGCCCAAAGTATGAAATACTGACTCAAATGTGCTAATGTGAAGCAGTATGTGTCAATATCACAAAGATTGCCTTATTCAGAATATTTCCATTTTTGCTGCCCTAAAATCGCTTTGGATGCCTTTAAACAGGCCACTGGTACTTGCTGTTATGGATAACAGTCACTTGCTGTGTTGGTCTGAAATGATTCCTGAGAGCAAGCAACCGTTCAATTTTGACAAATGTGTTCAGATAATCGTCATGCCTCGGCGATGTGTTCCTACATAGTCACTCCTTCTTAGTTCAGTTACCAAAAGATGAGAAAATGTGGCGCTTTTGTCATCAGTGGTCAACCGTGCCTCCCTAATGATGCCACAAACCAACCTATATGTACTAATGATTTTTATTGCATTAGAATGTTTTTCTTGTCGTGAAATCTCATCATGGAAATGAGGTTTGCTTCGCCTTAAATGTGTATACACATATACGGATTGATACATCTATGATGTACACAGTACAAGATGAGACGTTACTCATCTCCATACCAAAGGACAAAAACAGGGGTGCCAAAGAATTTATCAGAATTTTACGGAATTCATACGTTCCTTACTAGGAAACATACGAAGTTTACGGAATACATAAAATCCTTATTAGAAACATACGGAGTTTACGGAATACATAGAATCAATTACTAGAAACATACGAATTTTACGGAATACATACGATCAATTACGCGGAATACATACGATCCTTACTAATTTGGAAATTCAAGATGGCGGACTATTATAGCGATGTTCTCCCTAGAATATCTTGGTTTCAAAGAATTTTAAGGGCTTATCCTGCCCTGCTAAACCCCAAACTGCACTTATGCGGACTTCTTTCACGACATAGTAGCCTGGATTTTAGACCAAATAGCAGGGCGATGCTGGAAATCGGTGAAACCGCCTTGATCGCGAGTCACCAAATGACCCCAAATTAGTAAGGATCGTATGTTTCCGCGTAATGGATGGTATGTATTCCGTAAACTTCGTATGTTTCTAGTAAGGATCGTATGAATTCCGTAAAATTCTGATGAATTCTTTGGCACCCCTGAAAAGAATAGTTGTGTGTTGATGTGCGTTGTTACAGAAATCGCAACATTTAACATGATAGCCAGAGTTAATTGTCTCCTGGTGCCATTCAGTGAATGCAGTGAGACATGCTGTGTACAGTGATATCTGTTAGCATGACATGTGCTAAATTAGATATCGTTCTCTAACTAGTAACTTTAAACACAACCAGGGTCCACGAGCAATGAACATCGATGTTCATGTTCAGTAATATACAGTTACATTGTACTGTTACTAAGTATGGTGTTTTAGTTAGTTGGAATTCCATGCAACAAATGTCTCAGTCAGTATTAAAATGTTGGCAAGTTTGAAGCATCATTCATGGCTAACTTTTAGCTATGATCTTTCCATCTTTTCTTATCGTCGTTGGTTCCCATAAGTTGAGGGCTATTCCCAAAGCATACTTTGTATATATCAGGTATATATATTTCAGGTAAAGGTATAGGCCAACGTTGACGTATATGCCCATCTTTTCAATGAATGCCAAGTCCATACCGTTAAATAATAATTGTTTTATTGCAAATTCGTGCCCGAGGGCTAATTGCAGGCCAGAAGAAACATATGGTATAAAAACAGATAATTAGTACACACAGAGTTACTGATAACTACTAAGAAACTACTAGTAAAAACTACTGGGTTTGACTTCTTTTTTTGAAGACAGAGGAAGACAAAGGATCCCACTTTTTCCATAATTTGTGGGTTTTCGGATGTTAAGAGGAGAGTAGTTTTCTTCTCATTTGTATATGTGTGAAAGTTTGGGTAGAATTTGGAGACGAAGCTCAAAGAGTTCATTTCGTTCCTTGCTATACAGGGTACAATTTGAGATAAAATGCGTTTCGTCTTCCACCGTATTCAACGTACAATGTTTGCAAATTCGTTCAAACATTATACCAATGTCAAGGACCACATCATGTGATGATTGAAACCACCAATAAGACGGGATTCTTTGCTTATACCTCCTCGTCCTTTGAGATGCTTTTAACGCACGTCCTGATGTACATCACCAGTCTTTAACTTAACCTTAACACTGCCTTTCGCCAGCCAAACCTCTGACAGAGCTACCGGCAAAGATGACGGATGATGCTTTTAGAGCTGGAGGGAAAACTTTTATGAAGTCAACTTTTATTATAACAGGACTGATTGGCACCGTTCCAGAGGATTTTCAAAGAAAGCCTAGCTGTTCCACGCGTCATGATCTACATGTACTCCTTCCACTGACCATTAGTAGTAAAGAGAGCTCCGGGATAGATTTGGAAAATTTTGTGCTACTTTTAAAACATTCTGTATCTGTATCTGTATAGCCGGTATAACCGCCCTTCGGCGTAACACACCAGCTTCGCAGGTACGCGGCGCGGCAGCAGCTAGCTATATCACACTGAACGACTTGTTACACTCAATCTTTGCACATTTAATCGCAGGAATTTATTGCATCACTTTCCAGTGATGATGCCCCTACTGTGCTTGGTGGCAACAAGTTCCAGTCTACGATAGTTCTGGGGAAATACGAGTTTTTGAACACCTCAATTCTTGGTCGATAACTCTGATATTTGAAGGCATGGCTGTTTCTCGTCCTTTCCTGGGCTGGTATCAGATACTTAGTGGTTGGTACGTCCACCAGTTTATTACTCATTTTGTACATCATGCACAGTATGGACATTCTACGTCTGTCTTCCAGCGACCCCCACTGTAGGTTTCTTTTCATTTCACTAGCATCCCTTTGATAGTTGTTCGTGCAGAATCTTGCAGCTTGGTTCTGTACCCTTTCTAGTTTATATTAGTAGTATTAGATAGAAAACACCGTACGTTAATAGTTTCCTCAGCTTGGTAAGATATTGAGTAAAGAGACTTTTTTTATGCAACCGAGTGTTTTATTCACAGCCGGCGTTTCGGTGACCGTCTGTCACCTTCCTCAGGGCAGTTCTGACTGGTTCATATTGCACTGCACAGGTGTCACTGCTATAGACGCATGATACGTTTGAGAATACATCTATAACAGTGACACCTGTGCTGCAGTGTAATGTGAACCAGTCAGAATTGCCCTGAGGAAGGTGACAGACGGTCACCGAAACGTCTGCTATGAATAAAACACTTGGTTATGTAAAAGAGTCTCTGTACTCGCCGTATAACTTATATGTAGGTGTAGGTGACATATTTCACCCACGTGTGATGTGATTTTTTTTCTAATCAGTGCAACCTGATCTTAACATCGTATATCGATGATTTTCGGTTCAATATAATGTCACATCAATTCCCCTCGCTTAAGTACACAGCATATTCCATCCCAAACTATCAAATACATTATACATAATACATAATTGCATGAAACATAATTAAGAACGAAGTAGGGATATACTGTATCAACAACGCCCGTATTCTTATTGTATGACTAGTAGCTGGCTCATTTTAATTTCCAGTTGTATACGTACATGTAGTTGTTGTAGTTGTTGTTGTTGTTGTGTTTACAAATATTCGCCCCTATCTTGGTCACCCATGATCATCGTATCTGCTTGAAGATTACCCTTGAGGATTAGAGTTTGACCTAATTACCTAAGCAGTCAATCAGCAAGAAGAACAACACAAATTTTGCAATTGGGTGATGCATGCCAAGTATGGCAACACACACCACATATGTTCACCCACTGTTAACAGTACATTCTGCCCTGAAACAAACTGAAAACACGAAAAATTATGAACTTAACGTTTTGCTAAATATATTTCAGGAAAAGTTTGGTGACGCTGGCACAGGCCATTCGGTCTCAGACATAAAAGTTGGCGCGGGACTATAAGAAAGCGTCCCCATATGAATAGGGTTAACGCGTCACGTATGGTCATATCGTAATATCATCATCATTCTACGAATATGCTGAAAGATCCTCCAAAGCTTTAGAACCACAAACGTACTCCGCCAACTTGGCTAGGTAGTTGGAATCTGTAACAAAGACCATCATCCATCAATTCTAACGCATTTCCTTTATCGTGCTTCAAGTTCATAGAGAACTTTATTGACACAACAAAAGTACAGCGACTTTCGTAAAGTCTAAGACATGTAGATATACAGACAAATATACATGGGTACAAGGAAATTATCCTACGTACAGAACAATAGATGGGTCAACTAATACTACTTGTTCTATGGTTTAAACATTCTTTGATATATTTACCTATTTGTACACAGTAAGGCTTATTGCCTTCTAGGATGAAATTAAATTTATCTATAGCATGAAAAGTAACAAATTCTGTTGAGCAGGCGGAGAGAAGGTTGAACAGCTTTGTGCGTTTATCGTTATATAGTGTACAATTCAAAATAAAATGTTCGTCTTCAATATCATTGGGACAGAATGGACAAAACCTCTGGTCGCGAGGGATTTTTTTTATATCTTCCTACTTCTATATTCAATTTATGGCTAGAAATTCTCATCTTTGTAATCGATCTACGAAATATACTGCTCGAGCTAACGTCTGGTCTTCGTTATGTAATTGTCATTCTATGAATATACCCAAAGCTTTTAGAAACTCAGAGGTACTAGGCCTAGGTGGCAGGATCCGTGGAACCTATGGCAAAGACCATCATTCATCAACGTTGAGGCACTGGCCAGGAAGACATAAAAGTCCACTTCAGCTGGCCATTACGGATCATATCGTACCCAGGCCCGATAACGGATGAGTTCGTGTATGAGATACATTGTGTCTTATCGTTGGGTCGATCCCTTAAGAGGTGCTTATGATTATGATAATGACAACATACATACATTTCGGTCAGTATACTGTATTCCCCAGTGAATTAGGCCGTGTTTATGTGCAGTCACCCAAACCGCAATTCGGGTAACTCACATTCCTCACATCTGGTCCACGTGCCACACATTCGTTTTAAAACGTGCCCGATCACGATTCTCGGTCACGAAACTACATTCATTGTTGTTCGATGACAACACGCTAGGTAGCGTGTTATTATTGTCAGAGGTCAACGACCTGCTTGCTGGTGCCCCCCTCCTAGCGTATCTCGGCCGAATGCCGACGTGGTCCCGCCAGAGGCGGTGAAGCTCGTCCTTGAACGGACACATTATTTGACCATTACTACTCTTTAAGTTGCTGACACGTAAAATTTGGTATTGCATATAAATGAAGAAATATCACCCCGTAATCCATGACCAGGTGAAGTCACATTGAAATCACATTGCGTTCAGACGCAAATCGCGATGCGGGAAAACCGATTTGAAACCACCTATAGAAGTGGTTTGGGATCGAGGCGCTTTCAATGTGATTTGAAGCGTTCAGATGGAGTCACTTGAAACCGGCTTCGGGGTAAACCACATGTAAAGCGCCTTGGGTGCCTTCACATAAACACGACCTAAGAGTAAAGGAGCTCCTCGTAGCCTATGGCTAATGCCAATACAGGGTAGCTTTGAGTTACTGTACTTGACAGTACGAAGATTATGGCTACGTTGGCCTGAGGGTATTATAATACTACCGACGAGTGTCTAATGTTACCAACAGTGGCACTTTACTAGCTATAAAATTTTATACAAAGAGGGAGAGGGGGGCACTAAAAGTCAAACTCAAACAAGTCAAACTCTACAAGCGATTCCTGCGTTTGCAGTTTACATTCTAAGGACCATTTTTGGCCAATCCAGTCGGATGTCTACTATACTGTTTTCTTGTTAAAATATTTCAACGTCGAGTCTGTATATCGTTTTGAGAAATGTTCAACCGTTTCCTAACATCTTGCCCCTGTATGTATGTGTAAAGATATCGTTTGCACTGCTTGCAAATTTTCCTCATGTTATCTTTTTATACATCAAAGGCGCTTTCAATTTAGAGGTTGCAGAGAATGATGCAATTCGGAACTAGAAAAGTAATGTTTACCTTCGCATCTGCTCTGTTAACTCTTACTCAAACCCATTCATATATATGGTGACAGGAGTCTAAATCCCTCCTACAATAAAATTGCAACATTACGTAAGCCAACACCAGTTAACATGGTGAGAGAGAGTCTGGTTCAGTCAGGTCAGAGGTCACTGTTTGGAGAAGAAGAAGAAGAAGAGGAAACGTAGCAAAAACAATATGTTTTCCTTCGGTAAACATAAATATATATATATAGTCTCCACCAGACTAACAACGCTGAAAAATAGCAGAATTTAGCCAAGTAAAGTGAAAAATCTGTCAGGGGAGTTGGGCCACCGTAGGGTTCCATTTGCAAACGCGGTAATGTTACCCTTGCCGCTGGCTCACTGTCTTGGCCAATTCTTCAACCCATTTTTGCCGCGCGAATCGTACAATCCATAACCCCTCACGGGACTTGGGAAGATGTAGGTAAACTAGAAAGGTAACATTTGCAAAGCAAATGCATAATGTTTACGTTCGCATATATCGTCTGCTCTATCTGTTAACTCTTACTCAAACACATTCATATATATGGTAGGTCAGACAGGAGTCTAAATCCCTCCTGCTATAAAATTGCAACACGATGTAACCCAACAATAGTTACTATGGAGATAGCCGTCTGGTTCAGGTCATTGACCTTATTACTTTGGAGAAGAAGAAGAAGAAGAAGAAGAGAAAACAGAGCAAAAACAATATGTTTTCCTTCGGTAAACATACTAACTACTGAGCTGTCGACAATACCGCCGCTTAGAATGAGAACTTCGCTGGAAGACGAGTTACATGTCATGACGTGCAACAGTACAGTATCATCACTGATAGGGGAAAGAGAGAGAGAGAGGAAGAGAAAGGGAGAAAGAGTGAGGGGAGAGAGAGGGAGAGAGGAGGGTGGAGGAAGGAGAGAGAGTAGGANAGAAGGAGAGAGG
>NW_017804131.1:6059860-6062803 GCF_001625305.1 Branchiostoma belcheri
AGGGAAAGAGAGAGAGGGAAAGAAAGGGAAAGAGAGGGGGAAAGAAAGGGAGAGAGAAAGGGAGAGAGAGAGATAGAGAGAGAGAGAGACAGAGAGCTCGAGAGTGGAAGTCAGATTAACGTCGACGTTTCGCTTCCATGTTGACAGTATATTCTAGGTATTCTAGTGTAAGCCACTGAGCCATTGGTAATGCCTGAAGCTATCTGGTGTTACTAAATGCAGGTTTAGCTCTGGTTTTAATTTTTTCAGTACTCATTTTTCAGTGGGATTTTTCTTCGTTATTTTAACATATCATCCCTAACAAAGGCAATGATATAATCCATACGAACATTGATTTGTTATATATCTTTAATAGAGTAAGAAGCAGACATAATCGTAGAATTGCACAATTTCTGTAGGATATATTCTACAAAGATTTCAGACATTCCTATGCGCGTAAAACACTATATTTCACATCTTACTGTGCACTTAAAATATTGATACGTTATTGCCATAGCAACATCACGTCATGATAAAAACACTTTACAGCAGCAATCGTGCATTTATGTAGTGCAACATTCGAATAAAACAAACACAGTTATAAAACTATTTGTTCCGTTAAGTCCCTGTTACGTATAGTCGAATATCGTCTCCCAAACACTGCCTAACTCCCCCAACCATGGTTAGGAGTAGAGAGGCGTGTTCGGGTGGTCTAATTTGACTCAAATTTAACTCAAATTCGATTCAATTCGTATCGGTGTAGGCGTGGCCTAAATCTGGTCAGACTGTTCCCGAACTTCAGTTCGGGGGAAGGTTCAGAATGTGTGACCGGGAATTTAGACCTCTGGAGCCGGGTTCTTCGGTTTGGGTTTCGGCTTCCAGTTTTTCTTGGGGTCCTCTTTGACGTACGGTTCTCTCAGTACCTCCATAGGGACGTTCTTGAAATATGACCACACCCAGGGCCTGGAACACAACACAATTGTTATATAATCATATAAAGTACTACATAACAAAGAGAAAACAATGTTTAGTAATAGAATAAAGACGTAAACCAAGTCCCGATTCTTAGTGAGGCTAAAGGAGACTTCCTGGAACTTTCAGTCAGTTCTTCCTGGAACTTTTCAGCCGGTTCAAACAATTATTTACCACCGTGTCCAAAATGCTCCCTTACTTCCCGACCATTCCCTACCACGAAAAAGCAATTTTACTACTAAAATCAAAGAACCCACATATTATAGAAGAAGTGGGTAAATTCGTCTTCCACTGCCTTAAAAGAAGAAGTCAAAGCCACTAAAACTATATCTGGTACCATGTATGTTGTAGAATATAGTATAATATTACGGCCGTAGATATAGTCTCACATACCACTGTATTTTCTTTCTTGTGTTGTTTGTAACTGCAATTAGCCCTCGGGTATGTATTTGCAATAAACTTTCATTGTTCTCTCAATTATTGTTTATAGCTACATGTACCCGGCCAATTGGAAAAATTGCTAAAACGTAGCCTTAAACAGGCTTCAAAAGCGGCTTGATAGAGTATAAATTGGCTAAATAAACAACATGCCAGGAGAGTTGGTCCGCTAAAGGAGTACAATTTGCGAACTGTTCTCTTATAGCGGACCAACTCCACTGGTATGTCATCTCGATCTATTTGGCCAATTTCTAGTTTCCAGTCGCTTTTGAAGCCTACTTAGGCCATGTTGATTTGATTATATGGATGACATCCACGCGCGCATGAGTTTTCGGCCTTTTCCAAAAAAAAAGTTTTCAACCATACTGTAAATCGTACAAAACAGTTGCAAAATGAGCAAAAATATACCGTCAGTTACAAAAGAAAATAAAATAAATAAAAACTATACCAATGTCGTAGAATGCCAAAATCAAACGAAAAAAGACGAAATTGTAAAGAAATGAATTCGAAGAGTAGATTATTCGCCAAACCATATTCTGTGCCATTTGTGCAACCTTCAAAACCACGTACATTTCATAATGAAAACAACTTTTTTTTTTGCAAAACTTTTTTTTTATTCGCATGCGCGCATCAGTTTTGGGGTTCCCGGAGGATGTCATCCATATATATATAATCAAATCAACATGGCCTTGTACACATGACCATGACACCTGTACACATGACCAGACAGCTGTGAACAGGTGTGTGCTCACCTGGTGCTGTGCCTGGGGGTGGATGAAGCCTGTCTCCGGCCGGCCCAGTGCAGCGAAGGGACTGGTCATGATGGCACGGTTGCCAGGTGGGGTGGTGGGGCAGGTGGAACCGGGTGCGCTGGCTGCACCTGGAACACATTTCATGAAGATTATGACACGGGTACAGGACCATGTCCTAGACACAAAAATGCTATGTGACTATCTTTACCATCACTTGTGGGGTCATGTGGCGTAAGGGTAGAGCGTTTGGCTCAGAACCAAAAGGTCCCGGGTTCGAACCCTGTCATGTCAACGATCTTGTGCCCTTGGGAAAGGCATTTTAAACGACTTTCCTGGATGGAGGCCTGGCGAACCCCATTTCGTATTAGCCACAAAAAGGCAGCAGAATCTTCATCTAGTTGAAGGCAGCTGCCTCAAAATGTAAGAAGAAAGAAGGGGAACTTTGACTCACTTGACGTGGTGGTGGAGGTGGTGGGAGAAGGCGTGGCACTTGTCGTGGATCCGGCCCCTGACGTCACCAGGGCAACGGGTCGCGCCATGGGTGGTGGCGGGGGTGGAGGCAGCATGGTCGCAGGAATGAAGGGTCCGGGGCTGCACTTGGAGGGGTTGAACTTGTTCTCGTTCTTGCAGACCTGTGGGACGGAACGTTCCAGCTTTACCCAAGTCTCCCGAGTCCCGTGTGCATACGACTGTGGAGAAGGGGAGGGAGGGGGGCAAGCAACCATTCAGTCAATTCATATGAGGGACTCGTATAGCACACATTTCTCAGAAAATCAACAACAAGGCCACACCAATTGAATGC
>NW_017804131.1:6062823-6070195 GCF_001625305.1 Branchiostoma belcheri
TAATAGTAAAACTTTAACTTATTTTTTGCAAAACTTTTTTTTTATTCGCACGCGCGCATCAGTTTTGGGGTTCCCGGAGGATGTCATCCATATAATCAAATCAACATGGCCTTACTTACTTGGGCCCTTTGCCTCTTACGAATTCGAAGCCTGGTGTAGGTTAACTGAAACTATAAACAGAAACATGCTGATTTTTAAGGCTTACTTGGTGAACTCCTGTCCGTGCCGTACGAAGGCGAGGTTTTTCCGCATGTTGAGGTTGTGTTCCTGCCGCCTGGCCTCCTCCTCCCGCGCCAGCTCAGCCTCCAGACGGGCCTGCTCACGCCGTTCGGCGTCTAGCTGCTCCAACTGGGGACAGAGAATTAAGCACTCGGTCAGTCAACCAACGAAAGGTTTGGTCCACCAGTACGAACTTTCAAGGCATCCAATGTAGATTTTAGGGCTTGAAGATCTAATTTTTCAAAGTCAAAATTCTAGTCACTTATCTACATACTGAGTTGAAACTACACTATCTCAATGTATATCAAGCATCTCGGAGCAAGAAGTCCTAAAATTCTGACGGAAAATGGTTAATGTTAAAATAAGTTTAAAACTGTCTTTGTTATTGTATCGTTTTATGTTGATGAATAAAGAAAAAGATTAAAGTGTAAATGAAATGACATTTCGTATGTCATTCATAGAATTTGCTTTTTTTCTCTCTGAAAACAAGTATGCAAATTTTCAATCGATTGTCCGAAAAGAAATCTCTTTATGGTGGGGCTAGTTAGCAACGGTTGTGACGTCACACATAGGACCCCCGTTAGCTTACTATGGCCGCCTAGGGGAATAACATGCATTGGAAAGCCCCACATTTTTCAATTAAGTGTTGAAGATGAATATCATTTGATAATGACCTGTCATACATATACTTTAGATAGACAAAAATTAATGAAAATGATCACATGTAAAACTGGTAAACCTCTCCCAAAGACAAACATAGACATTTTTAATCTACCCATGTCATGCCCCGACTCCATATCTACGTGCTTAGGCCAATGTATATGTAGTGCATTATATAAGAGAGAAAGTATTGTTACAGATAGCAACGCCTAACTCACATCATGTCATACGCCGTTTACGTTCATATTCCTGTAGTAATACTAGTAGTTTCTTAGAATAGACTTGATTGTATTGATCACATTGTTATTGATGCCATACATTGTACCGTGTACAACTGTCGAGCAATAAAGTTCATTCATTCTTTAGGAAATATAATTCATAGACGAAACTCAGCACGATCACATGCACGCGCAACATGTGAATGCCCTCCTTTTGCGTGATCTGCCTATAGAATACAATCTAGTAACGGTAGAACTACGATAATATATCGCCTGTCGTGTAGCCTTTTGAACCAGCCACATTCCAGTACTCATGACAAACGATTCTGTCCTCTGTCCTTTTTGAAACCTGGCCCAGACTGGCTCTAAACCTATCTGAGGTCCACGTAACTTAACGTAATGTTTTAACATTAAGACCAAAACATAACGACATGCGGACCTAAATGAGTTTCTGTTATCATGGGAAAAAGTTCAGCCAGTAAGGCGAATGCTGATTGGCTGAAAACTAGGTCGAATGACAAAGATAGTATCTTGAATATTTATGACATTTTACTGTGATGTAGGAAAAGTGCCGGGAGCAGGTGCATCTATCACAGGTAGTATAAAGCTTCGCTTCGGGGTGTAGTAAGAGGATTTGGTCATCTTCCTGACAGAATTTATAATCAGGACGTATGACGTACCTCCAACCGCCGCTGCCGCTCCTCCTCCAGGCGCTGCAGTTCCGCAAGTTCCGCCTGGCGGCGCTTCTCGGCTTCCTCCTGCTCTTTTAACTCCTGGAGGAATCTGCAAAGAAAGGGGTGGAATGATGTTTTAGTTTTAGATACACAGAAATCTTGACTGCATGTTTTAATGCATATACACATATTAAGTAAATAGACAAAAGACTATTTTGTTATTATATTATACGTCTTCCATGGTCTAAAAAAGAGAAGTCAAACCCCTTAGACATAGTTTTAGACATAGCTATAGCTTTAGACAACTACCTTTCATCATGTAGATTTTAGTTATCTTATACTCTGTTTCATTGTTCTTTTATGTTTGTAATTTATAATTAGCCCCCGGGCACGAATTTGCAAATAAACTTCTTATAAAAAAAATCGAAACATGATTAGCCCCACTCTATTCTAGTCAAAGACTTATGCTAGATTTTGTTGTTTCATTCCATATTTTTCTTTTTGTACTATGAACAATAGTCGTTGTCATACATATTGTACCCCGTACAATTGTCGTGCAATAAATGTTCTTTCTTTTTTGTTTGCATATGTATGTACACAGTGTCATGGACTGATCTTACATACTGTATATGTGTTTACTACGAATATATTACATATATAACTTTATTGCGCAACAATTGTACAGTGTACAAAGGATGGCATCTACTAACTTAAGTAAGTACATGTCAACTACATAAAAACTGTCGACAGTTACGAGTAGTAATTTGCTTTGATGCCATTACTTCTTTTTAACATCCTCCCTCCTCTTCCTCTCCGCTTCCTCTTTAGCCAGTCGTTTTCGCTCTTCCGCCTCCCTCCGTTCTCTGGCCAATTTTCTCATTTCTTCTTCCTCTGCCTGGAACACGAAAAAAAAAACACAGTCGTGAGAAAAAAAAGGAATCCTGTCAAGTACCGGTGCAATGGCCAAGTGGGTAGAGTGCTCGCATTGCATTCAGTAGGTCGTGAGTTCGATCCCCGGTCGAGTCATTCCAAAGACTTTAAAAATGGTACATACTACTTTCTCTGCTTAGCACTCAGCATTTCAGAAAGAGTATGGGAGTTAAACACACACCACTACCAGTGGACTAGCCCACTACTTCAATCAATAGTTTGTGCTTATAAACCTGCATTTCCCCTCTGGTCTCTCAGTCACTGACGAAAGCTAGTGGATACTAGCTGAAACGTCTGACGTTTTCAAAATCATATCCAGTTTCTTGAGTAACTGCTTTTTGGCGTATCGTATTACCTGGATGTCTAACCTTCATCGACGTAGCCCCCTACTTGTGTGGCCCAAGGGCTATACAAACGGAGATGGGCGCCGCCAAATGCGACGGTTGCTAATGGTTGCTAAAGTGCACAGCCTGCCAAAAGGGCTCTGCAAAATTGTAAACCTCTCTTTAAGTTCACGGTCAAGTCCATATATCTCTGCACCACGCGATCTTCTTTTATTCATGACTATGGCCGTGTTTATGTGAAGTCACCCAAGGCGCTTTACATGTGGTTCACCCCGAAGCCGGTTTCAAGTGGCTCCAAATCACATTGAAAGCGCCTCGATCCCAAGCCACTCCTAGAGGTGGTTTCGAATCGGTTTTCCCGCATCGCGTTTTGCGTCTGAACACAATGTGATTTCAATGTGACTTCACTTGGTCATGGATTACGGGGTGATATTTCTTTATTTGTATGCAATACCAAATTTTACGTGTCAGCAACTTAAAGAGTAGTAATGGTCAAATAATGTGTCCGTTGTAGGGCGAGCTTCACCGCCTCTGGCGGGACCACGTCCGCATTCGGCCGAGATACGCTGGGAGGGGGGCACCAGCATGCAGGCAGGTCGTTGACCTCTGACAACAATGACACGCTACCTAGCGTGTTTTCATCAAACAACAATGAATGTAGTTTCGGAGAATCGTGATCGGGCACGTTTTAAATTAAAAGGAATGTATGGCACGTGGACCAGATGTGAGGAATGTGAGTTACCCGAATCGCGGTTTGGGTCACTTCACATAAACACGGCCTATTTCATCTCGTGCATTCGCCCAGCGTGAACACAATCGAATGGGTTGCCGTTTTTCGCTGGTGGCATTCACAGTGAAACGTGTTAATAATTTATGCCGTCTGCAGGCTGTCGGCGCCCCAATCTGTTGATGAATAGAGTTGTTATCACGGATATTTCAGACTACTGGTTAGGCCTAGGAAAAAAATGTTGTGTTTCCTGTTTCCCGACCGGCCCTAGAAAAACCTGCCGACCCTAGACTTTTTTTGGGTGGACCCCTGCAAAGGACATAAACTTTTTGTGCCGATCAACCTTTTCTAGCTCTGATCTGACACCTGAGTGATAAAACATTGTACAATTGATTTTCTAACATTGACATTGAAAATAAAAGTGTCCTCATGCAAGTTTTACTTTGTATTGTATAAGTTGGGACACTACAGTATATAGGTATCACTGAAGTCTAAGAAAAAGAAGAAAAAAAGATACCTACCGACCCTAATTTTTTTCAGGACTGAAACAGGAAACACAACATTTTTTCCAAGGCCTTACCGCCGGCAGCCATCTTCGCGTGATCCATCAGGATCGAACACAGCCCGACATTTCAAACATTTTTTTCTTCTTAGCAAATCGACGTAGACACCAAAAGTGTCTGACTCAGTTTCTAGTACTAAATTGTGAGGAAGCCAATTCAATACTGGGGTGACTTACAAAGCGTGTTAACTGGCGTGCGTTTCGGCAACTATTGACACTTGAAGCGTGAGAAAAATTCCAAAGGATTCACTACTTTCTGACGCCGTTCCTTAAGTGTGCAGTCCGTCTATGTCATCGCTCATTTATAGCTATATTACCGCAAAGCTCTGTTGCCACCGACTCAAATCCCTAGAAGCCTGACTTACAGCGAAAAAGTGGGAAAAAAATATGCCTGAAAGCTAAGTCGCCACTAATGCTGGAATAAAAAAAAATGATTATAATTAAGAGTTAATGCGGGGCAGTGCTTACGTATACCACGAAAGTTTACTACCGTTTCTCACCTGAATTTTAGCTTTTTCCTTTACCAATGTTTCCTGTTCCAACCGCTTTGCGGGCGAAGACACAAGCGTACATGAGTATACAACATACACGACTCTCCCCTTGTACTGTTGCTAGCAACCCCCGTATGGAAGTAAAGAAACAAAACCGTGCCTTCTTAGTTTTCGTGCGCTGCTAAATGTCATACATGTGGAGTAAAGGGCAGATTTGAAAACGCTGATAAATCAGAGCACTGAACTGACTTCACGTGCGTGATTGTGTCACAGTAGAACGCACTTCTCAGATATGAGGTAGATATATTTTATCACATTGACTACAGGTTTAGACATGCTGCCGACATTTGATATACTTGCTTTGATAGCGCAAGGATAAACGTGATTTGAAGGTAAAACAAAGAAGAAAAAAAAAAGATCACATCCTATACCCCGAAGACGCATTTAAAAAAAAAATTTTGCCACCAGAATAAAAAGTTACGGGGTGACAACGGATGGGTCATGCTTTATGTAGTAACGTTTAATATTGATACCTGAAGAATTTATAACAGCTATAAAAGCAATAATGACATTATTACAATTATTTAGCAACGTGTCCAAAATGCTCCCTTACTTCCCGACCATTCCCTACCACAAAAAAAAACACCAAAAAAACAATTCGTCTTCCATTGCCTAAAAAGAAGAAGTCAAACCCAGTAAAACTAGTACCATGTATGTTGTAGAATATAGTATAATGCTAGACGTAGATATAGTCTTACATACCACTGTATTTTCTTTCTCATGTTGTTTGTAACTGCAATTAGCCTTCGGGCATGTATTTGCAATAAACTTTCAATCTTTGTATTTTTGTAGTGTCTTACCGATCTCTCAGCCGCCCGTATTCTCTCCTCTTCTTCTTCGGCTTCTCTTCTCATCCTCTCCTCCTCAGCTCTCTGTTCCTCCTCCAGTCTCCGCTCTTCCTCTTCTCTCCGTTTCCGTTCGATCTCCGCCAATCTTCGTCTTTCTTCGGCGTCTCCGATCGCCCTGCGCATGCGCTCTTCACGCTCCTGGGCCTCCAGTTGCTAGAAAATGTTAGAAAAACAACAAGCTAAGTCAGTTTTCAACAAAAGACGAATTTAGATAACATTATTGGCGAACGTTGATTAAGGTTAATGCCTTAATGCCTTCAAATATCAGAGTTATAAACCAAGAATTGAGGTATTCAAAAACTTGTATTTCCCCAGAACTATCGTAGACTGGAACTCGTTGCCACCAAGAACAGTTGGGGCATCATCACTAGAAAGCTTTAAACTATTCCTGCAATCAAATGTGTAAAGATTGAGTGTAACAAGCCGTTCGGTGTGATATAGCTAGCTGCCGCCGCGCCGCGTGCCTGCGAAGCTGGTGTGTTACGCCGAAGGGCGGTTATACCGGCTATACCGATACATATATAAGGTTAGAGATCCAGGTAAAGAATACATATAGGAAATCCGGACTCAGCTACTAGTTAAATTACGGAGATGATTTCTAGATGTCGTTTCGACTGACATCCACCACTCTTCTTCAGCGTCACTAATATGAACTCAATAGAACGCATTACACAGTTTATATTCGTACATATGAATATTCAATGTTGCCAAAATTTCCATAATTGACAGAGAAGCTAACTGATGGATCAAACTCGACATTTGTAAAATATTCTTTTGTACGGTGCACGACAATGTTGTATAATTAATTCATCATTGCCAAAGTTCACCGCCGATCAATGTATAATTCATAAATCATTTTAATACGTGTGAAATAAATGAGTGTCTTCTTGAGTCTAGCAGCTTTGGCAGCAGCCATTTGTACGTATGTGAATATTCAAAAGAGAGAAATGGAGACCACATTGCCCAGAGTTGAAGAAACACATACGTTTTAAATATAGACGACTCTGAAACGTTCACAAATACGTTTACATAGTGTATGTGTACATGTTTTATGTTCTTGGATGTAAATTCGCAGTAAACTAGAGTTCCCCGATCTCATACCTTCGCCAAATGATGTTAATCTTTATGACTGACAATTTGTAGATTATTCCCCCTGATTGTGCAAATAGGATCCTCATTTTCATGAATTATATCAATTTATCATATTCTTAACCAAAAGACAGTCATGTATTAACAAACAATGTCATTCTAGCATTTCCTCATAAATTTATGCAAATAAGGTCCTGATTTGAATACATCATGTTTAATGATTTTCACCTTCACTGAACTTTCAAATACCACAAGTATGAAATTCCAGGCAGTTATCATTACATGAAGACAATGCTCCCCAAGCCGTACACCCTCAGACGTACAACCAGAACTAGCCTTCCTATGCCAACCCACGCACTTGCACAACCGGTATCTAGAACCAGTCCCACCGGCCGGACCTTCATCCATACTGGAGTTCAGATCTGGAACCAACTCCCTGACACCGCCGTGGGTAACATCAACAACAGTGGCCTGCAGTCCTTCAAAGTTAGAGTCCACCGACATCTCCTTCATTATTGAGAACACTTGGCAGCTGTGAGCCATTGATTGC
>NW_017804131.1:6070215-6134428 GCF_001625305.1 Branchiostoma belcheri
CATATATATATATATATATATATATATATATATATATATATAAGTGCAAGGGTAAAACAAATTTGATGACATAAAACCATCTGTACCATCTGTTTCTGTTCGTCCCGCCTTCTCTGCGCCTCTTCCCGCCGCCTCTCCTGGTCTGCCTTCCGCCGGGCTTCTCTCTCTTCTCGCGCTTTTTTCCGAGACTCGGCGAGAAGTCGTTTGCTCTCCTCCTCCATACGTGCCGCTTCCTCCGCGTCCATTTCCGCCATCTCAACCGCCGTCTGTTGTTCCTTCAGATGCGAATAGAAAATCAGTTTGTTTAAAGTTAAAACTCTCGGTCCAGCACAAAAAATTCTCAGTGAAGCATGTCACGTGGCTTCTTTGAAGTGTGACGTCACACTGAGTCAATCACCCTTCATTGAACCGCGACGGGGGCCGACATCGTCTACCAGATACCGTTGACCCAGTGTTGACGTCACACTTCAAAGAAGCCACGTGACAAGCTTCACTGGGTCAGTCTACTGAGGAAGACCAGAGTGACTGGTCGAAAGCTCTAGGTGAGAGAATTTTTTGTGTTGGACCGAGGATTTAACTTTAAACATGTAACTACCAACACAGATGAACTTTCATGATAGAAAATCAGTTTGTATTTCCCTTAATAATGCATTTGTATGGACGTATTTCCTAACAGGGAAATTGATGGATATTTCCCAAAGCACATTTTGCCATTTCAGTACAGTTCTGTTCCTCATCTTATGAGGTGACACCACACTAATATACTGCCTCCACAAGTTCGTTTCTCGCATGACAGAGCACAGTTAAAAATCTTAGCTTGAAAACCCGTGTGCTCCTCGAGTATCTTCTTTATTAAGTGTTATAGAATAGACTATAGAGACATCATTAATTTAAACACACTTTCTAACAATGCTAAACAACTTTTAGTTCTTCGCGGCAGTTTGGTTTGTTCGAATGACATTAACTGTGAAATTATGTTAGCCGCGCAAAACTACATCACAGAAACAAAACGCTTCTAGTTGTATGTGTTCTGCTATGCTTTCCTTCTCTTCTGGGATGAGAGGTTTGACTCATGCTATCCATAGTTTTTCAAATGTCTTGTAAACGCCTTTTTTTTCATTGTAAGTGGCTGCGAGAGTATAAGTTGCACCTAAGTTGAGTTCGCAGTCACTTAGTCCATGCCCTTTTATTTGTATTCATCAGTGTGCTTCCGAATAAAAAAAAGAATAGAGACCATGCCTACGATTCTTTCCCAGTTTCTAAAGAAGAATCATGTCAGCCATTTCATGACGCGTACGCATAATAACATGTCCCGCCAGTGACATCCTACGGTGGCGACTGACTGTTATCCGTGGCAGGTCGCCATAAAGTTGGCTGTTTTCCATTTTGCCAAACATTATGAAAATAGCATTGTTTTGTACCTCTATTTGTCGCCTTCTTTCCTCGTCTTCGCGTCTCTTTGCCTCCTCCCTTTCTCGAATCCTTTCCTTCAGCATGCGCTGTTCCTCTTCACGGCGCTACACAGAGAACAAGAACGAAGCACAAAATAATTTAACAATGGAAAACATTAATTTACTGATCTTATCATAGCAAAGTCTCCGAATAAAATATCAAAGCAAAAATGGGCACTATTAAACAGAACAATCTATATGTAAAACCACACATTGTATCTAGTCATCTTTATTTGGTTATATGTTTTAGGCGACGTCTCAGGGAGGAGCCTAATGGTACAGTATTGTGTGCAGTTTGCAAGAATTCTAGAAATGGTACAGGTATTTTGTCCACAGGAATGGAATGTCCACAGGCATGTCTCTGACCCACATCTATGCCCACATTCCTGGAAACCCCTGTGAAGACCTCTCTGCCCCAGATGGCCCTACTTTCTGTGACCCCGGGGCTCGTTCACTCACTCAGGGGAGGAGTGCACTGTATCTGTTTAGACATAACAGGTACCAAGTCTTCCTCAAAATCATAAAAAGATGGCAGTGCCATGCAAACAATAACCCTAACAGCAACCACCGTCGCCATGGTCATGTATGTTTTCATTGCCATTCTTGTTTTTCTTCGATGAAAAAGACTGGACTAACAGCCATACCTTTTTGTCCTCCTGCATCTTCTGTTTTAGCTCCTCTTGTTCTTTCTTCAGCTCTTGCGCTCGTTTTTTCTTACTTTCCTTTTCTGCCTTCTTGTCGCCCTTCTCTTCTCCTTCCACCCTTTCTTCAGCCATGTCATTCTGGACATCCTCTGGATCCTCTGCTAGCCACTCCTCCCGGTCACCTCTCTCTCCCTCCACACCGGCGATGTCCAGACTACCCACCACCGCCGGTTTGGCGTTTTCGGGAGTTTTGGCGTCGCTGTCTTTCTTCTTCCCGTTCTTTTTCTTGGGCGGTTGTTTCTGTCGTGCTGCTTTTCGGGAACCGGGTTTCGACCCTGGTTTAGGCACCTGTAGTTTGTATATTGTAGATGAATGTGCAAAATATGTATGAATAACGAACGGTTCAAACAAAGAAACAATCAAACAAACAAACAAACAAAATGTATGACAATTCAAGTGAAAAAATTGAATATTGAACATTGAAGAAGAGGAAGGCCTAGCCCATTTACATTGACAATCGGACAGTATGTAAAATAGCTAGCTAGATATGAAGATGTGTAATATATTTTATGAATGGTTTATTTCAACACTGTTGCAACCAAAGCAGTCAGGATGACTGGATTGTGTTGTGACATGGCAACAAATTCATTAAAAGATATATTCACATGTAAAACACTAGAATAGGAACAATCTATACAAAGTTTGCCGTATTAACAGTAGTACTAGTAAAAAGTAGAATAGTTCGGCAAGTTAAAATTCCCATAATAGAACCCTTTCTTTTGAATCTGTGCATTCCTGATTCTTGATGTATATCATTTTTTAAATGCATGGCAAATTTACCTGAGTTGCCTTGCGGCCGGGTGACTTTTGTGGCTCCCCCTCTTTAACATCAGCGTCCTTTTCCGCAGACACGTCGTCGGCCATGCCAAGTTTGGCCATCAGCGCTGCCCGCTCGGTGGAATTGAGGCGCCTCCTTGCGGCAGCGGCAGGTTTTTCAGCTGAAGCTGTATCTTCGCCCGACGGAGCAGACGGGATGGAAATGGGGCCTTTCTTCACTTTTGTCTCTTGCTGCTGCATGTTGGTGGAGTCTTCCGTTGTGTTTTGCGGAAGGGATTCGCGTTCTGTGACTGAAGGCTTGTGATCTGGCGACTGTTTTGATTCCTCTTCTTTTTCAAAGCTGTCTTTGCTAGAAGTAGTTGGGGTTCCGTAGCCTAATTTGGCGAGAATAGCTGCCTTTTCGTCCGGATCAATGTCTTTTATGGAAACACTGCTGGTTTGCACCTGTTGGGTACCCGAAACAGCAGGCGCTTTGGTAGGGTCTGCAGCGACCTCTAACGTCCGCGTAGCGTACTGCACACCTTCAGGTCCGGGGGTGTTCGTAACTGGACCGTCCACTTGGTCGTCTGTGTTTCGCTCTAAAATATTTGTTCTGTCGGTAAATCCACCTCCAGTCTCCAGATCGTTACCATCTGTAATGTTTGAAATAAAGACACAAAGACACTTCAGTTATTATTTCTGTGTCTTGATTTTGTTTAATTTATCAATTATTTCATTGTTTAATTTTGATGTTAAATTCAAATATGTTTTGTCATGTATCATAGTTACCTTTGTTT
Source organism: Branchiostoma belcheri (assembly GCF_001625305.1). Classification (NCBI taxonomy): domain Eukaryota; kingdom Metazoa; phylum Chordata; class Leptocardii; order Amphioxiformes; family Branchiostomatidae; genus Branchiostoma; species Branchiostoma belcheri. Next base: position 6,073,924 of record NW_017804131.1, read on the forward strand.
GGGGTAGGCCCTTTAAAAACCACCTAGGTTTCTGGCCTACCCCGCATATTCTCTTATTGTTATTGTTTGATTATGTAACTTTTTTATACGTGCAAATAATAAAGAAACAACTAAATAAAGAAACAAAGAAACATGCAAATAAGCAACAAAAATATAGATACAAACACTTCTAAATACATGTAGGAACGTCGATGAAGGTTAAACATCCATGTGATGAGATACACGAGAAAATTGTCACTTAATTCAAGCAACTGGATACTAGATTTTCAAAATCTATCCACGCAGTTGCTTGAGTAACAATTTCCTTGTGAATGTAGGAACGAATTTGAAAGACAAGCATCTCAATTAACACTGGATACGCGAAAGACTTTTGGACAGAAAAAATACATGTCAGCTAGTGGTATAAGACAATAAATAATAAACACATTGCAGTGTGCAGCAAGTTTAAACTGTTATTTCCAACACAAGAAACTGGACTCACCCAAATTTTCGACTGTACAGCTCTAGTCTTTGACAAGGACTGTACTTGAGTTGTACAGTCGAAAATTTGGGTGAGTCCAATTTCTTTGTGTTGGAAATTACAGTTTAAACTTGTTGCATAATGACTTCTACCAACACAAATGAACTTTCAAACATTGCAGTGCTATATATGTGTTTGAATGTAGACTCACCCGTGCTATCGTCGTCGTCCGCCTCTCCGGAGAGGAACGAGCGAATAGTACGAATGGTGCTCTGGCTGACACTGCGAGATCTCGCGACTTCTCGCGGGGCGTGGGGTAACATGGCAACCTCGACGGGCTCCAGGACGACCTCCGTGTTTTCATCGGGCAGGGAAGACTGCAACGTGAAGGAAGTTTTTCTCGCCAGGCTGTCGACTGAAAGGGCATGGTAGAAGACATTTTCAAACATGCATATGGTGCAGAATTGTAGAATTCTTTCACAAGCGCAGGCCCTATGTAGTGAATTTGCTTCGTCTATACATCCGTCTGTCACGTGAAGACCATGCGTCTGTCAAGTGTACATCATGCGTCTGTCACGTGAAGATCATGCGTACGTGTTGTACTGCAAGTATGGTGTACATAGTGACAAACCGTTTCAATCAGCACTGCTTAGATGCGTGTGTTATCCTTCCTTGACAACATAAGCTCGCTAAAGCTACTAGTCCTTCATACAATACAACAATACAAGGGCACGGAAGATCCTGCAACCTGATATCTTTTTTTCCACCAATAGTTGAACAACGCATTTATCTTTTCTTTATCAGATCAACAATTCATTCCCTGAAGAGGCGATCTATGATTGCACGGAACATGCTCATTTGCGACAAAAGTGGGCAGTTCAGATATATTCAGCTTTTGAAATTGCCTTCCGGTGTTCTATATACATCTCTTATGGGAGGTTTATTCCTCAGTGAAACAAGGTATAGCAGTTAAAAGGAAAAGAAAAGACGTACGTCCTATTTTACAAGCTTTAAAAGCGGAAATGACAATACAAAGGTACTAAATGCGATGTATTGACAACCCGGACATATTTTTTATTCTATTATTAGCATGTAAAGGGTTATTCCGAGCGTTGACAGGGAAAAAATTGATGTGCAATGCAACGGATATATTAAGAACACAATGAACGTAAGTATAATTTAAGTCCTACCTGTGTATTGTGGCAGCAGTGGTCTCAGTGATTCGACGTTTTGACGGAATCTCTCTTCTGACTCCTCTTCGGTGTCTGCTACGTCATTTTGCTGAACATTATTTCTTGACTCCGGACGGGAAGCGACTTGAAATATCGAATCTACGTCCGACGAATGGAACGACGATTGTCTGTTATCTAGAATCCTCCTAGTAGGACCATCTATTTGATCATCTTCATTTTGTTCTTGTTGACGTAAAAGCCTCCCGGTTGTATCTGGTTGCTCCGCTGTCTCATAACCGGTGTCAATGCGCTCTTTACGCGGGCTTTTATTGCCTACGTCACTTCCGTTTCCGCTGGCAAGTCCCCGTGATCGTCTCTGACGACGAGATGACGTCGTTGACGTTGACCTTGACTGAGTGTCTTTAAGACGACTGATATCATCTTGCTCACTTTCTTGCGACATTTCCGCGTGTATTTTCGTCCCAATCCCATGATGCTCGAGCTCGTTCCCAGGATCCTCCTGTCCGGAAGATTCCATGACCGAGGGGGGTGGAGGGGCTATCGTCGGGGACTGGGGACTCTCGGTATTATCTCGAACATCTGTGGGATGACAGTTGAAAAAAAAAAATCAAAATATCAAAATAGTGATTTAGAGGAATACACAATCCCATTTAGTATAGCATGAAATTGAATTGATGACATTGAACCAATCAAATCAGGAATAAGGTATTGAGGATGAGTATCATTCTGTAGTCAACTGTACATTATATACTAGTAGTAATGAGAGAGATTCCCTATATTCTTATATACTAGATAAGTTCCCCAGTTTTGGACATTTAAATAAAGTAGAAAAATTCAGATTTCTTATGAAACTTGACAAATCATGTATCATTAGTTCTATATGCTCGTACATCTATAACTGCGTCAAGAAGCGAGAAGAAGTTGAACATGTAAATAGCAGATCACATTAGTATGTATAGTTTCAGTGTCATTGCTGTAACCTTTTCCTTGTCTATTAATGACCAGTACTTAGCTTGTTAGAGCACAAATGTACAATAAAGGTCTTTTATTCATTATAGTTAAAGAAGTAAATCCTAAAAAAAGATTGAGCTCACCTGAATCAAGTCTTTCAAGGTGACCAGGAAAAGACCTTGACTTCGCAGACGATGGACTAGCCCTGCTCTTCTTTGTTGACTTCTTATTTCGGAACGTCGACTTACTAGACGTCAGGCCTGAGCTACTGGAACTGTCGTCTGATTGGATTGCGTCATCATGTTCGTAAAACTGGCCTGAAATTTGGCGGGAAAACGATTGGGAGTCAGGTAACCGATGCGTTTTCTTCCTCACCATCCCTTTAACCTTTGAACCTTCACCTCCGACCTTAAACCCGTGGTCATGATGATGTGACCTGTGACCTTTGGTGAGTAGATATCCCTCCGAGTCCGACTCGTCGTCTGCGTAGTTGGAGGTTCGAGAGGCGAAGTCTTGCGCCTGCGCAGTGCTGAACGGACGGCCGAGGTAGGACCCAGCCGACTGGAGCGAGGCTAACAGCTGCCCGGAGGAAAGTTTGTTGTTCATTCCAACTCTGCAAGAAAATGGAAATAAAACATGTTCAATTATTACAATTTTTACATTTTTTTTCATTTATTACATATAATCAACATAATTACGTTTAATTATGTTTAATTACTGCTACTCTATGTTGTTACTTACTAGTTATTTGGAACTTGACCTGTGACGCCCCAAGTACCTCTGACTTACGACTAATTGTTATTTTATGACGATTATTATTGTGAGTTTCTATTGTTTATGTATGATTTAGCATTTATATGTTTATTTACTATTTTGTTATTATTTTTCTATATTTACTATTTCTTGTTTCATTTGGAAATCAGCCTGGTATGGGCTGAAGGGACTAACCATAAGATGAATAAATAAATAGATGAATAGATAAAAAATGTCTTAGATCATTCTTTATGTGTTGGGTTGTTAAGGTTAGAAAAATTGATAGCAATAAGGAAAACATCCATATCAATTACTTTTACAAGATTGTGCTAACATGCGTTCCATTGAAACATTGAGAAATTTCTTTTTTACACATATATTTACCCAGAGCTGTATGACCGACTGTGTCCTTTGGGCCCGAAGTCCCCACTCAGAGTTCTGCTGTTGTCGCTGTAGTACTGGCTGGAGTCTGACTCTCGTGAAAACTTGGGACGTCTGAAAGTAAGAAAGAGGCATGTCAGTAGTACTCGGTACTGAATACAGAGACTTTTTTTACACAACCAATTTTTTTTTTCAGCCAACGTTTCGGTTACCGTCTGTCACCATCCTCAGGGCAATTCTGACTGGTTCACATTTTAGAAAGTTTATTGCAAATACATGCCCGAGGGCTAATTGCAGTTACAAACAACATAAGAAAGAAAATACAGTAGTATGTGAGACTATATCTTTGTCCGTAACATTATACTATATTCTTCAACATACATGGTACTAGCTGTAGTTTTATTGGGTTTGACTTCTTCTTCTGTGCTGTTCACATTGTATAGCACAGTTCGTAGATGCGTTCCCAAACATTAGGATCTGGTGATGTACAAATGCATGTTACTTTCGTTCAATGATAGTTACGTTAAACTTTTATTTAACGTTATACTGCATGCATCGGTAATACATACCGTATGGAGGAATTACAAAACACACATTCTGACAAAAATAGCCTCTTGGCAGCTGTCGTAGGCACATTTTCTAAGACAAGATTTCTAAATACAACGTGAGTATAGCTTATACACTGATTGGATGGCTTTCGTGAATGGCTTCCCCCAGTAAGGCAGAATATCTCTGGTAGAAGAACACGTTCTGCATATAAGTTTGACACACCATATTGCCGCACAGAACGGTACAAAAAATCGCCCATTTCTTACATTGTTGATCTGTTAAACGCCGTTTAAATGCAGTATCCTCCCTGCTTTTACTTAAAAGGGCATAGAGTGACTGAGTTCGGCTAGCATTGACCTTTACCTCTACTTGTTGTGTAAAGAGGCATTATTATAGCTCTCTACCAAATTTGTGTTATCATCGTGTAAGATATGTAATTTTTAAACCATTAGTATTGTTTAACGTATTATTTTATGAACTATAAAATTCAGACTCTCGTCTGCTAGTTGTTTGGATAAAGATTGATTGATTGATTGATTGATTGACTGACTGACTGACTGACTGACTGACTGACTGACTGACTGACTGACTGACTGATTGATTGATTGATTGATTGATTGATTAGATATCGTACCCTGCAGATGACTTGAGATGTCTGAGATAGACCCCCAGGTCTCCTCCAGGCTGGGCCCGCATGTCGATACTTCTCTCGTCAAGACCCTTCAGGAAACGCAGGAACGTTTTGCCTTTCGGTTCGTCCGCCGCCTAGAAGGAACACAAGGAAGAAAGTAATTTGTTAATTCTGCCCTGTGTTAAATAAGAAATCAATAAATGGCAACAACTGTTGACGTTTCAGAGGGTCAGTAACCTATTTCTGTTCATATTGATCGACTTTCCAGGCCATAGCCCTTGTTGTTTGAGTATTTAAGATTTATTAGGTTTTATTCTATATTAGGTCTTATAAAGGAGGTTCAAAATGGTCTTATTCTATACTTTCTTGTACTTTCAATAGTTGTTGCCATAGATTGTACCATGTGCAATTGTTGTGCAATTAAGTTCTTCTTCATGTGACTATAATACTACATGGGTGATGACTGGTCTATACAGCAGCGCCACCTACCTCTTCAAGTCCAAACTGCAGTACCGACTCGATCAGCCCGTCCACGGTGCCCAGGGTAACGCCTGGCTCCGTGCCCTTCAGGCGGTGACGGGACGCCCTGGGGCGGTGCTGTTCGCCCTGCTGCTCGGCCATGAGCATGTCCGGGGTGGTGAAGAGGAGTAAGGGACCCCGGCGGGTGAGGTACGTCCTGGGGAGGACCACCTCACCATCGTCCCGCGCCAACCGGGATGGGAGATGCCATACTGTCTTCTCGGGGGGCACCAGGGAGGGCAGGAAGGATGGGACCGAGTATTCCTGCGGGTCAGGGTGGGAATAAACAAAAACAACAACAAAATATCAAAACAGGAGCTCCAGAGATAGGAACTATAACTCAGATCGTAGAGGAAGACAGGGTAAGCAACATGGCAATGACGGTTTCGTCTGAAGTTTGTGATTCTTTCTACATGTACATAACGTTTTAAATTGAAAATACCAAATATTAAAGAGGCATTCCTTTAATAGAGTTGCTACCTATCATTGAATCAGTTCGTTATCTTCTAGCTAGTAGTACATGTCAATTTATCATGGCAACTCTACTGGCAATTGGCAAAAAAGTCCCTATGATGTGATTTAAAACGATTTGAACCGTTGCACTGTTGCACTCAGAAGGTTCCAGTGTGTTGAACACCCGTAGTTGTGTGTAACACCCATGAAACAGGTGGTTCAATGATAGGTGACACCGTGCTCGAACAACACACGACTTGGACGCGTTTCAAATGGTAGTTAAGAGGTTTGAAAGCAGAGTCAAAGTAAGCCTCTACCAGGCTTCGGGAGACGGCTGGAAACAGTAGAAATCGGCCAAATAGAGAGATAGCATGCCAGGGGAGTTGGTTTGTTGGAGAGAACAGTTTGCCGCACCCGAACTGTTCTCTCCAGCAGACCAACTCCCCTGGCATGTTATCTCTCTATCTGGCCGATTTCTACTGTTTCCAGCCGCCTCCCCAAGCCTGGTAGAGGCTGGGTCAACGTAGCCTGGCAGTTTTTCCACCCCACAGCACTAGAGACTGGTATTTAAGTTCCTGACACCGTAGTACCCTCGACTTTCAAGCATGCTTCAAGTTCTCTTAGAGAGTCATTGAACATAAACTTGACGAAAACAATTTTCCGGATTTTTACAGGGTACTCGCCAAAGCGCTGTAAAACAATTTCATGTGGTTTTTCAGAAATATTAACAATCTTTTAAGGGGATTTTGTCAAATTTGCGACACAGAAACTATGTTTCTTGAAACTACTAGTAACATGGACAACCTGGTATTTAGATGTTTGGCAATGGCAATGAATTGGATGTCGCTATAGAGACACCTGAAAAGTATTACGCACACTGTTTTGCGTCAGATGTTGTCTTTATGAACATCTTTGTTATGTACGCGTTTTGTCGCCTCCTAGCCACGCATGGTGTATACAAAGGCATACGGGACTTACAATAACACTTACAGACAATCCCTTTTGAACGCAGCCTCCTACACAAACATACATGGCCCTGAGCCTGTGGCTATTGACAGGATCGTCCTGTCAATAGCAGAAAATATTGCACTGCTGACAGGATCGTCCTGTCAATAGCAGAAAATATTGCACTGCTGACAGGATCGTCCTGTCAATAGCAGAAAATATTGCACTGCTGACAGGATCGTCCTGTCAATAGTAGAAAATATTGCACTGCTGACAGGATCGTCCTGTCAATAGTAGAATAATTTGCACTGCTGACAGGATTTTTCCTGTCAGCAGTGCAAATTTTTCTACTATTGACAGGATCGATAAAATTTTGGTATTTTTATTTCATACTGGAAATTTTGGGGTGGGCGCTGGTTCGTGTAGGTCTTATGTAGGTGTTATTACTAGTATGTATGCTATTAGGCCATTTTTTTACGATCCTGCGCTGCGGCCCCTGCAGATCGTCGTGCATACATTGATCCCCCCGCTCGGTAGCGCCCTTTATTTCGGCCAATTTCTACTATTTTTCCAGCGATCCGCGGTGCCTGGTAGAGGCTAGTCGGGGCGACAGTAAGCCATTACGGCCGGCGCCGCGGGAATGACACAGCGGCCCACCGGCGGGTACGAGACAGCGCGTCGGGGTGAAAGGATGGCGGACAAGGTCTACTCCATTTGATTTGTTGAAGTTGTTGAAACAAGGAGGTCTGATTTTAACCTCCTTGGTTGAAAGAATAAAGGATAATAAGAGATCAAACTTCTTTTTGTCTTTTTTATTGTCATCTTATGTAAACACAACTGTCTTCGTATTTCAGACAGCTTATGCGTGAAATTCGCCTGTATTTATATTTTGAGCATGTCTAGTTTTGACATGTATCTGCTGGAGTACTCTGTAATGATAATAACTAGCTGTTAACGCGATGATAGCCGCCATCGTGAAACGCCTAATCTACAGTACAGTAGCATATGCCTTCTGACTGAAAAAAATGAAAACATGGTTTAAAAAAATGAAAACATGAAGAAATCATGTCAATACAGCCCAAAATGGAAGATGCTTTAAAAAATCCTGTCAATAGTGCCAAAAATGGCACTGCTGACAGGACGATCCTGTCAATAGTGTCAAAAATGGCACTGCTGACAGGACGATCCTGTCAGCAGTGCAGTATTTCCTGTTATTGACAGGATCGTCCTGTCAGCAGTGCAGTATTTTCTGCTATTGACAGGATCGTCCTGTCAGCAGTGCAGTATTTTCTGCTATTGACAGGATCGTCCTGTCAGCAGTGCAGTATTTTCTGCTATTGACAGGATCGTCCTGTCAGCAGTGCAATATTTTCTGCTATTGACAGGACGATCCTGTCACTAGCCTCAGGCCTTTACTGAAGCTTCTCCGAACAAAAAACACCGTAATTCGGTCTAGTCACGCTGAAGAACGTTTAAGTGTTGTCGTGTGAACCCTAGCCTGGATGCCAAACTCATTTCGGGCCGCTAGCTGTTCCCTTCGGCAGCCAAGAGCCCTTCGCCCGCCGGTCTAAATTTACCGCTACGGGGAGACTAGCCCGGGGGGAGTTTGGCTGGCCCTTAAATTCCCCTCGGGCTCAGCTCCCCGTAGCGGTCATTTAGATATGCGGGCGAAGGACTCTTGGCTGCCGAAGGAAAACGGCTAACGGCACGATACTAGTTTGGCATCCAGGGTACAAGTCGGCACGCGCCGCTGCGTCATGGAGAATTGTCGTGCAAACACAGCCTGCCACTGAGTAAACCTACCGGGACAAAAGTCACCGACTCAGGGCGGATTATGGCACAAAGTCCCTTCGTGTTAACCTCAAAGGTCTTCTTACAGATGAGAAAACAGATTATATATGAGCACGCTGACTTTTTTTAAACGCCGTATGGTAGAGAATGAGCAATTTGCCACTCACTATTTATATTCACGTGTTTGTTCAATGGATGCACTAGGGTGGAAAATGTAACAAAAATTGTTTCTTTGTCAGCCTTATCCTTTGTACAACTCGATATCATAATATTTAGACAAATATTATTATCAATAGGCGTTGCGTGGAGTTAAGTGATGGTCTCTTACTTGTGTTATATGAATAGATCTCAACGGTTACGTTGCAATCTTTATTCCAAAATCACACAACATTCATGTGCACTTCTTTCTTCAATGTAAACATTTCATATGACAAGTTTCTGGAATTGGGCCACAGCAAGTACTTTCTATGGATGACATCAACGCGCGCATTAATTCTCGCCTGATTTGGGGGAAAAAAAGAAATTTTGTTACCCTCTGACAGTGGTCAACATGCCTAAAATGTGCAAAGATGTCTGTTGCCATGCTGGAATGTGGATGGCAGATAAACATGAAGAGAGGAGAAAATACAATGCTCTGATATATTGTTTTGTCTTTTATTTAGGTAGAAAATTTGGGCAAATTTCCCAGAAAACTTCCTCTAAAATGATCGATTGTAACCCGGATGATTAATCAAGTTCTCTTAATTCAATCTAGAAAATCAGGTCAACCCAAATTAGGTAATGAACGTGTCAAAAGTCACACAACACAATATACGAACAGTAAATAAGCACTAATTTGACTTCATATCATGACCGATGTGTCCCTGACCCTAACAATTATAAGGGCACGTCAAGTAATGAGAATAAGCATTTTAGTAACGGTCTAGTTCCACAGTTATTAAAGGTCTAGGCATCCAATGCAGTTTTTCGAGCTTGGAAACCTGATTTTTTAAAAGCCAATATTCTAGTCACTTATCTACATACTGAGTTGAAACCGCACAACCCCAATGCATATTGACCCTCATGGAGCAAAAATGCCCAATATTCTGACGGAAAATGGTTACCGGAAGGGCCCTTGGCTGACTTTTAGGGTACCACCCAGAAAATAAAGGACTCATCCTGGGGGTTGTTTCTGCAGTTTTAAGTACTTAAGTACCCAAAGTATGAAATACTGACTCAAATGTGCTAATGTAAAACAGCAGTATGTGTCAATATCACAAAGATTGCCTTATTCAGCATATTTCCAGTTTTGATGCCCTGAAATCGCATTGGATGCCTTTAAACAAGCTAATACAAATTGGCAGCGAGCATATGAAATATCGATCTTAGAGGCATCCAATGCAATTTCAGGGCGGAAAAACTGGAAGTATTCCGAATAAGGCAATCTGTATGATATTGACACATACTGTCCCACATTGGCACATTTGCTTCAGTATTTCATAGCACGGACCAATTAGATGAATCTTTTATTTTCTGGATGGTACCCCATATATCAGCCCAGGAGCCAATAAGTTATCACCAATCAACAAAATCGTATTTTTGCTCCATTATTGTCGATATGCACTGAGCTAGTGTTTCAACTTACTGGTATATAGATAAGTGAAGATAGTATTGACTTTGAAAAATCTAAAACAGTACACTGGGCACTTTTTATGTCAAGAACGCTGTGATGTTACAGTAGGTTTATGTCTTATTATCTCCATGAATAAATTTTGCTAAACAAGCTAATACAGAGGGACAGCGAGCGTGCAAAACATCGATTTGTAGTGTCAAGAATGCTGTGATGCTCTGATAGTTTCAGGCATCTTTCGTGGTATGTAAAGATGTAAAGAATGGCACGCAAATCTAGATCTGATGAACGTAAAGCTATTAGGTGCTAGCTAGTTAGCCTAGAGACTTAGGCTCTAGAAGGGCTTCCCCTTCGTTCCCGTGCAACGAGTATTGTGGCTAACAGCCTTGCCGAAGAAGACTGTAATTTTTTTATAGTAAAGACTAAAACTGCCCCACCTCCTCTAATGATTGTCGTTAATGAGGTAGTAGTTAAAGGATGGGTGGGGCCAGTTAATTTAGATAGGTACAACTCCAGCTATCAAGGAGTATTTTGTCGGCATCAGAAAACTGAAAAACAGTACTAGTAACGGCAAATTAGCTCGTCTCAGGAGCCTGACTTAGAAAAACAAGATACATGTAAGTCTAATTAAATGTGGCCGACTTTTACACTTTTTCTGGTCGAGTAAGATCTGGTAGGGAATGATCCAGAGGCGAGACCAACCATTTGACGAGTAGACATCGCTGTAACACTAGTACTGTATCTTATCTATGGATCTCTTGTGACAAAGCTTGTCATTTCAATGGTTTAATTTTCTCACAATAATTAACCCCTTGGTACGCAGTCCGAGTCTATTAAAAGATACGGGAAGAATAGAAGTCTAGACTTACACAAAGGCTCTTTTGCACCAGCGAAAAGAAATAGAAGGGCGGACACTCAGCGAACGAGTTCTTATCAAAACATTTATCCTCTAGAAACAAGTTGTTTTGAGGCTCTTTTTTATGGAGAGGGGGTAAAATTATGTTCTTGAGTTCGTGACTAAACATTACTCAAACCTTTAGAATGACCTTAAATTTTTCTTTTTGAATCACTATCTGAAAAAGAAATGGTTTTGCTTAAACGAAGCTCACAGTAACCATGCTTCGTCTTTATCGCGAGTCTTTTTTATACCTCAAATACCTTGTTTATGTAGTCAGACTCAGCGCACGGATAAACATTTTCCCACAACAGCGGACACAAAAGAAGTAGTCCCTACATTGTCCCCGAGTTATTCGCAACATTCAGAGGACAACAGAACATCATAAAATTGGGTGTAGGGTTTCTTAATGAAAGCGGGAATATTGTTTTAACTTTTAACGCTGTTTGGCGACACGTTTGAAGTAGTTTAACGCGCGTTTGGACGCCTTTCAACCCGCGGTTGTTTCGTGTAACCCCGGCAACTACACACCTTACAACGCAATGTGGGCACACGGCACACACACTCAGGATAGCTGTATTGTTCCAAACATTGAAAAATGGACTTGTGTATCTGTGGGACGTTTCTCAAACCATAACTCAATTGTAGTTTCTAAGGGATACAGCCAAACAGCTGATAGTCGTGGCTTTTGTGACAAAAAGTCCTGTCACGAGAAAGAACAAGAACAACATTGAGAAAACGGAAATTGGTTCTCCTCTCTTCTTTGGGTCAATTATAAGTAATTTTTATGTGGGGTCGTGTGGTGTAGCGGCAGAGTGCTCGACTCGGAACCTAGAGGTCCCGGGTTCGAGTCCGGACATGCCACCGATCTTGTGCCCTTGGGAAAGGCACTTTACACGACTTTCCTCACTTCGCTCAGGTGAACATGAGTATCGTCCTGTCATTTATTTGTCCCCTGTGTTGGTGGCGGCATTAATATAAGTTGAAAAAACTTGAGTGTGCCGTCACCACGTCTGGTGATCACATGTTGGAATTAAAAAAAAATAATTTGGAGATGTCGCTATATGTTTCGCGATGTTCGAAAAAAGTCGGTCAACTTAAGATGTATTCAATTCATAGTTCGAAATAAAATTGCAGTTTTGAATCACAGAAAAGGCATTCGTTCTCATGTAAGCAACCTTTCAGACGTTTTCAATAAAACTGCATCCGCTCCAATTCTGACACAAAATGCGTCCAACAAATGATTTCTAAATGTTTGGTTACTACCAACATACTAAATGAAAAAAAATTCACCAGATTTCTTTTTAAATCGTTCATAAAAAATTAATTTTTCCTATGCTTTATATTGTCTACTGTAGACTTTAGAATACCCAACAGGCGCCTGTAGCCATTCAGTGTCTAGCCAACAAGTGGAAAATGATCTGTAATTAAATAGCGAAGGACACCCGGAAGGCAAGATATTTGTTTTACAAATGTAGTAAGAAAATAACTTCAAAGTTACTTACCTCAGATTTGTCCACAACCTTCAGAGCTCCGTTTTGCTTCCCTTGTCCTCGTGATAGAGGGCTCAACAGCGAGTTCCACATTTCAGAAGTATAACCAAGTAGACTGCTGTGTTGTACTAAAACGTCCACACACACGTGTGTATACCCGTGTTTGTCTGCAGTATATTGTACGTTGTAGTTGTCTGGTGTGTCCTGTATACTGCTGTCATGTCGCTGTGTACATGTTTTACATGCACACTGAAAGCTGGAGTGGTCACCGGTCGCTGGGTTTATAGTAGACACTGGGCGCCTTGCGGATAACCATTCAATAACACTGTAGTCGGTACACCGATGCTGTAGTCTTCTAGCCCCAGATGTCGCTAAAGCCTTGGCTGCATTAGCGCAGACGACGTCTTTCTGTTTCCTTGGATACTGAGCCTGTCACCAAGATAACACAAATCCCCTGCGTCTGAAAATACGCTTGTGCCGGCAAAATATACTACATGCATAACACGATACATACAGACATGCAGTGTTTACGTCGGTCGCAAAAAAAATCGTCTGTCTTCCACTCACTCAGCTTGCGTCACTATGGCAACAAACGCTCGGCACGACGCCTTCGAGTCGACGGCAAAGTCACGCTTGTTTGAAGACCTCGAGCGCAGATCCACGTTTTCTGTGAGTAAATCCTGCCTCCATTTTGAATGGAGAGACCATAATCTATACCCACCAAGCATCGACGGTCGTTTACATACCGTAACTATGTCGACGGGTCCGCGACCAAGGGACGGTACGTTATGTACAATCGCTAATTCAATCACGCCGATGACCAATCGTAACACGTTATTTGTAACCCCATTTATGTAATGTTATACATTTTTAATATCGCGTGTTTGTGTAAGAAAGGCCAAAGTTACGGTTACGTCTTTGGGGAAATTGTATATCCTTCTGACAACGTTTTAATGAGATAGCATACGACATTTTGGAAAGGTCATTTATTGATATTGTTGGGTGTTGGTATTGAAAAGCCAATAGTAACTCTCATGAGTATAACAAAACACTTCAACTCTAGCATTTAGACGAATCGTAAATCTGCTAAAGAAGTGAAGTTATGATATAAAACATGGAGAAGCCTAGATTGTAAAATATATAACAAAGTTGCACGAAATAGTTTTGTATATATAGAAAGGCGTATTAGTGTTGTGCATCTCGTGTCGATTTTATGTGGGCTAAATTTCGCAAATTGAGTTCGAGATGAGTCTTTGAAGTTTCCTATTTCTGAGCTCAAGATTGTCCAAGCTACAAAATAAGAAAATAACACAGTAATGTCGTTCGCCAGTTATAGTTGTCCTTTTTCTCCTGTCAATAGCAAAGGCGGATAGACAATTTCAGCATAGATGTACAAAAAGAAACGCAGCATTCACGTTTCAAAGCTTGTCATGTCAATGTTTTATAAAGCTGCCGTATTCACCAGTTGAGAGAACAAATGTACCGTCCCTTATCCGCCATTGTTCGCTCCAGGCGTTTTCACGGCCAATTTTCTGTGGCCAGAGAATGGAGCCCACACAATGGGCGCTGATTGGTTGTCGCACACGCCCGGCAGGTGTACCGGTAGAACAGGTGGAACACAGTCTGGAGACAGGTAGACCAGAAAACTGTGTCACCTGTCAACTAGACGTCTTGTGCAGCAAATTATAGGCATTATGGGCCGTTTAGCCACAAACACGGTCCGTTTTAGGACCTTTTCCCACTAGGATAAAATTGTCCGGATCGAATTGAATTGATTCGCTTTGATCCGGCTTCGATCTGACTTGATCCGGCTTCGATGCGACTCGAAGCCGGATCAACGCCGGATCAAAGTGAATCGACCGATCCGGACAATTTTATCCTAGTGGGAAAGGGAACCAGATAACTGTGTCACCTGGCAACTAGACGTCTTGTGCAGAAAATTATGGGCATTATGGGCCGTTTAGCCACAAACACTCTAGGTCCATTCTAGGCCCAATTCCCACTAGTGTAAAACTGCCCGGATCAAGCCGAATTGAATAGCTTTGATCCGGTTTCGAGCTGAATCGGAGCCAGATCGATCTGGATCAAAGCCGGCTCGAAGCCGGATCAAAGCGAATCGACCGATCCGGATAATTTTATCCTAGTGGGAAAGGGGTCCAGATAACTGTGCCACTTGTTAACTAGACGTCTTGTACAGCAAATTATGGGCCGTTTAGCCACAAACATGGTCCGTTTTAGCCAGGGACAGTTATGGAGCTTTGGAATCTATCATTAAAACACTCAGGCGCATGCAACCTTTATATTGGAGGGCAAATATTAGATACTTGTGTCATCTGTTAATTTGTTGTGTTGTGCAGCAAATTATGGAAGGTTTAGCCACAAAACACGGTTCATTTTAACAGAATTTTTGAATCCGTCACGTTTGTCATTTAGACCTACTTTAAGACAAATTGTCATACCCTGTCCCTTGTTTAGCAAACGAGTTTATCGCAAAGTTAACCTACATTTAGAACCGCGTTTGATTTACATCATCAGAAGATACCCCCCTGCCCGTCTGACATTTAGCAAGGTTTTCTGGGCGACACTTATACGATACCCTTCCACCCTGGGTAAATAAATTAGCGTTATTATCCCCAAACAGTACCGGCAGAGTCAATTTGAGTACAAAGGCCGGTCAACACAATTAAGATACCGGAGTGCTCGGTCGTATCTAGGTACATTCGGGAAGGGTACAGTTGGTGTTATGACTGACGTCTTTTACTAGCCTGGTATCCAGTCTTACGTAATTGGGACTGTTGGGGTGTTCAGGCAGGCTGTGTCTTCGGGGACCCTAATAGCTTCCCCCGCCTAAAGCTAGCTACAACAGGCCGACCCGTTACGCTAATAGAGATAGCATGCTTGGGGACTTGTAGGGCTAATCAATCTCTCGTGAAATACCCACCGGAAAACCTAGCTCAGACGGGCGGGGAAGAGCTCCTGCAGCCACGGGGAAAACCCGCCTCTACCACGTAAGACTGGATACCAGGCTAGTCCTTTACTGACGCTGCCTTGCCCCATAAAAACAAAGCATGTTGTAGCAAAGAGGTTGAGGTTAGGTTACACCCGTCTAATGCGGAATTTTGTGGCCAGTATACTAATTGGATGTTGACATACTTTAGTCTTTAGAGATATTGGTAAACAATCTATAAAAGAAAAAAAGGAAGCTTCATAAAGATCGTCTTGAAGTAGTTGCGAGGTCACATTGTGACACATATCTTCTTTGCGTCAGTTAAGTTTGAAACATAATAAAAAATGTGTATGTAAATATCGATCTGTTTGATCAAAGCACCCATCCGACGTCCTTTATATACATTTATGAATATTGTTAGAAGAATAGTATTTCATAAACACACACGATATGCTTTAACAAACTATCGCGAGGTCATGCCCTTTCGTTAATACTTTGTTATTAATCCCACTCAGTATGCAATCAGTCATTCTTATAAACTGTTACGGTAACAAGACCTGTCGTGCATATGAGCTAGCCTCCTGTGCAGGCCTCCCGGTGGGTGACAGTTTAGCTGCGTTTTGTACAATTTTTGACGCATGCATTCCTTTGCCGGCCATTCTACAACCAGCAGCCAAGAGAAGGTTTGTACCCTTCACTTTCTATTAGCCTGGTATCCAGTCTTACGTGATTGGGGGTATTGGGGTGTTCGGGCAGGTTGTGCCTTCGGGGGCTCTAATAGCTTCCCCCGCCCAGTGCAACAGACCGTCCCGGTAGGAGAGTTACGCTAATAAGAGACAGTATGCTTGGGGATTTGGTTTCCCCCAACACGATAGGAGGGCTAATCAATCTCTCGTGAAATACACACCGGGAAACCTATGTGAGGCGGGCGGGACAGAGCTCTTACGGCCCTGACCACGAATCAGACTGGATACCAGGCTACTTTCTATGGGCGGCTGGTTGTAGGATAGCCTGCAAAAGAACGCGTTAAAAATTCTACAAAACGTAGTATCAAAACTCCCACCCGCCCGGAGGCCTGCGCAGGAGGCTACACATGAGCTGTCAATCACAGTCAGCTGTGGGTCTCTTGACCCCGCCCCCAAATGACGTTCACGTTTCCATAGCAACGGAATAGTTATAGAAACATTACGCAATATCACTGTATGGATTAGCGACCCCAAACAACATGCTAACACTATATACAAAACCCTATAAATATCTTATGAATGCAGATTGAACGGAAGTGACGTACCCTCAGGCGGAAGTGACGTCATGGTCTTCAATATTAAACCACAACAATGGCGACCGCTGTGGCATAGAATAATGATAAGCTACTTTGGCATGAGCAGTAAATTATTGATATGTGCTCGATACGGAATGGTTTTAAATTGCGAAAGGAATTAGATAGGAAACTAGAAAGGTAACACTTGCAAGGTAAATTCATAATGTTTACCTTCGCATATGGTCTGCTCCGTTAATTCTTACTTAAACGCATTCATATATATGGTCAGACAGGAGTCTAAATCCCTCCTCCTATAAAATTGCAACATGATGTAACCAAACACTAGTTACCATGGCAACAGACACAACATTGGTTCAGGTCAGAGGTCACTGTTTGGAGAAGAAGAGGAAGAAGAAACTGAGCAAAGACAATATGTTTTCCTTCGGTAAACATAATAATTCCATGTCTTTGAGTGAGGCATAAGAGTGTCATATTTCGTTAATGAAGTACACGTTCATGCATAAATGTTCTTATTAAGCTGATAGACACAGGTTCATTTCGTAGCATAATGTATTTGTGTATATGTGATTAGAGATGATGCTTATAATTCTGCACAGGACTCCATTGTATACAAAGATCCAACCGAAAATAGTTGGTAGATTGCAGTTTTTTTTTCTTTTTACATAATGTAAGTAGAGAAGTAACATTTGCAAAGCAAATGCATAATGTTTACCTTCGGACATGGTCTGCCCTGTTAATTTTTACTCAAACACATTCACATATATGTACTACGAGTATATGGTGACAGGAGTAGAGCAGACCATGAAATTGCAACATTATGTTGCAACATTGCAACCCAACACCAGTCACCATGGTGACAGACGTCAACAAATCATGTCATTGGCCAGGTCAAAGGTTAGTGTTTGGAACAGAAGAGGAGGAGGAAGAAACTGAGTAAAAACAATATGTTTTCCTTCGGTAAACATAACCAGTAAGACTCTTACCTGCTTAACGTTTATTTCGATGCCTATCAGACATCTTCCTTCGTTCTCTAGTCAGAAGCTCTGAGGAAGATGTCTGATAGGCCTCAAAACGCAAGCAGGTGGGGAAATGTACTGGTTGTGCAAAAAGAAAGCAGGTATGAATGATAGAAGTTTTTAGGAATTGGAACTTCATGATGACACAGTAGATCATAGTACTTAGCTAAACTTTATTCCAACACAAGGATACACAAGGGTAAAATTTTCAACGATTATTGGCCATTATCCTGATGAAGGCCATAGCAGTCGTTGAAAATTTGATCCTTGTGTTCCCTTTAATGTTGTAATAAAGTTTCACTTCGTGCTATCGTAAGAGATGAACTTCCATAACAATAAACTAAGCATTAGTGACAATTGCTAGGCTCCAACGATGCGTGCACCATGCACTTGTAGTCACAACAATGAAATTCGTTTGAAAAGAATCCATCCATCTTCCAGTGGAGTCATTCTCTCGTACTTTTCAAACGAACAACGCCAACTGACAAAGGCTTGTCATCAAATCCCACCCAGGTCTTTTGTTACTGACTCAGATTAATTCGCCGTGTTCCACGATCGGGTTTCACATAATGGCAGGTTTTGCAACCCGATATTTTACGTACAAACGTTGCCAGATGGTAAAGTCATTCGACTGTGGTCTCCTAACAGTTACGACATTGCGTTTAACGCTTACTAAAACACACTTAGCGATCTGATATATACATGTATGTAGTGTACCAAATGGCATTTGTGATATTATAGAAAATACGGTGTAACATACATATTGTTCATATTGTCTCCCTTGATATTGTTTGATACTTGCTAATAGCTTACTGCCTACAATGAATAGAAAATGTTGATTGTACATAAAGGAGTTTAAAATTTATAACCGTCTTTTGGCGGATGAACTGTGGCGTTGAGTGATAGTCTTGTACATTTTGTGTATTTATGCTCACCATCAAAATTCTTTTTGATCTCGGTGCTTTGATCAGTCTACCATGGTAGTGTCGTAACAGTGATATTTTCAAGGCTCGTTTTGTTTTATCTTGTGCTAGTTAATTTCTTCTGCATTTATCATGAAAATCATTGAGCCACGGAGAAGCAATTTCAAGATTGATTACTAGTAATATTTTTAAATTTCGTTGTTCAAGAGGTGCATTACTTGCCTTTACCGCTAGATGTCGTCTTGAAAGTGTACTAGTATTACGAAGAAAAGAATTGGCTGCTCGAGGAAACATGTATTATTCATATTTAGGGCTTTTGTTGCCAGACAGGGAATATGCCAGCCACAATTTCCTTTTCAATTCCGAAAGTATCGTTTCGTCATAATTCACGGTAAAGCCGATATAACTGCACAATCTTGCTGTAATGGCTTTTCCACAATCCGCAATACAATCTTTTAACGTCAGGAAAATGTCAATTTCATCCCCAAGAGTTCTAATCAAACCTTGCGGTTTGTTATTTTATGTACTATATCGTGCAGTTAGAAAACCTTTTTGTGTATGTATTACGGTATTATGGTATTTCTTCCGTGTAATAGAAATCTCAGAGCGGATGTAAAATCTGACAATATGTATTAGATGGTCCTGGTAACACGGTGTCTTGACACACGTACATTACCAGGCGACCTTCTCACATCCCATATGAGACACGGTAATACCAAGTGGCCATGAAAGCGATTCCAAGGTTGCATACATTTGTCCGGGCCACATCTGTCTTTCCCTGACATTTACGGCAGATTACAAGGATCGCTTGTAACGATACCGCCAAAAACCGAACGATTGTACAACGACGCAATTTGCGACCGTGATTTTAGCAAAGCGTTCGATGATAGGTAAGAGATGGCCACCTGCCGACCAGAGTCGGAAGTGCAGCAAATTTAACTACCCCTATTTCTCATATGTGGAGCACTCATTATGTGCACTACGACCCCTCGGTGGCCTATAAAGTTCCACTCTCAACATGAAAGATGGCAATGTTTTTTTCCTTTACGGGATGCAATCTAGATAGATTGGGTTTCCAAAAGTATACTATATGATTATTCTGACTCAAAAGCTTTTGAAGGTTTTTGAACCTAATTCTTCTGCGACCCAGTTATACTGGCTTATTCGAAAGTTACTGGATTTCTGAGCGAGCACTCGAGATTTTAACTAATTTTCGGCGTTGAGATGAGTTCATATATCACTTTCATCCATACCATTTAACCCCCATATAAATGTAGTATCGGTCAGTTGTTATTTAGGCCAGAAAATACAACACAATGATAGGCCAAGTGATAGTCAAATTGGTACTGATAACGTGCGTTTTATTTTCATTGTGCACCATGTAGAGCACATGTGTACAAGATTGAGAGCTTTGTATAGCATGTGTACAGCCGTTTTGGTGATGCTGGCAAATGTCGCTCCGTAATTCAGACAAAGTCATAAACTTCCATCTACTGAATCAAAATCAACGAAGTCCTATATGGCACCTCTTATAACTAGGATGGTGGGGTATTGAGAACAACGACCTTCGATAAAATAACGCCATAATAAGTATACACAAAGAAACAAATACGTACTCTAACTAGAGAAGTAACATTTGAAAAGAAAATGCATAATGTTTACCTTTGGACATGGTCTGCCCTGTTAATTTTTACTCAAACACATTCACATACATGTACTACGAGTATATGGTGACAGGAGTAGAGCAGACCATGAAATTGCAACATTATGTAACCCAACACCAGTCACCATGGTGACAGACGTCAACAAATCATGTCATTGGCCAGGTCAGAGGTTAGTGTTTGGAACAGAAGAGGAGGAGGAAGAAACTGAGTAAAAACAACATGCTTTCCTTCGGTAAACATAAAAATCAGGACGCATCATTGAAATCGATAACAATGGACGCAACACTCGTCTTGTAAAATCCAATAAAGTTCGCTTCCTTCCATTCGGAAAACACTGAGATGTGCAGCAGGCATGTTTTGTTGACGTGAAAAGCTTCTTTACGCCTGATGTACATGTACATGTACATGTATATGCGTAGCTTTTCTTAATAGTATCAACACATACTGATCATGATCACCAAGACAAAGCAAAGAGCTGCAACTTAAGCCAATGACAAAGTATGCACAACAGGCTTTGGTCCGATATTTTTGTTCTTCGCTGTACATTTTATATTGAGTGGATAGACAGCCGGCTAGCCTGAAGCTAGGATTTTCACATTCTACGGGGATCATAAAGAACTCGCCATGACGTTTATAGCTGTACATTATTACGTACATGACGTTACGTACATACAATATAGAAGCGTCTCCACCCGTCTTACTATACAGCTAAGCCACTGTTATAGCCGAATGTACTGTATAAAAGCCTACGATTTAGCCATGTTACCATAGTGTTGTTGAGAGTCAGCATTTTAGAATTACAAGAAAAAATTGAACAACTGTAGACTGTTTTTTCAGGCAAAGAATGATAACCGCATTCACTATTTCAGTTTCTCTCCACGACGAATGGCTATTTACCCCGTGCCTTCAGTATTGTCAGTGGCTCATGGCTTTTGGGTGCAGTGAAACTTGTATACAATTCTGTATCAACAGATACACCGTACAAGTGGTGTCTTGAGCCTGAAGAGAGAGAGTACTTTCTTGAGTGTGGTGAGATTTTTCAAGACGATACAGACGGTTTCTAACCACGTAAAGAGTCTTAGTTTTCTGTTGCTTTTTTCCCCCGACGTTTCTAACCTTACCTAAAGTGCTCAGATGCATTTCAGTGAGTGCAATGTGGAGAAGAACACGATAAAAACAGCAACATCAGCGATCTTCTACAGGTTCTAGACAAGCTCGATATTTGACTTTGTCTTCATTCGTGTCACTGGTCTCCACAGTTTTGGTGACGTAAACCCGGTATTTTACATTGTTTCCGCCCAGATATTTACATCTCGTCTGCATGTCGTAGATTATGTCCGACTCCTCGGAGTTCAAGGTCACTCCCACGCAGAAGATTTTCACGGGTCCCGAGTTTGACATTGATATGTGGCTGATTCTGGCCTTGGGGATGATGCACTTGGCCTCTCCGAAGGTCTCCAGGTCCTTTGGGCATGTGCAGTGACCCCCGGGGTCATCGGGGTCACAGGCCACGTCCATCTGACAGCTGACGACGTGTAAATTCTGCAGCCTGCTCTTAGAGCGGACGCCGTCTGACTGAGTCTGGTCGCCGAAGGACCGAGCGTAGCGATGTCGGACCGGCAAAGTCTCGTCCAGTTCTAGGGGAGACTTCACGAGACTCACGTTGGCGCTGGTCACGTGAACGTACCTCTCGTACACTATCCTTGTACTCCTGTCGGCCAACACTCGCGCATCCACGCGAGACTGATGGATCGGGGTGAGCTGGAGGCTTCTTGCTGTGTTTTCGAGGGGCAGACAAGGTGCCTGGATCAGGCCCAGCAGCACGCCGAAAATCCAATGAACAATCTTCATACTTGACCGCAGAGGCATTTTTCTTCCCGGCGTCCCCTCGCTAGCTTGATGAACGACCTACGGGAAAAGAAGGCAATACATCCGGCTGAGCAAACGTCATCATATCATTCATCTTCCTCACAGAACCAACAGCAATATATCTGCACAGGAAACGCTTTCATGACTTACATCTGCCTCTAAACCAAGCATATCATGTCTTCCTATATGTAAGATCATACACTGTATCAAAGCCTTCGATCGCTGCTACAATTTGAGCGCGCAGTGACAATGTTATTGGGTTGTAAAGTACTGGCTGCTGCGACAAGGGTGCCTTTCTTCACTTTAAGTCAGTTGCACACGATATATCATTCGCTACAGTGTGATGACTCGTACCGCTCAGGGTAGACTAAATTGTCGTACCCTTGGAGGAGATTCATGCTTATTTCCCAACAGAGAAATGAAGCATGTCGTACGGTACATGGGGACTCACAAAGCGACAGGGACAACGAATGCCATAACAAAACTTGTAAACTGCTAAAACAATACGAGCGATAAGTGTTTGACATTGGTTCCGTTGAAACCGTGAGAAAAACATGAGTGATTATACTAGTAATACTACAGAAGTAACATTTGCAAAACAAATGCATAATGTTAATCTTCAGACATGGTCTGCTCTCAGACTGTGGTCTGCCCTGTTAATTTTTACTTTAACACATTCAAATACATGTACTACGAGTATATGGTGACAGGAGCAGAACAGACCATAAAATTGCAACATTATGTAACCCAACAGCAGTCACTATGGTGACAGACGTCAACAAATCATGTCATTGGCCAGGTCAGAGGTTAGTGTTTGGAACAGAAGAGGAGGAGGAAGAAACTGAGTAAAAACAATATGTTTTCCTTCGGTAAACATAATGAATGAATTTAGCAAAGTTTATCCAATGTTTTTGATCCATGAACTATGAACTAAAAATGCAAATGTCGAACTTAAGCCTAAGGCAATTCTCTAGAGGGTCTCAATCTGGTACGTGTCAATTTGTTTCCCATTCCCCTGATAACTAAAGTGCTTTATATATCGTTGTTAGTACGAAGCAATTAGCTAAGAGTTACTGCGCCTGCCTCCTTCGCCCGCGGCCGTGCCGTGTTGGAGAAAACCCGGGTGTACGGGTCATCACCGCCGCTAATTTAGCCGGGGCACCGCGGCGAGCATCAAAGCGGCGGCCGGCAGCCTTATATAGTCCGCTCGATCAATGCTGGATATGAAGTGTTTCATCAATCGCCTCTGACCCGCCAGACCTCCGAAGAGATCGCGAGCAAATCCGGCGTACCTCGTACCTTATTAACGTGAGGGAATCACTTCAATTGATCGCCCAAGGACCGGACTATAAAAAAGGCGCTCAATGTCGGGTTCCATCACCGATCGAATCAACCAGAAGGCAGCAGGATATCCTCTCAAAAGAATCTGGCGTGCATCGAATTACAGGCTAATTTTCGATTAAACGGATGGCGTCTCGCATGGCTCGCAAAGCAGGGGCTGTTAATCAAGTTTTCAGACATCTTCTGCTTGTTTTGCCCCGGGTCTTCCCCTCTACTTCTTCTTAATAGCACGTAGACACGTTTTCCTCGCCCTAAATCTGTCCAGGTCTTCACTCGCAGCTCACGTACCCAAAGTCCTTGGTAGTTTTACCTCCCTGTGCCACGGCACCATATGATGAATGTATACTAAGGCTATGGCATGATACCCAATACACGCATAAATCAAAATCGAAAGGAAAGTCTCCTACCAAATCTCCGTAATAGGCTGCAGCATCAGGTTTGAGTTCTCTAAGGGACCCCCACTCCATTACGTGACCCCTGACCGTTATCCAACTTAAGGGATCCTTTCAAGGGGTTTCTCGTTAATCTATATTGGATATCTCTTTGTGAAAACTATTTCCAGCTCGAGAGGACCTCTGGTGACCCCATATTCTCTAGAAGTTCAGCGGGAGAGATAAGAGGGGAAAGGCTCTCAAACTTTTAAAGCTATACGCGTGGGGAAGTTGAAGTTAACTTGATCGGAAAACAAACTTTGCGTTGCTGGCTATGGGTCCTACTCCCTTTCATCATATGTCTAATACATTGAAAACAGCAACATACAAACATGAAACCAACCATTCTATGATGTTTTGTCATATTTTTTTTATTCCAACATGTAATCACCAGACGACACACTCAAGTTTTTTCAACTTATATCAATGCCGCCACTAACACAGGGGACAAATACATGACAGGACAGTACTCATTTACACCTGAGCTAAGTGAGAAAAGTCGTGTTAAGTGCCTTTCCCAAGGGCACAAGATCGGTGGCATGTCAGGACTCGAACCCGGGACTCTTAGTTCCGAGTCGCACACTCTGTCGCTACGCCGCACGACCCCATATTTTGTAATATTTAACTATTTTCTTTAAATATATAAGACACAATTCAGCCTTCGATTGCAATGTATTATATCTAGCACTGTTTAATCTTATCAATTGATTGATTGATTGATTGATTGGTATCTAGAAGCGTGTTTTTGTTCAACCAGTCTCATTCTTAATTCCTATAATTCAAAAGCCATAAATTATTGTTTGTTTATTTATTGTTTATTTATCATTTGCACGTATAAAAAAGTTACATAATCAAATAATAACAATAAGAGAATATGCGGGGTAGGCCAGAAACCTAGGTGGTTTTTTAAAGGGCCTACCCCAAACAAAGGTAACTATGATACATGACAAAACATATTTGAATTAAACATCAAAATTAAACAATGAAATAATTGATTAATTAAACAAAATCAAGACACAGAAATAATAACTGAAGTGTGTAAACTAGTTTTTACATCTACGAAAAGAAATTAAACAAAAGTGTTATACATGTAAATAAAAAAGAACGTATCTGTATTGAGCCCACGTCGTCACCTTGACCGTCTGTCGTGTGCCATAATCAAACTGCATATCAAGAGATGTTTTGAGATAATGCACTCACATCAGTTAGACGTTTACGATTCCGGCCACATTTCCGGTCCATTTTACCATTAGAAGACACGCGTCCTGTTTGGCCTCACCCTTCTGACACTAGTCGGTGGTTTGAGACTGTAGAACTGCTGAGCCATTAGTCAAACAGCTGCGCATCTTTCAGCACCGTGGACAAATACAGTTGGTGGGCGCTGTGCCTGCCTGACAGACTGTATGGGGTCGTATGGCGCAACGTACGGTAGAGTGTTCGGCTGAAAACCAAGAGGTGCCGTGTTCGAATCCTGTCATGTCAGTGTTCGTTGGAAAATTCATATTTGAATCACTACAAAAGTGACACCATATTGTAAATAGCTGATATATCCTCTGAATTACAGAATGTTATAATACTCTTCCTAAGAAAACACAATAGATTAGCTTTAGTATCATAATAGACTAGCTAGTTAGGATTATATTTTAGTATTAGTTTGTGCATGTACCCTTGTTGTTTCTTTGCCATACATTGCCCCAGCTACAGTTGTTGAGCAATAAAGTTGATTGATTGATTGATTGATTGATTGATTGATTGATTGATTGATTGATTGATTGTCACAAACCTTGTTCCCTTAGGACAGGAGGCATTCCACACGACTTACCTTTAAGTTACTTAACTCAGGTGGAAATAAATACCTAGTTTCGGTTAGGGACATCCCTTGGACATGACGTTAAATTTAGGTCCCGTTTTTGGGGGTAAACACATCCAAACCATATTAAGTAACCCACCACAAACAGATACAGTGCGGTCGTGATCACTGAATAAAGAGACTCTTTTTTACACAACCAAGTATTTCATTCAGCCGGCGTTTTGGTGACAGTCTGTCACCTTCCTCGGGGCAATTCTGACTATGCTGTGCAAGGTGAACCAGTCAGAATTGCCCTGAGGAAGGTGACAGACCGTCGCCGAAACGCAGGCTGAACAAGAGTTCCACGATCTCATACCTTCGCCAAATGATGTTAACCCTTGCGGTTGAAGAATTATACAGTTTTAATAATTGATTTTGCAAATAAGATCCTCATTTGCAAGGGTTATATCAGTTGATCATATTCTCCACCCAATGACAGTCTTATCTTAACAAAAAGGCTATTGTAGCACTTCCTCATAAATTATGCAAATGAGGTCATGATCTGAATAAATTATGTTTATTGATGTTCGCCTTCACTTAACTTCCAAATGTGGCAAGTATGAAATTCCCAGCAGTTACAACCATGAAATTATAAAAATTTCCCATTAATTATGCAAATTAGGTATTTATTTACATAATCTATATCCTCAGATTTTTTTTTCATTCTCAATTACATGTCACAAGTGTTTCATAGTCCTATTATCGAACAAAGCAGAGTTTTAGAATTTCCTCATTAATTATGCAAATTAGCTCCTGATTTGCATAATTATCATTTGATTATGTCAAGCATCACTTCAGCTACCTACATACCAAAAATCACGTCAATCCGTCAACCGGTTACTTAGTTATCATCCTTCGAAAATTTTTCAACAAATGCTCCTGCAGTTCTAGAACAAGCCGCTAGGGGGCCCAAACTCATGTCACTTCTTCCCTACCTCATGAGCTATCTACCAACTAAAATTCGTGACCCTAGCATGTCCAGATCGGGAGATATCAAAACCGGAAGTTCTGCTGCAGTACCAACAGAAGCCGCCAGGGGGCCCAAAATCTAATCATTTCTAGGTCTCATCAAGACCTACCCACCTACCAAGTTTCATGACAATGCATACTAAGCTTCTTGAGTTATGCTGTTCACAGACAGACAGACAGACGGACAAACGCTATTGAAAACATAAGACGGACAAACGCTACTGAAAACATAACCTTCTTGGCGAAGGTAATAAAACCCTTGGTTGTGTAAAAAGAGTCTCTTTATTCAGTGACTTACCAACCTGATGAAACTCTTCCCTGTTGTATCCAGAATCGTGCTTTATCCAGAAACATGTTTAAGCACGGTTCTGGATAATCCAAGCGTATCCAGAACCATCTCTGATTCAAATCTATAGTCTTGGCTACGCGGAGACTATCCATAAGGCCACAGCAAGTAATTTTTATGGATGACATCAGCGCGCGCATTAATTTTCGCCTAATTTTGGAAACAAAAATAAGAACGTTTGTTGACTTCTGATAGTGGTCAACATGCCGAAAATGGGCAAAAATGTCTGTTGCCATGCCGGAAGTGTGATTGCAGATAACCACGAAGAGAGGAGACAAGAAAAGGCTCTGATTTCATGTTTTGTTTCTTACTTTGAAGCAGTGATATTTGATGCTGGCTGTGTATATGTGATGTTCTCACTGAATCAAAACCATTTGTACAATGATTGAGTCAAAAATTTAGAATATAGGAACCTTGTTTTTTTCGGCCCGTCTTGTTTTTTTTTTCGCCCGCTCGCATTAGATTTGGAGTCTGCGGAGGATGTTATCCATAAAATTTACGTGCTGTGGCCTAACCGTGCCTGATCCTAACCATACACCATTCAGGTATGGAATTAGATAGGCACGGTTCTGCTGTATACAATATTGCCTAACAGTCTATGATACCATTCGGACCGGAGAATGTATGTGAGGGTCAATAAATAAATCAATATATGTATCAAAAGGGATATTAAACACTACTACACTGTAACAATATTGGAAGGAGTGAAATAGTTCTCGCTTTGAGACCTAGCCTTGTCGCTGTTTTCTAAAAGCCTTGAGACAATTCAAGGTGAAGAAGCTCGATCTTGAGCTCCCGAAAGCTTGAGTCGTCGTAAGGTTTGTCTAATAAAAGTATGTGATCTTTGATCACGCTTCATCGGTACTTGCGTATCATTGAACAAACCAAGAATGTAGCATGAAACTTCATCTGTGTTGGTACAAATCATTATGAAATAAAGACTAAGCTTTAACTTCCAACACTTAGATTGCAGAATTGGGACTGACCCCAAATTTTCGGTTGACTCCATCAACCTTGTTCACGGAATGAGAACAAGATCTCACAGACCTACCCTGAACAGAGACGGGGGGCGACACAAGTTATCTGACACTACTACGGTCACGTGTCTCTGACGTCACGTTCCAAGAGTAGACGGGTCCATTCCGTGAACAAGGTTGATGGAGTCAACCGAAAATTTGGGGTAAGTCCCAATTCTATATCTAAGTGTTGGAAGTTAAAGCTTAGTCTTTATTTCATAAACCAAGAATGTGTATAAGCAAGATAAATACCTATAAAGGCAATCTACATTTATGACATAGGAGTCACCGCTGTCAAATTTTGTTTTACCATGTTGTAAATATAAACGATCGCCTCCATCCTACTGTTGGTGCCGTAATACATCACTGTCAATCGTTACACTGAGAGAATTATTCAGGTACTTTCTAATCAATGAGTAAATGTATCACAATTAAGCCCGGCCCAATTAGAAAAGCTTTGGGTGGATGGGTTGAAATTTTCAAGGTTGAAACTTCAGCACAAGAGACAAATATTTTAAAGAAAAATCATTTTGTTTAGTTTTTCAGTCAGTCATTTCGCTGACGTCAAACTATGTTTTTTTGTCAATAAGCTTTTTGGTAGTACAACGTTTGAGGACCAATATTACAACGTATTTTACGCCTACTTATGTTTTATTGGTTTGTGTTTAAGCTATTTTGTTACGATGGACAATACGAGTTCATATTTCTCAGTTTTAAAATCTACTGATAACAAATTTATTAGATTTTTACCATTACCATTAGATCATTATCATTACCATTATTAATTGTATGTTAATTGTATATCTTGTATGTGACTATGTATACTACTTGTTTATGACGCATGGCCTTGCTGCAAAGCAATGTTGAATAATCACTGAGCTAGCCAACCATGGGTAAAAATGACAGAAAATAAAACAAAATGAATAAACTGATTCATTCTCATTATAAGTGGCCCTGGCCTGGCTTGTAAAACCGTTCGGACCTGCCACGCCCGGTCCCAACCTCTATTAATTACCCTTTACACACACATCAAGCTCCATCGATCTCTCAGGATCACAGGTCAAGACATTACACATCATACGGCGCGGCCCGGCCGGCTCACCCGACAACCTTAGGGCACCCGTCCGTAATTAGGTCTCGTTACGAACCACAAACGCAATCGGTTGTTGAGGCACAAACGACTGATCGAATTGCCAGCACTTTGTATGCATAGAAAGTTCCCATCTAAACAATTACGCCAATCTCTTTTTGCATGAATAGGTAAGTATAAAGGGAGTGAAACAGTTGACAAGAGTTCCCCCATAGGCTATTGATTGCGGATTGTTGGAGCGTAATAGAGATTGATCATGTGGATGTACAGTAGAAGTTGCGCACGTATATAATCAAGGACTTAAAAGCTTTCCTCTTATCCCGGACCGTCTGTTCAAAATAGCCAATTCTCTGTTCTTAGAAATCCGTCTATGGTCGTAATAATATGCACGTCATGTCGTAAATAACGAAGCCTGTCAAGCTGTACGTTATTATTTAATCACTATAGCTGTGCTTTTAAAAGATCACTGAAGATACGATAGTAAATAGAGGTTACTTACAGTCACTTAAGGGATAGAAACGCCACTACGAGTCTATTAGTAGAGCTTTAATCTGACCGTAAACATAGTCTAAAGGACTGAGGTTGAAAATGTATCCCTTTTATTAGAAACTATACGTATCGTAGCCCACTAATATTTGATTTACACATCATTATGTCGACAACTGTAGACTAAATAGATAGTAGATCCCCATTCGAGTGTCTTGTGACATATCTTACTCATAGATATCATGGAATGATGACACACAAGAAAATTTTGTCATTGAATGGATAAACGCTTGTAACGTGTATGCAATTTACCACTTCCTTTCATTACTTCCGGGGGAGGAGACATCCTTCCGCAAAAGGGTTTTGTGAGAGATTTAGATTTTCATGTTCGCAGCTGTTTCTCGCGTTTGGGTGGACGGATTTTTTTGGGACTCGGTGTATGTTTTGCTATTGGGCTGTAGATGATGCACATTCTTTTGTTTTTATTGTATATGTATTTTCGGGTGTGAAAATGGTTCCTTTTGGTGGCCCAGAACACCCCTTTGAGCGTGAAAATGGTCGCGACCGTTGACCTTTGGCATGTTGAAAATATTTTCGTTTCCATTTACAGTTAGAACAGATGGAAATTGTATACATGGTTTGAGGATGAAACTGTTCACACATGTAGCATCTGGATCAAAATTGTACACGCAGATGAGTCCAAGTTGTGCATGAATTTGTGACAGGCCGGTGACAAACCAACCCCGGCCTATTATACATGTCCCTGGTGCTGACATGCTATCGAGTGGAGACTGTGTGACGTTTCTATGACGTAGCTACATGTAGTGCTCATCGTTGAGACCTATGACTAGTTATTCAGTTTGATCTTCTATACGTCATAGCTCATACATGTAGATATTCTAATTATTAATATTCAACTCCTTATATGCACATCTCCCAAGCTGTATACTGGAAAGTCGAAGTCTTTCCTGATTTTAGTATCCTTTATAAAAGAATGGTAGGTTTTGAGGCAAATCTAGCTTATAAAGAAGTGCAGGGAAAGGAAATAGGATTCTTCTAACACAACCTTCAATGTTTCTCACCTGCTTACGTTTTGTCGTCTATCAGACACTTTCCTTGGAGCTTCTGACTGGAGTACTGCTATATGTATTCTAAGCAGGTGAGAAAAATTACCGGCTGTGACGAAGAAAATCCCCATGTCCTATGTTCTACCAACCTGAAGAAATTATTCTCGGGAATTGGAGGGAAATATCGGCGTTTGTATTCAATCAATCAATCAATCAATCAATCAATCAATCAATCAATCGATCAATCAATCAATCAATCAATCAATCAATCAATCAATCAATCAATTAATCGCTCAATCAATTAATCGCTCAGCCAATCAATTAATCGCTCAGCCAATCAATTAATCGCTCAGCCAATCAACCGATCGATCAGCCAATCAACCGATCGATCAACGTATTGACAATCGATCAATCGAAGAATCAATCGACGAATCAATTAACCAACATACCAATCAATCAATCAATCAATTAATTAATTAACCAATCAATCGGCCAATCAATCAATCGACCGATTGATCAATCAATCAATTGATAGATCGACCAATCAATCGCTCAATCAATCAACTATTCAATCAATAAATCAATCAATTGCTCAATACATTGACAATGGAACCAATCGACGAATCAATCGACGAACCAACCAACCAACCTACTAACCAACCAACCAACCAATCAATCGACCAATCAATCAACCGATCCGATAGCCTTTACTTTATATCTGGAGTGCCCTGTTGTCAAAAGATAGTACAGCCTGTCAGACTGCGTTTGGAAGGTGGAAAACACAGATGTTCCTTAAACTACCAAAGTCACCTTCGCTCTTTCTCCGAGATGATTTAATTTCTTACGTAATGGTGGCTGCGAATCGCATCGCTTCTCAGAGGAGTCTAGTTGCTATTAGAAAGATGTCAGCTCAGAAGGGTGGGCGGAGCAAGGTTGTCAGTCTAAAAACACACACACGACTGAACTACGACAGTCGTGGCGCGTCGTCTCCAGGGGTTGCCATCAATTTCCGTATGTCTATATCACTTTGAAAGAGTCAAGGTAATGTGTTACCACTGTTAGACAACATCGTTGGGTCACTTATGTACCAGGGACAGGGAAGCACAGTCAGTACTAGTGAAAAGGAAACACTGTCAGCACCAAGGATAGGGAAACACAGTCAGTACCAGGGACAGGGAAACACAGTCAGCACCAGGGACAGGGAAACACAGTCAGCACCAAGGACAGGGAAACACAGTCAGCACCAGGGACAGGGAAACACAGTCAGCACCAAGGACAGGGAAACACAGTCAGCACCAGGGACAGGGAAACACAGTCAGCACCAGGGACAGGGAAACACAGTCAGCACCAAGGACAGGGAACACAGTCAGCACCAGGGGCAGGGAAACACAGTCAGCATCAGGGACAAGGAAACACAGTCAGCACCAAGGACAGGGAAACACAGTCAGCACCAGGGGCAGGGAAACAAAGGAAAGGAAAACATAGTCAGTTAGGCCAACAATGAGAAAAAAGACAAGATGTAGTAAGAAAGATTATGAAGACCGCCTCCAACTTTTGAGTTGTCCGGTGCACGCTACACTACTGGTATATTGATTCACACTCAGTCTACTTGTTTCACATGTAACCTACGCGTAATGTAGCAGAAGACTATATAGGATTATTGATGTAAATGACAACAAAATGTATGTAGCACGTAGAGAGAATTGAGGAGAGATGGTTGCCTCCTACCTACATGTATATATGAGCATCCACTTGATTGTTGTAAAATGATTGCCTGTTACGTTACAGTATATGACTAAAATGAATAGCATAGATTCACTGCGTATCATGAGGATGACAACAGCGCTAGTTAAAAACTTCTGGAGTATCCTGTATGAATTATGTGTTGTGAGAGTCTGCACAGCAAAAAGAATGATCACACACAAACCGTGTGTATTATTGATGCCGAGGGACTTCCGCAGAGATCAAAGCATGAGCGCCCGTCGGAACTGAGAACTCATTCCGAGATACTGAATTTTTGTCAGACTTTCCATCAAACTTGTACTTCGATACAGACAAGTATGTGTGTATCAAGAACACAAATCTCGCTTCTGAATCTGCAGGCTTCGACTTTTATCCTGACTTTACTGAAGGAAATTGCGGACTGAAATTGGCACCTCATTCAGGACAAAAACATGACAAGCAGCAAGATAGTGGCTTACATGAAAACCCCGCGCGTGGAATTCTTCTTTTATTCGGGGAGGAGATATGAAATTTGTATCCATTAAAAAGTAATATTACTGTCGACGGTTATTGATAGTCGTATTAACAAGGAGAATGAAATAAAGGCACCATAATTGTACTTTTGTTTCTCCCTTATTTGTCAAAGATTCATATTTACAGCTATTTCTGAACCATTTCTGGACGGCACAATCATAGGTCTACATATCCCTACATTGCGAAAACAGTTTATATTATTTTATGTCAAAACGACAGCATGGAACAATGTAAGGGCAGTAGCTATTTTTCTCTGCTATCTTTTGACAAGATTTTACATTTAACAAAATAAATATTATCTTGTTTTTTCCTTTAAATGTTTTGATATAATTCTATATCTCGGACAGATACATTTGTATTTGTAATAGTAACAGTTCTACATATCTCTACATTGCAAAATCTCAATTTTTTGTGTCAAAACGACAGCATGGAACAATGTAAGGGCAGTAGCTTTTTTTCTCTGCTATCTTTTGACAAGATTTTACATTTAACAAAGTAAATATTATCTTTTTTTTTCTTTATTATCTTTTTTTTTCTTTAAGTATTTTGATATAATTCTATATCTCGGACAGATACATTTTGTATTAGCAAAAGTAATAGTTCCAGGTATTATCCCCCCCAAACCTTAGTGTTTCGTCCCTAATAAAGGCGGTATACGATATTACCATCGGCATTAACTATTTACATAGCAAGATTGAAGACCCCGAAAGTTTGGAGATCAATCTCGGCGCTTGTACTTTTCCGCCCACCGCTCTCAGCTGTCATGGCGTCCTCTCTCTAAACACTTCTCCTCAAAGGTTAGAAACTTTTTCAAAGGTCAGACAACTCCCATCACTCAGTCCATCTTGGCCTACCTATCAGCGTTTGGCGAAGGAGGCAATTTCTCATACAATTCGATCGCCAAGACTTTAATTGCGTCCACAAAGACAACAAAGAGAGTGGCAGATTGAACCAATAGGTCAAGTGGAGGAGCAGAAGCATTTTTACTAGATTGGCAATTTCGTGTTTAAAGGGAAGCTGGCCTTTAAATTGGCGTGCGCGGATTCGTCTCATTCAGAGGTGTTGTAAAGAGGCTGATTAGCTGGTGTAATACACCCTGTAATAATGGCATGGATCCTATTTGTTTTTCCGGGAATGCGAGGCTCTCATATTGCCTCGTTGACCTCATTTTTCTCGTGAAATTGATGACGTGTAAAAAAAGGAGAGGGAGAATTCCGAATATTTGGGCCACTGTAAATTATCGGCTTAGCACAGTTGTCAATGACGGAGTACTCAGCTCAGCGAACTGTCAATACTTAATACTAACACAGAATTACCCCTCGGATTCCCGGTTAAAATTAGTAGGCAGGGAATATATGGTTTCTAGCGAGGTGCTCTGCTATTCATTGTTGGCAGTTTGATCAATGACAGCCCGTTGGTCGACTAAGGCGTGCGGGCTTAGGTTTGGATTGGTCGAGCAACGCGCCAGAAAATTGGCACAAATGAGGCTTTTAACTGTGCCTGGAGGGCGCGATGTGTGCCGCTCGCAGCTCACTGGTCACATTTCCCTACTACTCCGGCCCGACGTCCAGAATTACACACACCATACCAATTAGCCTGACAGGGAAAAACTGTGAGAAGTCTGTGTGGATGAACCTGCCACCGGCGTAAAAGTGATGAATGAAAGGTATGTATGAATACACGGATACACGCATGTAAGAAAGACAAGAAATAGCAGGAATACAGAGAAAGATAAGAAACAGCAGAGGAAAATCCTCACAAAGAACTATAATTACCTTCCATACTTTTACCCCATTGACATTAAAAACATAAAAAATTAAACGGGTTAAAATGCATGCAATCTGTACTTAATATAGATCTATACATATATGCATGACTAAAAGCACCAAACAGATGCAAGACCGAAAAATGCCTATAGTAAAAATATCATCTACCTGACAAGCAAAAATACATCACAGAAAGAAAAGTGCGTAGAAGAAGCAATTAAGCGCGACGTAGACGTTTATACACAAGTGACGAATAACTGTAAGAAAATCATACATATACATAAACACACACGCAATGTCGTCATATTGTTGTTGTTGTTTTGCTTATCGACACCAACGATGAGACAACAACAACAAGCTTATCATGTCTTAGTCTAGGACAGGATGTTAAGAACGTTTAAGCCACTGGTTGGTACAGAAGTGGTCGCATTCTAAGAGTCTGTAACAACTGCGCCATTCCCAACTAAGCTATTGCTGTAACTACGTAACATGCTACAAAGATGCTTGAAGATGATACAGGACTTGTTTCAGGTACAGTATCCAAACACTAGGTACGAGATTATTGAGAGTAGTGAAAAAAATGCGCTGCACACACACCAGTTCCCCGTGCAGTCCCCCACGTGGCTTGGCGGTCCATCCACCCCCCTCCTCCCGTCTGCCAGCCCGCCGTCCTACCTGCCTGCGCCCCGGGCGGCCCGCTTGTCACCGATGATCGACGCCGTCTCTACCACCACGACTTTCGTCTGATCGAAAGCAGTCGTAGCGTTCAGCTATTCCACCTTCGTTATCATCTCCTTATTTACCGACCTTTTTCCCGACCGATATCAAATTTCTCAGGTGAATTAAATCCGCCGTATACTACAACTTAGGCTGGAGGGATCGATCCTAGGGAGGAGACCAATTTCTGGCTTAGTGCCAGGGCCCACGCGGGGATTGTTCTGTGAACGATGGTTGTAGTTACGCCTCTCTCCGCGCTCATGAAGGAAGCACACCATGAGGTCTGCGGAAAACACTACGGGGAATATCATGAGGAAAAGGTCTTTTAAACGTAGCGAGGGTGATTAGGATGAGATTTGATTAATGTCTTGTTACTTTGAAGTCAATCTATCTATTAGGTAACATCGCATGCTTTTGTCACGAGTCTTTTAGGATCAGACTAGGAAACCGAATTAAAAACATTCCAATATATACAGTAGAAACTAAGGTGCTTATTGAGTAAAATATACGCGAGTCAGTCTACAAGGCGGCTCTCGTACAGCTATGCACTGCGATGATGAACTCAAAAGCATTCAAGGGCAAGAAGAGAAGAAAACAAATGCAGCCTTTCCTACTTTAATCCCCAGCTTTGGACGTTGATGATTTGGAGATGAATGATAAATATGTGTTCCGGATACCAGGACGATGGCTGTTTGCATCGCGTAATTCCGCCATGCTAGAACAAGTGTGGCATTTCTTCATTGCTGGTCTCTTGGTCCATTACACCCCCTTTTCCTCGGCCAGAGACAAGAAAATCCTATTAGGGCTGCAGGATGTGAACACAAGACAGAATACCAAGCAGGAAAGATAGCCACAGTGGCCTTTCCGTACCAGGAAAACAACAGGACATTTTTGCCACTTTCTTCTATTATTTCCAATTTGTGACTCTTGGGTCGACTAGTAAGTGCCCCAGTCATACGATGGCCAGGCAATTGCTTTTTCTGGGGGCAAACGTGAATATGTCGTTATAAATTATCCCCGTTGATGTATTATACCAGGAAAGTACCGACAACTTCAAAATTCCTAGAATTAGTCTCTTCCCGGAATCTATGCCCAAGTTGTGCTTTCTGTCTATGCAGCGCTAAAATTGTTTCACTAATGCACACACAGAAAGAGAGGGAGAGAGACGGAGGGAGAAAGAGAAAGAGAAGAGAGAGAAAGGAAAGAAAGAAAGAGAGAGAGAGAGAGAAACGAGAAAAGAACTAAGCTGAAAATGCAGAGAGTATTGGGAAAACCTGTATAGGTAAAGTAACTCAGATAGAAAGCCATAAGAGGAAAATAATAAAGCAAAAGAATTAAAAAGAAGCGTAAAAACAATCCTAAATTCAATTGCAGTAATGATATTCTTACCTTTACCACACTAATGGGTTAGTTAGTCTCAGCTTCTAAAGAGATCGTGCCCCTGAATTAGAGACGTCGGGATGGTGAAGAAAATGTAACAGCTTGTTTCCCACATGAGCGCTAATGGCTGGCGGCGTACCTCCCCAGCTCAGCCGTGTAGCTTCATCAGAACCCTCTCAGGGGGATGAAAGGTCGCCCATTTAAAGATCAAAGAAATGAAGATCAAATGGGAATGTCCCGTTCAATTCCAAACCTTGGGATTCCCAATACGTCAGGATCATAGATTCCGGCTTAGAGCTAGAAGGGGGCATCTTTTTATTATATATTATAGGATTTATCTTATTCAAATACAATGCGATCACTTAAGGACGATAGCCAATATGGTTTTTAAGTCATAATCTTTTTCCAACTGCGCGCAAGAGGCCCGCGGTACATCGAAATGAATAGGCGATCATGTATAACTATTTTTCGGTAATCATCTGTTTGAGGCGGTAATGAAGATAGAGCGGTGAAACGCGGGCGCGCCAGAAATTGAGGTTATCAACACTAGATTACGAATTAAAACCGTGACGAGGTGTATTTCAACTGTCGTTTCTCCTACAGGCTTTTCAGATTTGATGCCCATCAGGTACAAAGTACGCCGTAAGTCATTCTCTATGTATAGCCTTCTCAGTTCGATCTCCTGCTTTCCCTTTCATCGGCCACTCCATCGATTCTAATCAGTGTTTCAAAGATCGCCAATTTCCCGCAGAATTTGCTCGCCCCAGCCGTTCTCAGTTTAAACATACACGGCGGGACAGATGCTCGCGTCAAGCCTGGGTAGGTGAATAAATGGAAAAGACACGGGCTGCCGGTCGGAGATCGATCGGTAGACGATCCCCCCACGCGCGCTCTTCCGGCGTCCCGCCTCCGCCGCTTCCCTCGATACTCGTCCGCGCACCTTTCCAAAATTCCCCCTGCCCCTAACCGTCCCTTTGAAACATAACCGCAATTACAAACGAAGCGCTGATATACGACAAAGGCCGAAACCGCGATCCTCCCCAAACGGCGTCGCCGTCAGAACCAGACGAGAAGATCCGCTAAGGCAGATTCTACTCATCTGTAGTCTGACAGGGAATGGAGTTACACTTACAGTTTCCGACTTGTCACAGCTGGTGCATAGACGCCTCCTGACGGAATGACAGCTCCCAGCTTCAGGGTCGCCAACTTCTCCACTTCTCCTTCGTGTCTGAGGCCGGCAGCGGGCTCACGTCGGCGTTTTCAAGTGATCCTCGCTGGCAGAAATATCGTCCCGCGCTCTATTCTAGGAAAACAAGGAGCATTTGTTGCTTGTATAACCAATTAGATCGACCAAGATTTCAGCCAATCTCTCTCGCGGGCCAATTGCGGAGGGATCTCTTGAGGAGATTGAAACCTGATGAAAGTTCCCAACTCCTGCCAGCATTCATCTTCTGGAGGCTGATGTTGAGTTTGTTTTCTGACGTGAGTGCATTACATGCCATCGCGCTAATTCTATCAAGTCATGCTGGGATCCGGGCGGCTCTCCCCGTGCGACGTGCCGTGGGGTCTAACGTAGCGACAATCCCAGATCCCTCCCTAGGAGGTCCTGGCGTTTGAAGCTCACGTGCGTCGACGGCGGCTCGTAATGAGAAAGCCTCCTTATTCCAGCGACGCTGACCTTTACATTGAGCGCGAGGAATCCGTGAATAATTGCATTAGATGACAAGAAAGCCGCATTATTGATAATCCAGCGCGTCTATTCCATAAAGGATTTTGGTATTTCTCTCAACATTACGGCAATATCACAAGATAGGCTCGGTGAAGTAACAAATATATCCCCGGCTTTGATTGATGGGCAAGGCTTGAGATATAAGACATTAAAGAATATTTATATATCCGTCCTTATGATCCCAAAATGTTGTCAGGCAAATCCAACTGACGTATATATGACCTTTTACACCGCTTCACTTACAACAATTTATGTGGATATTAGAAAAAAAATCATTTCGTTTCACGTGAGCTATATTCAAACTCTATATAACATCTGCTTAATAATTGATGAACGATGGATAAAATGATAATCTCTGAGTTCTTAATTTTACATCGAGGTAAACAGTGATTATGTTGGCGCCAAGACCAACCACGTTAGACGTTTCCGAGGAAGTATAGAGGGGTGAAGTCGTTTTGGATAAGCTCCTCAAATCCACGAGATAATGAAATTGAAAAGAAAGGTCACAAGAGAAGAGACATGTGAGTATTGCCTGCCGATTGCAGCGTAATTTGATCAGGCTAGGTAATGAAATAATAATACAATGACGGTGAGGAGAGTCATATGATATATTTCTGGTGATCCGTTCACTCGCCCAGCGGTAATGATATGATTATCTTGTCGATGTTTCAAGCGTTAGGAATTATTTATTGATCAGCGCTAGAAATGATATCGTAATTCATCTGATAATGAAACCTGAAATCACAAAAGCATGGGGTTTGATATTTTGGGGTCGACCAGACGTGCATAATCGTTATTATAAAAAAAAAATATAAAAAAAATATGTTACAAGGTGTCTCAAAGGAACTAGGTAGAATATGTGGCTAAATCAAATTATGTTACGAAGAAGATCATACATCTGATGTGTCTAGCCGACAAAAATGCGAAATGTTCAACGGTACAGAGCCTTCGAACATGAAAAAAATGCCAGCAATTTCAAATTCAACGATCTCAAAAAGTGTTGAGTATGTAATACTATACTACTGCTTCAATCGCTATGGATATTGTCATCGTGCAGTTATGAC
The DNA here is from genome assembly GCF_001625305.1 of Branchiostoma belcheri. Taxonomy (NCBI): domain Eukaryota; kingdom Metazoa; phylum Chordata; class Leptocardii; order Amphioxiformes; family Branchiostomatidae; genus Branchiostoma; species Branchiostoma belcheri. Next base: position 6,113,755 of record NW_017804131.1, read on the forward strand.
TGATGTCCATATTTCTATACAAGTCCATAGTAAAGTACAGGTATTCGATAACAGTGCACAAGCAATGTACAGACAGTGGGCAAAGACCTCAGCGAGAGAGCTTCAAAAGATCCATAGGCTACCGTAGCCCTATCGTCTACTACCAGACGCACACACGGCCTCAACTCTCACTTCCTGTAAGACACTCTCCAAGTAACAGCAATCAGAAACGACCAAAATGAACGGACAAGACCTATATTGTTGATTATGGCCATATACCAAGTTCTCACTTCTATAATAAATGTATTTTTTGTACAGTGTACGTGTAAAATATGTATATTGTACTTTAAATGATGTCATTTTTTTCTGACCCTTCCCTCTTCCCTCATGGCTTTGAAAAGCGGCCTACAGGCTGATTTTGAGATTCACATGAATAGTTTAAAAAACAAAACTTCTTTCGTAGGGTTAAAATATGTCAGGATTTCTGATAAGAATACATAAGGCTTGTCTATTATCCTAGCACCACATCCAGTATCCAGTCCTTTATCATGTCTAGATTTACTTTGTTTATCTGCAACACAGCATACAGAACAAGTCAATAAAACCTCTCCCAGGGAGCTCGTACAAGTTTTATTAATGGTGATCCATAGACAAGGACGAACATGTCCGGGGGATACATTCTGGCGACTGGGTAGAAAAATAACTTCCATTTACACTTTAAAGGTGAAGAATGTTAGGTTATATTCTGTCGAAATGCAGTCTGTCTACTGGCGATTTTTGTTAATTTTGAGGCGAGTATAGCCACATAACTACTCCATGCGATGATAGTGTATGTTTGTTGTTATCATGTGTAGATTTTATAACAGTCAAATGCAGAATTAGTTTTTATGTGTTGTACATATTGTCATTGTCGTGAAGCTGTATGTTTTGTTTGTATCTACGTTGTATTTTTATGTACTACTATGTAAGGTCAGCACAATTCAGCGACCATAATTTGTTATGTACTGCTGCTATGCTGACCACTGTCTTAAATAAAGAATAAAGTAGATTACAATAAGAAAATAACATAATCTCCCAGTAAACAGTAGACGTCGAACAAAAAAACTACCGCATGCAAAATGAGCACGCTACAACCCGGGTATTAGAAGGATTTGTTTTACTTTACCTCTGAGGAGGAGTTATAAGTTCAAAAGTAAGGATGTGCATGAGATTTTCTCCATTCGAGAGCACTAAGAAGCTCCCCTGCAAGGATGGTAGGATTAGATAAAAGAAAACTGCTACCTGGTAAGCCGTAATAGGACAAACTAGGACCGGGCCTTGGCCTGAGCACTTAGGCATGCTGGTAGAAATGAACGTTATGGTACCCGAGATCGTCGTTGTCAATGGCAGTAGACGATGTCATCTTAGGATACCATGTACCATGTACCGGTGATACCATGGCAAAATTCCAGAGCTGAATTTCTTCCTTCATGTCTTCCCTCCTTCCTGCCTACCTATATTGACATGTACTAGACATTTTATAAAATTCCTCTACAGTCATCTAGTATTCTTACGGAAATCGAAAATTGTACAAGAAAAATTGATGAAAACACTATAGACAGGTCACTTACAAGTTTCACGAGTACTTTGGAGCTGTGGAAAGTCTTCTGAAATCACCACCATCATTTCAGCACCAAGGACAGACTGCTTCGTATGTTGTTATCATCTGTCAATTTTATACTGCTGAATGATGAAGTCTCCGAATCTCAACCAACCTAAAGTCATTTAGGCAAATCCCTTTTTGCAGACTCTGTGGAAATGGGGTATCTACAGCATGTAAAACCGAAACCTTTTCTCATTCCTATTTCAGTCAAATTGCTGTAATCTGGAACATGTTACCATTATCCATATACGTCAACACATGTATTCAAATCTCAGCTTACCATCTGTTAAAAAAATTGTTAATTTCTTACTACAAATCTCGCTTAAGTTAAACGATATTTTTTTAACCGACAACTTATGTACCTGGACCACTACCTGTCCATGCCATAACTGTTTAGCGATTTGATTACTCATTTGTTTGTTAGGTGCTTATAGGTTTGCTATCATAATTTTAAATTGTTGTTTGTTTTTGTTTGTATGTTTCTAGAAGAGTCGGCCTAGAAGAGGAACTCTATGTTTCTGTTGCCGGCTCCTCTCAGAATTTTAATTTCTGTAAAGCTGAATAAGGCCATGTTGATTTGATTATATGGATGACATCCGCGCGCGCATGAATTTTCGGCCGTTTCCAAAAAAAAAAAGTTTTCAACCATACTGTAAATCGTACAAAACAGTTGCAAAATGAGCAAAAATATACCATAAGTTACAAAAAAATTAATAAAAACTATACCAATGTCGTAGAATGCCAAAATCAAACGAAAAAAGACGAAATTGTAAAGAAATGAACTTGAAGACTAGATTATTCGCCAAACCATATTCTGTGCCATTTGCTCGATCCTCATGACCACGTAGATTTCATAATGAAAAGAACTTTTTTTTTTGCAAAAATTTTTTTATTCGCACGCGCGCATCAGTTTTGGGGCTCCCGTAGGATGTCATCCATATAATCAAATCAACATGGCCTAAATAAAATAAAAATTAATAACATAAAAGTCGGGAAATTCAGCGACAGCTGCCTTCAGAATCCGGTCCACATCTCATTGAGCTAATCTGCCCGTTGGCCTTTAAGCTCTTCTCTTGTCAGTTCCACGCTACTGCGTCGTGTTATTAGCTGTTACTATGTTCTGCTGACCAGCTAGTGTCCCGTCAAGTACGAAATAAGATTACATTCACTTCTCTTCACTCTCTGCTTATTGGAAAAAACACACGTTACCGCGAGTAGACAGTTGTCTGGTCGTCCCATGTTGTCTGGCGTTAAAGTTGGCTTCAGCAGGCTGAAGAATTTGTCTTGTTCGTTTCTATTCTTCTGTTTGTAGCTAAAACACTGCAGTCTGTTGGAAAAACAACGAACAGTTTGTTTGGTCACCTAATGTTATCGGACGTAAAAGTTAGCTAAAACAGACTGAAGAATTTGTCAGCCTGCGTTTCTATTCTTCTATTTTAATTTACTGGATGAGATCCGATATTTCAGAATACGTAAAGATTTCGTTTTTGAACGAAAAGCGGAACCTTTTCGCACGCTTTGAGCATTGCTTTAATATTGGATGTTATGTATTGGTTTGTAGCTAGAGAGTACATGCACATATATACTGTATTCTGATTGGAATATTGCTTTTGTTTCCAACAGTCTGTACGAAGTGCAAATTAGAAGGCACAGACTGTGACACCCCGGAGATCCGCCTGCCGCTTGATGGGCTAGGCGCTGGACACCATCCGCGCACGGTTACAAGGACACACACGGTCTCATATGGACGTCATCTCCCTCCTGGCGAGTAGAAACCATCCCTCAGCGGATAGAAGCGTCCCCGCCAAAGTCGATAATCGTTTCGCACAGCGGAGGGGCGCACGGGTCAGCGCGACACCGCCGAACACATGTCGCCAATTCCCGGCGAATTTCTCGCCCGTGGCGGCTCTATGTCCCCAGTGAACCGGTAAAGCTGGAAAACGCGTCAACATGACGTGATATGTCACAAATAATTCCACTGTAATAATTCGACTGTTTGTGCTTCTCTTTTACATGTATTCTTGGTTAGTGTTTTGCATTGTTTAGTAATATTAGTTTTATTCGTATAAGTGGCGGCGCTAACATAAGTTTGTCCTGTACCCTCATTTTGTTTACTGTATGCTGAATAAAAAAAATAATAATTCCACACTTGCTTGTCGTCAATGATTTTGAGATAAATTAAAACGCAATAAAATGCATTTTGTCATAAATCATACTTTAAAAACTATGTTCAGAATAATACGATTAGTGCCATGACAATGAGGGTATTTGAATAGACTCTGTACAATTTTTGGCGTAGTTTCAAAATATAACAGAAATATACAAACTTGTATGAATCTCACTCTGATGTTACATCTGTGATATTATTGAACATTTTACATGTATGTACACTACTACTTCACATGATTTGATTTTAATCTTTACTTGTTATCTTTATTCCGTAGAAGGTTCTAGAGATCATTCCAGTAATTTTTGTGGCTGATGCCTTTCAGTCTTGATAATAAGTTATACAGAAACTAGAGAGGTAACATTTGCAAAGCAAATGCATAATGTTTACCTTCGGACATGGTCTGCCCTATTAATTCTTACTCAAACACATTCACATACATGTACTACGAGTATATAGTGACAGGAGTAGGGCAGACCATGAAATTGCAACATTATGTAACCCAACACCAATCACCATGGTGACAGACGTCAACAAATAATGTCATTGGTCAGGTCAGAGGTTAGTGTTTGGAACAGAAGAGGAGGAAGAAACTGAGTAAAAACAATGTTTTCCTTCGGTAAACATAAAAAAAACATGTACGTAAACCACACATGTACATCTGGAGAAAACCGATTCAGTAGCCGCTGTCCCTGTAACTGTCCATCCTCGCAGGTGAAAATCAATGCAATCAATGAGAGACAAGGTGATTGGTCAACCCTCACAGACGGATCCATCATGCGATGATGACAATAAAGCCTCACCAATACCTCACAGTCAAATACAGCTCCTGCCTTACACTTGTGTAAAAACACGTAGGGAATGTATTTCTTGGAATTAAAGAGAATACGGTAATAGCTTTGGAAATGGGAATACATTTTGTAAAGAGTTGTCTCAATTGCATGCAGTAGTTACGGTAAGCCAACGGACGTGAATTGTATAGTGTTTTTCTACTTGGCGTATTTTAGATTTGTGTAGAAGTATGACCTCACATACCAATAGGGGATCCTAGAGGATATACGATTCAAGATTCAAGATGGATTTATTGGTTCTTCGCAGTTAAAAACAACTGAATTGTAAACCGATTTACAAAACGTTGGTATATTAAAACTACAGGTTTGCAATCAATATAGGCGTACGATTAACAAACCAATAAAAATACATGTTTCATACATTATAAATTTCCCGGACAACATTTGATACAGAACACTTTACTACATTTAAAAAGACAACAGTCAGGGGTTCAGTCCATAGTTATAGGAGCTGGACCATAAACGGTATAGGCGAGTTCTTATATCTATTCGTTCTTGTTCTCGGACAGTCTAGCATGTCGCTGTTTCTAGTATCACGGCCAGTTATTTGTGATCTCTGTGGAGGTAGCCATATACGTTTACAAGTTCGCGTCAGGTAGCAAGCAAAACAAAACAAAACAAAACAAAACAAAACAAAGCAAAACAGAAAAGAACACCATTCTTGATTCTGTAGGTCCCCAGTTGAAAAGTACAGATTTAAAATATGACAACTCCCAAAAGGGAACGGCAATGACCTGATCAAGGTCATATCTAAGTGCTTCAACAATGTTGTAAGATGTTTCCCTTCTGTTTTGCTTCGCCAGCTTAGATAAAGCCCAATGGAATCCCAAAATTATAAAACAAAACACATCTCTTTTTTGATGTTTAGATTTTAATCAAACCATTATTCAATCAGAAGGTATGGTAAAATGTAAAAGTTCTAATACATATTTTTACGATTTACCAGTGAGTACTCTTTCATACATTTGAAATAAAGGCACCCCATCTTCTACCAAACCATCCATAGCCAGAGAGGAAATGTCAAAGTTTCTGATGTATACTCAAGATCACTGAAGCTATGGATTTAGTTTTGAAACCCTATCTTCTCCAGTACAGTGAGAGTTAAAAGTCGAGACCAGCGTGGCAATGGTCTGCCTCCTCTCTAAATCACCCTGGAAGGAAGATATTCCCATACAACTGTAATACCACAAAGGTCAGTTAGCACGTTTTCATCAAGCGAAGACGTCAGCAGAAGATGTCAGACGGCGATCTTGTCCTTCAAGATCACTCAGGTGAAGATGAATTAGTACTACATTCTTCTCAATGTGACACCCAGCATTACGACATACATGCTCTCGCTTAAAGATCTCAAGAAAATGAAAGATGGTAGACCAAAAAAAGAGTTTTAAAAAATGGCATCGTGATGTTATGACAAGGACATGAGTAGCAGATATTGGTCTGGGAACAGATCTTGGTCCGGCTATGTACAGTACGCCAGTAGATCGTTCTAACATTGCCAGGGGTAGCCGAAAAAGTGTAGCCAAGCCTTCTCACCTGTTTGCCTCCACCACGCCGCTGGCTGATGCCGCCTCTGGTCGGCCACACTGCGGACCCCCGCCGCCCGAGGCAGTTATAAAGAACAGGCTGCCCCAAGTTCTAGACAGTTAGTTACAGCGGTGATTGCTTTCCATAATTGTCTCCTGGGGCATGAACCGGCCCGCCCATCGATCAAGTACCCGTGCCCACAATAGCACGGGTCCGGCCTCTCACCTGTTGCGCTCCGGGAAAATTCTAGGTAATTTGCCCGAAGGTTTTTATCCGTCGAACTGTTGAGTTGAGAAAGTTTGTATCTGTTATTGGCTAAGCTAGTGTAAGCACTGGTCTGTTTCTGCAAACAAAGATACGCCGCAAATTTTCATTATCTTAAGTTATCTACTTTTCTCTCAATAGGCAAGAGAGAGTGAGGAACAAGTTTTCCTTAATTGTTTTGTGGAGTGCTGTTTCTCCATGTATGTGATTACAGATAGCGGAGTAGGAGAGGTTCCGTGTGGCTGCGCACACCACTTTGTTTTCTGCCATCCATTACGCAGTGGCTTCCACGTATGATGGATAGTTCTAAGCGATTTTTGTCGCTGCTGATAGAACATGACCGCTCCTCTGGGAGTATGACTTCTGACAGAAGACCAGAGGTCCGGCTGATATCATCGGGGGTGAAGGTAGCCGTATTTTTCACGGTAATTATAAAGATTGCGACAAATATTGAATTCGTGACCGAGGTGGTCGGGGAAAGATGAAGAAGGAATTATACATAACCCCTGACACCTGAGAACCAAGACCTCGTTTGTCACGGGCCTCTGTGGAATAGGCAGGGTACGGGGTTCCAAATGGGCATCTACAGATCATTGACTGACCAGTCCTAGTCGATACGCCAGGACGCCATATCAGTACGCTATCGCGCACGGTACGAAGCCCAGGGGGGGCCGCGGGCTGCGAAATAGAAATCCTCTGGACCGACTCGGAGCAATCATGACTGGGAGCAAATCGCTCCATCTCTCATCCCAACTTCTGCGGGCTTGCGTTTGCTCGATCCATTGGTTTCCAACGTCGGCGGGTGGCGGGATCGCGTCCCATGGAACACCCGCGCCCCGGAATGGCGTGTTTTCACATTAAACAACAAATCATTCCGATCCATATCATTTGTTTCATGTCGAAGTCATCTGCGGTCACACTGGCGACGGCTGTGTAGGTGGCAATTTATACACCTCCTGGTATCTCAGAGGATGAGGATGAAATATCTGCTGCACGCTTTATTGTTTCACGTTTGTAGTCCAACACTGAGGAGGGATTTTGACGGAGACTCTTTGTAGTACTGTGACTTTCAACTCTATGTTTTCTTAATGTATCCGACTTTTAAAGGCATCCCATGCAATTTTAGGGCGCGGCAAAACACAAACATATCTTGGATGAGGAAGTCTGTTTGATATTGAAATTTACTGACATTTCATGGCACATTTTCGTCATCATTTCGTACTTGAAGCGTTTGAAATACGCCAAAAAGCAGTTACTCAAGCAACTGGATATGATTTTGGAAACGGTCAGACGTTTCAGCTAGTATCCACTAGCTTTCGTCAGTGACTGAGAGACCAGAGGGGAAATGCAGGTTTATAAACACTAACTATTGATTGATATGCAAATAAAGTGAAGACAATATTTGGGAAGTCGAAAAGGGGAACAAAAGTCAAAACCTGCATTTCTCCTCTGGTCTCTCAGTCACTGACGAAAGCTAGTGGATACTAGCTGAAACGTCTGACCGTTTCCAAAATCATATCCAGTTGCTTGAGTAACTGCTTTTTGGCGTATTGTATTATCTGGATGTCTAACCATCATCGACGCGTTTGAAATAGCTAAAAAAACAAGCTGCATGAGGAGTCTCTTTATACAAGACAAACAACCATTTTCCATCAGCAACATCACATATTTGTTCACAGATATCAGTATGGTATGGGATAGGCTTGATTTAACTTACTACATGTTAAAAGAATGACCAGAAAATAGACTTTGAAATTCAGTTTTTAGAACCAGAAATTGCATTGGATGCCTTTAACCACATGGGATGCTTCAATTGAAATAAATTCCAGCCAAAAAAGTACTCTGTTATCATCTCTCTCCAACATAGTAGAGCTACAGCATCTCAATGACAGTTATCTATGTTCCTTACTACTTCGAGGGTCCACATCACTCTCACACCTACAATACTTTAATGTTTTTGATATATTCCAAAACTTCATGTACCGTACGGGCAGATTCTCGTAATTGATAAACCACCAACTTGTCTTGTTTGTATTTATCTTGGTTTTATCCACTTTGTAATTATGCATGTATCTTGTCTATGTGTTTTATACTCGTTGTATGTTTTTGAGAAGAAGGTGTCATATAAGCAAATCTTCCTTTTTGCCTCATACTCAATAAATATATGTGAATAAAAAATTGAAATAAATTGCACACGACATCTTCTGTATGGTATGATATCAAGTTTGCTATCCTAAATAACGCGCTAAATCTAGTTTGGTACTTTTAAAAGATGATCAGTAAAATAACTTGTCTCAGTCACTTGTTATTGGAAGACAAAAGATATCAAATCTTGAAACATTTGCCATACAGGGTGGAGTTTGTGAGAAATATGACCGCTTGTCCATAAACAAATATATATAGAACTTTATTGTACGACAATTGCACAAGGTACAATGTATGGCAAACTATATAAAGAGAGTAACAAACAATAAAATAAATGTTGGATAAGACCTAATGTCGAATAAAACCTAACATATCTTAATTATTCAAACAGTAAGGGCTAGAACAAGTCTTTGATAAAGTGTTACAATCGAGTGGGCTAATCATAAGTTTCGGTATTTTTTCTAATAACAAAGCAGTCCTTTATATATCTACCTATTTTTGCGTTGTGGGAACCATTACACGTAAAGATATATCCAAATCTGAATACAACATCGAGACTCTTGAAATCTGTTGTACTTTATTCGAGAAACGTAAATAGCTTGTTACGTATAACATCATATTTGGTACATTCCATAACAAAGTGAAATTCAAATATATAAGTGCCTGTATCTTGTAATGATTGTAGTAGTTGAGGTATAATTTCTGCCTTATTGTGAAGCAATATGACACTTTAACGTGTAGCCTACGAGCTTTTAACAAGTCAATTCGTCTCGTTTACAAACAAGAATACGGAGATCTCAAACCTCCATGAAATATATGAGTTTTTGTAAATGTTATTACACAGTATACACCAGTACAGTACAGAACAAAATAACACAAGTTTTTGTCCTGAAATAGGTCAGGCTGTCAACTCAGTACATGTAGACTATTCCAGAGGGAGAACATCATCAATCAAACCGGGCAGGCGCGCTGCCTGATCATACGTGTTTTGCGTTAGAGGAAGTCTTTGACAGCTGGTGTTTTGTTGCATAACCGCGGCACATCTGTTTTCCCTCAAAATACAAAAGTTCTGCTGTAGTACCAAGGTCATCCACCAGGAGGCCCATATTTGACCTTGACCTTTGGCTTCCAAAGACCTACCAGCATACCAAATATTCCCTGAGCGGGATGTCCAAGATAGGGTTTTGCTCAGTATTTATAGAATTTATAGAAAAAATATCATCACAATCCATAAAGGCGTTCTGAAGTTATGCTGACTACAACTGTGCGAAACACACACACACACACACACACACACACACACACACACACACACACACACACACACACACAGACACAGACACACACACACACACAGACGCGCCAAAAACAATACCTCCATTTTTCATGGATGTAAATATATAAGTGCCTGTATCTTGTAATGATTGTAGTAGTTGAGGTATAATTTTTGCCTTACAGTGAAGCAATATGACACTTTAACGTGTAGCCTACGAGCTTTTAACAGGTCAATTCGTCTCGTTTACAAACAATACCACATCGCCGAACGAATGGGTACCGCATGTCATTTGACGCACCACGGTCCCTTAATCGTTCCACAAATCACCATTCAGCGCCGCTTGTACGGGGTATTTAATTCTACTGGACCGTGGAAAAACGACAAACCATTTGGTCAACGGTCGTTACCGTGGCACCTGTTTTTTTCTTGTCGACACGAATCAAACATTTATATTTAAGTACTACCAATAATACACTAACACGCATCACAAATTCCCGCGTCTGCACATCTCATACATGTAAGGGGACCTTTTACACATGCTATTTCTGTTTTACGTGTTAGGGTAGTATTTCTAGAGAAGACTTTCAACTTATACATAGAGAGGTGGAGAGAAAGATAGGGCTTACTGGTTAGTTGAAAAACGATCAAGAGAGAGAGAAAGAGAGGGAGAGAGAGAGGGGGGAGAGAGAAGGGAGAGAGAGGAGAGAGAGAGAGAGAGAGAGAGGGAGAGAGAGAGGGGAAGAGAGTCAAAATAAAGAACAGGAGAAGAGGGAGAGGCGAGAAGAAGAAAAGAAGAAAAGAAAGAGGCATGAAGATAAGTCTGAGGCACAAATGGAACAAGAAATATAGAGTGAGAGATGGAAAAGAGAGAGCTAAAGAAAAAGTGAGACAGGATAAGAGGAAGGTGTCATTTTTTGGTGGTTTATTATCTTTGAAATCTGTACCCACAACTGATCCTATCTGTATCTGCATCTGTATCGGTATAGCCGGTATAACCGCCCTTTGGCGTAACACACCAGCTTCGCAGGCACGCGGCGCGGCGGCAGCTAGCTATATCACACCGAACGACTTGTTAGACTTAATCTTTGCACATTTGATTGCAGGAGTTGTTTAAAGCTTTCTAGTGATGATGCCCCAACTGTGCTTGGTGGCAACATAGCTCTGGGGAAATACGAGTTCTCCTAGCGGAGATTCGACACCCCTACATGATTATTTGATTCCTACAAATCATCACTTACACACGGTGCTCACATTATCCGGGCATACATGAACATCTGGCTATGTAGTTAAGAATAACTGGTCCCCTGATCGTAACAGCTGTATCGAAAAGCTTCCACCACAGACTCCTTTGTACCCGGAAGCATTCAGGAATTAACGTCCCTATCCAAGCGTTAGGTGTAGGAGAGAGCCCATTGGTAGATGTACCGGGGTATGAAATTGGGCAAATCATCCTCGGATTTCACCTTTGTCTTCAATCGACGGGTTTTAAACAAGGTATGAATAGACAGAGCTGTTCTGTAACAGCTTTGATATGGTGAGATATAGGCATGGGATGAGGGGGAATAAAAGGACATACGACTCTTGTCATCAATAGGGGCTGGCAACGGTACTTTTTTTTATTCCAACATGTAATCACCAGACGTGGTGACGGCACACTCAAGTTTTTCAACTTATATTAATGCCGCCACCAACACAGGGGACAAATACATGACAGGACAATACTCATTTACACCTGAGCTAAGTGAGAAAAGTCGTGTAAAGTGCCTTTCCCAAGGGCACAAGATCGGTGGCATGTCAGGACTCGAACACGGGACTCTAAGTTCCGAGTCGCGCACTCTGCCGCTATGCCACACGACCCCACAACGGTATGGAGGTGGGAAAAGTTCGTTTGACTTAGTACAATGCTTGTAACATATAGCGACTTTAGTTTTCTAAAGGATTCTCTCTATCTGTATACCCGGTATAAACGCCCTTTGGTATGGCACACAGTTTCGCAGGCGCGCGGCGCGGCGGCAGCTGGCTATACTACCCCTAGCCTTTGCACATCTAACTCTGAACTTCTACTGATAATGCCTCTACTGTACTTGGTGGCAGCGACTTCCACTCTATGGTAGTTCTGGAACTTCTGGGGACGATATTTTGGCAGTGATAACAACTCACCACAGCCTAGTTTCCAAGCAGATGCTGGAGTGGCAAATCATAATTTTCTGACTGGGTTCGGAGCTATCAGAAAAGCTAAAAAAAGTTCATCTGTGATCATAGGTTGCAGAAAATCCCTCAACAAAGACGGGGGGCGCCACAGACTTTCTGCAACCTATGATCCACTGCTCACGGAGTCACGTGTGTTATCTGCGTGACGTCACGGAAGCGGTGGGTTGTTCATTCCTTGACAAAGACTGGAGTTGTACAGTCGAAAATTTGGGTGAGTCCAATTGCTTGTGTTGGAAATTACAGTTTAAACTTGCTGCATAATAAAAAAACGCTGTTGGTTTGTCTGATTTGTTGAAATCTTACATTTAGAATTCTCTGCATGTAATGGACATACGGGGATTAGTCTTGGTGATTACGTGGTGAAGCTGTAATGGTTAATTCATGTTTTAATTTTGTTGTCTAAAGTGGCGGATTATCATGATGTCATAAAGGATTTAGGAACTTACCATATCCATCAATTGACACCATGTTCACATTGTACAGCATGTAAAGCCTTGGTCACAACCCGCCGCACGTGCTTCTGCGTGCTGTCTACATGCAAAACGTAGGACATCCATGCGTGGTGACTGCTTAGTACCACCTCCGTACGGAATCCTACGGATTTGGGATCACGCAGACACGCCGTAGAACTTTAAGTGCATGCAAAACTTTTCATGCGTGCGGTCTGCGGATTCACCACCCGTACGTACGTGCGACGCGCGCGTGCCCTGTACAGCCTATGAGCGTACAACGCACGTTTTCAGAAAAACGTATCAGACGTAGCCTCCCAAAAAACGTACGGACAAAAAAGCACATACGGCGGGTTGTGACCAGGGATTTACGGAGATATCTACATATACACACAATTGGCATTTTCTTTGCTTTCCTTCCTTTAATGCCCTCGATCATTATATTGATCATTCTGGCATGATAATACAAAACAGAGGTTCGCCAGACGTCTTTCCGGGTGATTTGAAGTGAATCACCAACTCCAGACAGTAGTATCTGGACCATCGCACACCGGGACATGTCCTACATTTTTTCAGAAGGTGTGATGGGTCCTTCAACGTGAGTAGAGTGTGGCTCTCCCCTAAGCTGGACCTCAATTTAACGTCCTATCCGTGGGACGTCCCTGACCAGAGCTAGGTACTCATTTTCACCTGAGTGAAGTGAGGAAAGTGCCTCTCCCAAGGGTACAAGATCGATGGCATGGTAAGATTCGAACTAGGGACCTCTTGGTTCTGAGTCGAACACGCCACACGACCCCGAACGTATTCTTGACAATAATACTCTTGAAGATAACGTAGATACAAGAATAGTAAATCTGAAGCATCATTTCTGACTCAACAATTCTCAGTTCTCCCTATTCCACATTGTACATCACCCTGTCACCAAGACATGAAATGACTATCATACGGGAAGGCACGCTCAAGTAGTCTCTCATCTTTAAGTGCCATGACTTAAGATGTGCAAAGCTGCAATAAAGCGTCTTTAGTTATTGATGTGCCGGAATTACCTAGACGGAATCCACTTTGTTGTCGGCGTAAGCCTCGCATTGTGTGTGTCCACTGAACAAGTTAGTTCAATAGTCGCATGCCGCGTAGCCTGGTATCCAGTCTGATCGTGATTGGGGGTATTGGGGTACGGTGTTCAGGCAGGTTGTGTCTTCGGGGGCTCTAATAGCTTCCCCCGCCCAGTGCAACAGACCGTCCCGGTAGGAGTGTTACACTAATCAGAGACAGTATGCTTGGGGATTTGGTTTCCCCCCAACACGGAGGGCTAATTAATCTCTCGTGAAATACACACCGGGAAACCTATGTGAGGCGGGCGGGACAGAGCTCTTACGGCCCCGACCACGATCAGACTGGATACCAGGCTACATGCCGCGAGCTTCTCGGCATTTGTCGGGTGAATATAAGTGAAAGAGAATTCTAAACTCGGCCCCAGGGAGCTGGGCAGGGGTTGAAGGGGCAGCTCGCAATTTCCCGGTAATGCGACAAAGCGCCGTTTTGTCTTTTTCTGTCACGAAATCGATATGTCGTGGAGTAGGAGCTCCCGGCGTGTAATCCGGGCCGTGGTTGTTATGCCGATTTTATTGCGCCCGGGAAGTGCAATTGAAGAAATGTTGGTGGTACGGCCGTACGTGACATATAGCTCTTCGGTAACGTCTTCATTTTTCTTTTTTCTTTTCGTTCCAGTGGTAATTTTCTCCACCAAAGATAGCGCCATAGATGTGAGCTCGGCCGGCGCAGCGAGCTTCCAAGAGAGGGTGAGCTAGTTTGGACTCGCGTACTCTGTGAACAACTTCAAAGAGATTTAAAGTTCGCCGCACTCGGCGGGCACTGTAATAAAAAAAGTTGATTGCCGCATCTCAAAGAAGAGTGCCTATATAGCTATATGAAATTACTATCATGAAAGTTCATCTGTGTTGGTATAGTTACATGTTTAAAGTTAAAACTTTTGCTCCAACACAAAAAATTCTCTCACATAGAGCTTTTGACCAGTCACTCTGGTCTTCCTCAGTAGACTGACCCAGTGAAGCTTGTCACGTGGCGTCTTTGAAGTGTGACGTCAACACTGGGTCAAAGGTATCTTGTAGACGATGTCGACCCCCGTCGCAGTTCAATGTAGGGTGATGGGCCCTGATGTATATGGCTTCCTTCACCCCTCTCAAGAAATAGTCTTGTTCAGTGTCTAAAATCCTTAGTGTCAAGTGAAACAAAATGTCTGATATTGTATGAAAAGTGATGTATACAACGTGCATTTTTCTCCGCAGAGCTTTCTACAAAGCAAGTTTCCCGACGACAAAAGACTAGCACATTACGTCATATTTCTCTCAAACGTCACGTGCTCACCAAAATTGAGAACGTTTCTGATTGGTCAGAACTAGCGATGATTTCATAATGGTCATCACCGATTGGCTGAAGTGAAAAATTGAAATATGACTGTGTTCGTATTGAATTAGTTCTAACAGATCCTACATGGCTCCCTGGTTGATTTTATTAATGTGTTGTTTATTGCAAATTCATGCCCGAGGGCTAATTGCATACAGACATTGACAAGAAAAATGTGGTGATATAAGACTATTTCCTAACATGAAGTTCTACGTGTACGATATACTTATCGAACCTACTATCTCTACTTAAATCTAATAACGTTGGTATACATACAGGGTAAAAAGTAAATATGCAATATGTGAACGGGTAATAGGAACAAGGTAACTGATATTCTAGTCTATTAAACTATTCTTGCCATGCTATTAGTGGGTTTGACTTCTTCTCAGGAGGCAGTGGGAGATGAATTGTCCGACTCTTTGAAAAATAAATGGGTTGGGAGACTTTAGCAATAATATAGTCTTTTGTTGTTGGTTGTCATGGTAACTTGTACTTGTACTTGTACAATGCAGGCCAGAGAAAGAAGGATAAGGATAACACATAGTTTAAAAATAAAGTTTCTAGTGGGTCGTCAAATTAATTTTAAGCGGATTTCAGACGTATTTTAGTCGTTTTCAAGTCGTTTCAAATCAGTGCATCCATATGGTAACCATTGTCTTAAATGGCGATGCCATGTGTTGACTAAAATCCATGGGGAACGCTAGGAAGTACTCTTTAAATTATGGATGTCATCTTTTCAAATTCATTTTATAATTCGGATAATATTTCATGATTTTACCTATGTCGTTTGGTGTGATATTCCTAGTGTACATAAAAAAACAATGGACAAGGGATTATTCGTTGTTTGTCATATGGAATGAGACGTGCTATTGTTTTACGTTGTGCTATTTTAGTTATACTATTGAGGTTCGTGATATGATAAACACCGGTACCCAGGAAGAACATTTCACCATCGCGCCATCTAGCGGATTTTTACGTTAAGACAACCTTGAATATAGGTGACAAAACATAACCACGCCTGTCAGGTTCAGCCCAAAGTACCAGAAAAGGGGAAATGTTATCTCGTTCTATTGCACTGTAGGTTATTGGCTTAACACCTCATTTATGATTTACAATTATAACTTGCGAAAATTGTACGTTAATTAATATTGTTATCAATATACTTCAGCAAATTCCTGACTACATAATAGAGTCACTGTTTTGCTTGTGAGAGCTGGCAGCTGCTAGGCGAGACTTCATCATGCCTAATACTTTTCAAATTATCGCGGTGAACCAACACGGAATAAACGTTATCTACATTTTTATCCTACATGTTATACGCTAAATAAGCAAATATATCAGTTGCGTAGTACTCATAACATGTGTAGGAGATTGGATTTTATACGTACGTGCGTTTGGAAATTAAAGAAAGTAAACGTTTACCGTTCTGACGTGAAAATTAAATGATAATTTTCAATTAAACTATTTCAATAAAATGAGATGATTATTAATTCTAGTATAATAAAAGTACATACGGCATTTTCGTTCATGACATTATACGATATCGTTTTATGATATGTGACATTTACTTATCGTTCAAGCAGTCATGTTTGGTGATAATATGTAAATTAGGTTACGTCATATCTAGCTAGTGTTCGGACCACTAAACACACAGAACTAGACTACACGAGCTCAGAGACGGGTCAACTTCTGAGGCTGTGTCCTTCTGTCGGTAAGGAAAAGTTAAGTTTGGAACTTTCTGTGTTCTTAGTCTGAACTTTTTCCCCTGCAATGCTTTACCATAAAAGATTATTCTATTCTATTGATTGATACCTTAACAAATGTGAATTTATAAAGTTGAGCCTGGAAAATGCTTGGAAATATATCATATACTGACTTGTGTCTATATTTTTCGTTCCTAGGGAAAATGATGTTGTGCCTAACAGTTTTGCTCGGTGTCCTGGTGGTATCTGAGGCACGGCCAGGTAAGCCCTACATTACAAGACAGTTGTGCTTTCTGTTATTTTAATAACGACATTGTATAGCGTCAATGACGTTGACGATAGATAAATGAGAGTTTTTTCAGGTCCAGTGACTCAAACCTCTTCTGACACCATTACATCAGGCTGCTTTCCAAATAGCCAGTTATGATAATGATAATAAATATAGTTATTACTCTATCAGTATTTATATGAATTTGTAGTGAGTTTTGAGTTTTGAATGATTTGCTTTAATGCTGTGTGGAAATTGGCGTAAATAGATACATATATCCCAAATCATACAAAAACATTGTTAGCAATTGCACCAGTTTATCGTATTGCAACGTTACTCTCCATATTGCCGACTCTTTACAACAAGACTGACGCAATAGAAAAGGGACAATTTATTATTAATTTTGACGCATGTGTTTCTTATTACCTTACCTTATGTTTGTTATCGTATCGCTCAATGTTTACGTTAGCCAGTCATTGATAACAACGCTAATCAGAAGCGCTCTATGGGAAACACCATGTGGTGAGTGAGCGTGTTATCTGGTAATGAAGGCTGGTGTAGTAGTTTGGGGGCACAGGTCAAGGACTGCGGCCATGTTTCTTCAAGCTTCGGAATTACCGATGTCCTTGATGTAAAGAAATTGCCGTATGCGCTTGTTGGGCGCTTGAAATGAATTACGATAGGAGGCTGTGCTAATTGGATTGGGGGTTTCGGACAGTTTGAAAACATCTTTCTATAGGGTGTTTGCACGTGACGTCACAGACGCCATATTGGCTGGAAGAGAAATGAAAGTACCTGTGTCGGAGAGAATTTGTAAATATTGCTCCTCAAATGCAATGGAAGACGAAATTTATTTCATCTCTAACTGTCCATTTTATGACGACATCAGAAAACAATTATTTAGCACCGTGTCCAAAATGCTCCCTCACTTCCCCACCATTCCCTACCACAAAAAAAAGCAATTTTACTACTAAAATAAAAGAACCCACATATTATAGATGAAGTGGGTAAATTCGTCTTTCATTGCCTAAAAAGAAGAAGTCAAACCCAGTAAAAGTAGTACCATGTATGTTGTAGAATATAGTATAATGCTAGACGTAGATATAGTCTCACATACCACTGTATTTTCTTTCTTATGTTGTTTGTAACTGCAATTAGCCCTCGGGCAAGTACTTGCGATAAACTTTCTAAACTATATAAATATATATGTCACCATTACGTGACTGTAATTACATAAACAAAATCAAATTAACATGGCTACTGCAAGGTTTAACCATCCAACATGGCC
The DNA here is from genome assembly GCF_001625305.1 of Branchiostoma belcheri. Lineage (NCBI taxonomy): Eukaryota > Metazoa > Chordata > Leptocardii > Amphioxiformes > Branchiostomatidae > Branchiostoma > Branchiostoma belcheri. The sequence continues at coordinate 6,131,946 of NW_017804131.1, forward strand.
GATGATGCTGACGTACTAGTCACGTGAGAAAAGCTATAAGTCGTATTCATTCACGTGATCTTTTTTATCCCTACCACCGAAGTAACTTATGTCCTCCAATGAAGAAATAAAACTTTCCACCAAATACTAGTAATTCGGTTTCCCTGCCATTTCTGACTGTTAGGATTACGTGGCTTTGTTTATGTGTGACGTCAGCAATGGGTCAGATCTGGTCGGAAGTCCGTGTCGCCCCCCGTCATATATCTTACCACCTCAGATGAACTTCCGAAATAATCGAATCGCAGTTTAAACTTTGCTGTATTATGTGCACAATATGTGTATTATATGATTATATTAATTACCTCCATGAAAAATGGAGGTATTGTTTTTGGTCGCGTCTGTGTGTGTGTGTGTGTGTGTGTGTGTGTGTTTCCGCACATTTGTAGTCAGCAAAACTTTATTACGCCATACCAAATACGAGTATCATCACAATCCATAAAGGCGTTATGAAGTTATGCTGACTACAAATGTGCGGAAACACGAACACACACACACACAGACAGACACACACACACAGACAGACAGACACGCCAAAAACAATAAAATAACAGTAAAAACTCATATATTTCATGGAGGTATGAGATCTCCGAATTCTTGTTATAAATGTAAATCTGAATCTGATGTGAATCTTGTTGTGCTGCACAGATGCCCTGAGTGAGTTCGCTAAGAGAAGTGACCGGCGGATGTCCGGACACGACATCAGGACGTACTGTGGCGTGAGTGTGGAGGAGTGCGCCAGGCGGTGTCACACGGACACGGACTACAACTGCCGATCATTCGAACATGACGGAAGGTCAGGACCGTTTAAAATGTTGTAGTAATGGTTTTCCTTGATGTGCAATGCTTTTACAGTAAATATAGAATAATAATAACGAGAAGTTTATTGCAAATTCGAGCCCGGGGGCTAATTGCAAATTACAAACATAAAAGAACAATGAAACAGAGCATAAAATTGCTAAAATCTACATGATAAAAGGTAGTTGTCTAAAGCTATAGCTATGTCTAAAACTATGTCTAAGGTGTTATAGAATGTTAAGCTACACACATAAAATGGTATTGTAATGCCTTGTCTTGTCAGCAGGGCAAGCCCATTGTAATAGCCACAGACCATTTGTGCTGCCCTGGCTGTACATTTTTGTGCTGAACAGCCAAACAAGTAGATAGTAATGGTTTATTTATTCAGAAATTACATTGTTACGACACCTAGGCTAAATTGGTTTACAGACATTACATCTCGCGAGAGATTTAGCTCAAAATTAGTAAAACACTTAAAGCAACAGTTATTGTGACTTAAAATTGCACTGTTAAAATATTTCACCTTTATCTAGCCATTAGACGTCCGTGTTCCGTGTTTGCTTCTTTGTTTTACCTTGATATAAAGAAGTGAATAACTACACACACAATCATGAAAGTTCATCTGTGTTGGTAGTTACATGTTTCAAGTTAAAACTTTTGGTCCAACACAAAAAAGTTCTCTCACCTAGAGCTTTCGACCAGTCACTCTGGTCTTCCTCAGTAGACTGACCCAGTGAAGCTTGTCATGTGGCTTCTTTGAAGTGTGACGTCAACACTGGGTGAAAGGTATCTGGTAGACGATGTCGGCTCCCGTCGCGGTTCAATGTAGGAAACCCACACATACGGATCAATACCTAAACTTTGACTTTGGGGTGAAGGAAGCCATATACATCAGGGCCTATCACCCTACATTGAACCAGATACCTTTGACCCAGTGTTGACGTCACACTTCAAAGAAGCCACATGACAAGCTTCACTGGGTCAGTCTACTGAGGAAGACCAGAGTGATTGGTCGAAAGCTCTAGGTGAGGAAATTTTTTAAAAAGGTTTAACTTTAAACAACTACACACACAGTTGCTGCCGTACAAGTGAGGCCAACACAGAAAACGACCCGAGTCATTACGAAGTCCACAGCGGCACCGACTACTACGAGCTGAAGCCGGGGGCGTGGCTTGACTACTACACCGAGTTCAAAAACCACCGCCTCCGGGACTCAGCCAATCAGATCCTCTGTAACATCAAGCCTGACGACTGCGGACGGAAGTGCATGCAGGCTACTGACTTTCAGTGCAGGTATATTTTCAAAATTAAGGGGTGTCATTTTATTATGGGATTCTTTTTTATGTTGTGCATTTTTTGCTGTTTTCTTATAAAAAAATGCGTGAATGAATTTTGTTAAGTCTTTCTTTATTCTATTCATGGATACTCAAATCGGCCTGCTTTCTTTTGATTGAGGTCATGAGGGAAGAGGTCAAGGTCAAACAAAAGATAACAAGATACAGATTTCATAATTCAAGTCCTACGAAGTCGATAAAGGTATAGTAGCCCAATGTACGTCTCTCTCTCCCTCCCTCTTTCTTTCTCTCCCTCTCTCTCCCTCTCTTTCTCTCCCTCTCTCTCCCTCCCTTTCTCTCCCTCTCTCCCTTCCC
>NW_017804131.1:6134448-6135142 GCF_001625305.1 Branchiostoma belcheri
ACACAGCAAAAGTTGCAGTGTAAAACACAGCAAAAGTTGCAGTGTAAAACACAGCAAAAGTTGCAGTGTAAAACACAGCAAAAGTTGCAGTGTAAAACACCCAAAGTTGCAGTGTAAAACACCAAAAGTTGCAGTGTAAAACACCAAAAGTTGCAGTGTAAAACACCAAAAGTTGCGGTGTAAAACACCAAAAGTTGCGGTGTAAAATTTTGTTCTTGTCGGCCACGGTAGCATAGATTCAATGCGTATCATGAGGATGACAACAGCACTAGTTAAAAACTTCTGGAGTATCCTGTATGAATTATGTGTGGTGAGAGTCTCCACAGCCGAAAGAATGATCACACACAAACCGTGTGTATTATTGATGCCGAGGGACTTCCGCAGAGATCAAAGCATGAGCGCCCGTCGGAACTGAGAACTCATTCCGCGATACTGAATTTTTGTCAGACTTTCCATCAAACTTGTGCTTGGATACAAGCAAGTATGTGTGTATCAAGAACACAAATCTCGCTTCTGAATCTGCGGGCTTCTACTTTTATCCTGACTTTACTGAAGGAAATTGCGGACTGAAATTGGCACCTCATTCGGGACAAAAACATGACAAGCAGCAAGATAGTGGCTTACATGAAAACCCCGCGCGTGGAATTCTTCTTTTATTCGGGGAGGAGATATGAAATTTGTATCCATTAAAAGG
>NW_017804131.1:6135162-6194882 GCF_001625305.1 Branchiostoma belcheri
CCTCTCCCTCTCTCTCCCTCTCCCTCTCTCTTTTCCTCCCTCTCTCCCTCTTCCTATCTCTCTCCCTATGAATGAATGACCTGGACTTACAATGTCTTACAATGATGACCTTCTTTGTAGGTCCTTCTACTTCGACCGTTCCTTCGGCTGTTGCTACCTGAGTGAGAAGACGCGGTCCTCAGGATCATATGTCTCCTCAAGCTCACATGACTACCACGAAGTCAAGTCAGGTGAGACTCACTCACTCCTTCCGAAGTTTAAAAAAACGCATCTGACTTGAAACCAATTTTTTTTAAATCTCTAATACAAGTATTAACATCATTGGTTTTATGAAGCAAGATTAAACTGTAATTTCCCTCACAAGAAAATGGACTTACCTAACTCCAGTCTTTGTCAAGGAATGAGTTGTACAGTCGAAAATTTGGGAATTACAGTTTAAACTTGCTTCATAATGACTTCTACCAACGCAGATAAACTTTCAAGATATGGTTATACTTTGCAAGCAATGACTATTTGACTTACGACAACCATGGTACATTGACTATTAGTACGGAGTTACTTGAATTGAGATAGACATTTTATATCCTTTTAGTTAACTTTGTTTCTTAAAGCATCACTTTCCACTACTTCAGGCGTTCTGTCCGACTATTTCGAGGTCCAGAGACACCACCAACTCGCCAACAACAACGACCTGGTGCTGTGCAGCGTGACTGTCGACGACTGCTACCAACGGTGTCTTCAAGAAACCTCCTTCACCTGCAAGTCTTTCGACTTCACTCACTCTTGGGGGTATGTTTCCTTAGATGTATAGAATATCGTTTAACGACGTTAAACGGTACCTGTCTTCAAGTTAAAACCTTTGATAAAACGCCAAAAATTCTCTCACCTAGAGCTTTCGACCAGTCACTCTGGTCTTCCTCAGTAGACTGACCCAGTGAAGCTTGTCACGTGGCTTCTTTGAAGTGTGACGTCAACACTGGGTCAAAGGTATCCGGTAGACGATGTCGGCCACCGTCGCGGTTCAATGTAGGGTGATGGGCCCTGATGTATATGGCTTCCTTCACCCCTCTCAGGAAATAGTCTTGTTCAGTGTCTAAAATCCTTACAGTGTCAAGTGAAACAAAATGTCCGGGTGACTCTATGTGGATGTGCTGAAACACCTCTGAACTGGCAGAGCTAGACCGTGATCTCTCTGTTTCCCCAATGTACGTTTCCTGGCAGTACCTGTCTTCATTCAATTGTGTCAGATATTTTCCTAAAAGTCAAACTCAACCGATTTCGTATCCAGGGCCACATATCGAGCACCTCTATCAGAAATTATGAGTGCAAATACTTGAGACACAAGTTACAGCAGTATTCTATGATATATGTTTATGTTCATGTTCTGTACCCATGCGACCTGCACTTAGTTCTGTAGAACACAAATGTACAATAAAAGTCTTCATTCAATAATTATGATATGAACTTTACATTGCACAGACGGGATCGGTCTTCTGTTGCAAAGTAAATACTCAGATGTTGCTGTTTTAAATCGTTTAACCGAAGTTTTTTTTTTCACCTTTGAGTAGATGTTGCTATTTGAGCTCCGCTGACCGAACAACTGCATCCTCAAGTTATCAGTCCGCCAGCGGAATTGACTACTACCAAGTAAAGACTGGCAAGTATCCATCGAAGACCATACAATCTGATTAAATGAATGACTTTATTTCAGGTTATCCCCATAGTACAAACATAAAAACCACAGAAACACTAAACATACAACAATTTATACACATTTTTAAAATACGTTTTTCTGAACTGACACTCAGACCTCAATAGACAGCATATAATACTATTGTTAGTGGTGTAAAGTCTATTAATGAAGGAACAACACAATTTCCTGCGTCTAGCATCGAATGTATCGATCGAGAGGTGTACAAACATTGAACTAGCACTACAACCTCTTGGCAACTTAAGGAGAATACGAAAGCAATTATTGTATGCAACACGACACTTAGCTAGTACACTCGCATGAACAGAGTTCCATAACCTTTAGTTTAGTTTAGTGCTAATAATAATGTATTACATACATGTAAAGCAGCGTCGTGTGGTAATGTTCATCTTTCCCAAAATGTGACGAACAAGACTTGTACTTAAAACAACTAAGAACTAGAGATCCGCTAGATCGTATCATGCGCAACCATTCGCAGCTTCTTGTTGACATACAAACACACATACTTACACAACCCATTGCAGTACCGTAGGAAAACGCCAGGTGAACCATTTTCAAACTTAACCTTTGTTTCTTTAACTGCTACTCACCTACCAAATATCACAAAGATCCATCCACAGTAGACATACAAAACCATACAACAGCCACTGCACCATGGTGCAACCGAAAACATAACCTTCCTGTCGAAGGTAATAAACTTTAATGGATACCAATGAAGTAACATACTCGAGATTAAAGGTGATTTTGCAACTACAGGAATGTGCGTACCAGACTTAGGCCACAACAAGTAATTTTTATGGATGACATCAGCGCGCGCATTAATTTTCGCCTGATTTTTGAAGGAAAAGGACATTTTTTTTGCCTTTTGACAGTGGTCAACATGCCAAAAATGGGCAAAGATGTCTGTTGCCATGCCGGAAGGTGGATGTCAGATATTATGAAGAGAGGAGACAAGAAAAGACTCTGATTTAATGTTTTGTTTCTTACTTCGATGCAGTGATCTGTGATGCTGGCTGTGTATATATGTAATGCTCCTACTGAATCAAAACCATTTGTATAATGATTGAGTCAAAATTTTAAATTGCAGGAACCTTGTTTTTTTCGGCCCGCCTTGTTTTCTTTTCGCCCGCTCGCATTAGATTTGGAGTCTGCGGAGGATGTCATCCATAAAATTTACTTGTTGTGGCCTTAATAAGATTTTCTGCATTTCTTCATCCTTCTAATGTGTTCTCAGGTTACCGTTGGCGCCCTGACGGACGGTGCGGGCACGGGTACTCGGCAGACCTGGCGAACCCTGCCGAGTGCGACCCCGATGGAGACTACTGCTGCGTCAGCACCAGGTGCCAGACGGGGACGTGTAGCAGCGGGGCCGATTATCGTGAGTTGTCGTTCACAGGTTGACAGTATGAGGGCGCAATTGCAGCGCGGAAACTTGTACATGCTTATAAACCTGCATTTCTCCTGCAGTCTCTTAGTATCACCGACGAAAGGTAATGGATGCTACCTGAAGCGTCTGACTGTTACCAAAATCATATCCAGTTGCTTGAGTAACTGTATTTTGTCGTATCTGATTACCTTGATGTCCAACCTTCAGCGATGTGTGTTGAATCACTTCCTTTTTATTCATTGCAGTCAATATTACTACAACAAAAGAAATTTTCTACCATGGTCATGTCATAGACAGTGGGTTGATAAGAACTTTATTGCACGACAATTTCACAAGGTACAATGTATGGAAAACTACATAAAGAGAGTAACAAACAATAAAATGTGTTGAACAAGACCTAATTTCGAATAAAACCTAACATATCTATATCATAATTATTCAAATAATAAGGGATAGCACAAGTCTTTGATAGAGTGTAACAATCGAGTGGGCTAATCACAAGTTTCGGAATTTTTTTCAAATAACAAAGCATTCCTTTATATATCTACCTATTTTTGCGTTGTGGGGACCACTACATGTTAAGATATATTCAAATCTGTCTCTAACATGGAGAGTATTGAAATCTATTGTACTTGATTCGAGAAATGTAAATAGCTTGTTACGTAAAACATCATATTTGGTACATTCCATAACAAAATGAAATTCATTTTCTATATGCTCACCAGTCACTTTAAACGGAAATGCCACTACGATACGTTTATGCTGTTTTTCATCAGGTGGGTGGAACAGATGCGGTGAGCGAGAGTGCACGTGCTCCACTAGCGACAAGAAAGTGAGCTGCAACAGCCACTCCCTGAGCTACGTTGACTTCTTCGTCCCAAGAAGCACAAGATATCTGTAAGATGTTCGATCATTGAGAAATAGATTGTACAAGGTATTGAAGTGCACATCTTAAAAGTAAGACTGTTGACATTCGTGATTTTACTTTTTTTCTGAGATGAAATTGTAATGCTTAATATTTAAGAAATAGAATAAGAATTATATATAATGTCCTTGTTGCAATTAAATGGTTCCTGACTATTTACAGAGATCTGAGGTCGAACGACCTTCATGGTGTTCCAGTGTCCACACTGGCCGGACTTGACGAACTCACCACACTGTAAGCTTTTAGTATTCATTAACCGTAAAGGAAGTATTGTTTTCGGTGTTAGTATGTGTGTTTGTGTTGAGTCTAATGGGAAATTGAGTCATTTGAGATTGAGTTTCACTGGTGTGATGGATTCAGGAACTTGATGAATGTATGGCGTCTAGAATTTAACTTACTGTATGACGCAGCCGTGGAAGGAAAGTTACTTCAGACAATCAAATGATAAGTAATAAGTAAGATGTAATTCAATCTCGTATTTCCCTGACCATAGCTCCACGGATACCTATGGCCAACGGAAGTCTGAAATCCCCGATTTCTTGTTTTACCGTTATCAGTATTTAATTGTCATCAGGTGCTTGAAAGCAATATCAGAGCGCTTATGTATTGACTGATTGCTGTTTTTTTCCTGTAGAGACTTGTCCGGTAACCACATCAGCACCTTGCCGTACGGACTCATGGACGACCTCAGAAGTCTTCAGACACTGTAAGCACAAGTTCGTCTTGTTTACCTCACTGCTAAAACTTATAGCTGGCATGGGACAATAACGGATATCTCCGCAACACGAGAGTTTGTATAGTAAAATGTTAAACTTTATTCCAACACACAATTTACAGAGATCAAATTTTCAGCGACCACTGTCGCCTTCATCAGGATAATTAATGACCAATCACTTCACAACGTGATCTCGCGAGAGTTACGGTTTACAAACACGTGACCTTATTCACACGAGACTTTACTGATACGTGACGTAAGCAATTGATCAAAAGTGCCAGGGAGTTTATATCGTCCACCATCTCTATTAAGTAAAGGCTGAAGTGCTCTGATATATATAGCCTCCTTAATGCCTCTTAGAAAGTAGTCCTGTTCAGTGTCCAGTATTCTAACTTTGTCCAGAGAGACTGTGTGGAATAAAGTTTAACGTTTTACTATGATTACTACCAACACAGATGAACTTTCATGATATAACGAGAGTTTGTAATCATTATTGAAGAGACCGGACTGGGCTTAATGGCAACAGCGTAAAGTTATAGTAAAGGTTTACATTTTTCGACGGTACCGTTGGTAAAATGGCATTGCTAAATGAACATGTTTTCTTTCAGGAAGCTGAACGGTAACCTGTTTACTAACTTTGCCATGGGAACAGTTCTGAACATACCCAGTCTGAGGAACTTGTAAGTCAAGTTTTATTACATTGTACAAGATTTTAGCAACCCTTATAGCTATATAATCTATGCCTTATACCTATGATTCCGACAGTTTCGTTTTGCACAAGACATGGCTTCTTTATGACAAAATTAAGGATTAGTGATCACCAATTACAGATCGAAATCGGTAGGTACAACCAGACTCCCGCAGACAGCAGAATTTGCACTCTATGTAACTACAACTGTATAGAAGATGAAGCACACTTTGTTTTAGAATGTGCGGTATATAGTGACATCCGGAAATCCTTTATTAGCTCCTTACAGTTAGAAAAGAAATTTGCATACTTGCCGAAAATAGAATTGTTCAAACATATTATGACATCCAAGCGCTATCATGATAAAATTGAAAAACTATGTAAATTTGTTCATACATGTTTCAAAAAGAGAGAAGATATCCTGTAGTTAGATCCTGTAGATAGAGAAATAGCACACGAATGTAACAATTGCTTCTTCTCTTCTTGTTACCAAGTTATTTAACTTGATTGCATTTGCCCCGTGTAGGGCGTGAACATCCAATAAAGTTCATTGTCATTTATACAAAATGTTACACAAATGTAATACTAAATGCTACCAGCGACAACCCAAAGTACTTAGCACTAGACTAAAATACGACTGAGCTATACGAGCTGATTTCTAATGAGGCCCAGGAAACAAAACATCATACAATGTGTAAAATCATCTGGAAAAATTTTACATAAGTACCATAACGTAGAGAAAACTGAAAACATAATGGGGAGAATATAACATAATGTAGTTAACAAAAGTAGCAAATTACAAGACAAAATCAAGTCGCAGACGCAGATCTAGTATCTCAGGCAGAAGTACCAGAAATGGTAAAAACCTTGATATTCCAAAGGCTAAAACACAGAGATACAGAAACTCACCAATACGCTACCTGACTCGATTGTTGAACCAGCATGACTTTTAATCTCACTCACTCACTCAAGTCCGCATGCTCCTAGAAGCGTAGCGCCCCGGCAAACTGTCCTCCAAGCACTTCTGTTCTGCGCCGCTGCCCAGGCTGTAGTTAGGTTGTAGCCCGCTGCTCTCAGGTCTGATGACAGGACATCCAGCCACTTCTGTCTGGGCCTGCCCCTGGGTCGGGTCCAGTTAGTAGGTGTGGGTTCCAGCAGTAGTCTGGCTGGTTCTGAGGGCGGAGATGATCTGGCGAGGTGGCCGAAGAGTCGGAGGCGGGCAGCTCGAATCTTCTGGGAGACTGGAGGCTGGTTTGTTGACCGGCGTAGGGCGATGTTGGTCACACGGTCATACCACCTAATCCCCAGAATCCTGCGCAAACATTTGGCATCGAAAGCATCTAAGTGCCGCTCCTGTGTGGACGTCAGAGTCCATGCTTCAGCACCATACAACAGGATGGAGAGGACTAGGCTGTTGTAGAGCCTGAGCTTGGTATGCACTGACAGCCGTCTGTCGGACCAGATCTTACTGAGGTTGGCCATCGCTGTGGCGGCCCGGGCAACACGGATCCTGATATCAGCCGAGCTTTTGCAGTCGGAGGTGATCGTGCTACCGAGGTAGTTGAACTTGTTGACAACCTCCACCTCATGGGAATCGATCACTGGGGGAGCAGGAGGCGGTTGGAAGTCGCTCAAGCTTTGGACCTTAGTCTTTCCCCAGCTAATCATCAGTCCGAGGGGTTGTGTCTCCAAGTTCATGGCTTCCAGGGCATGCTTGAGCACCTGTACTACTTCGGCAAGAATGGCTACATCATCCGCATAGTCCAGGTCGGAGATGGTGACGTTGCCAAAGCTTGCACCACAGCTGCTCTGGGATACTGTCTTTGCCATGACATGGTCAATGGCGGTGTTAAAGATGGTGGGAGCCTTTTAATCTGTAATTTATTTTTAATGCATTGTCAATGAGCGAATATTCTCTTACTGTCACGACCAATTCTTTGTATATATGACGCTCCTCTTTTATTGATTATTGTACTACATTTTAATCATACACTGTATTGTGCTATTGCACTACCTTTTAACCCTATATCGCCAACCATTATTTTGTACTTTTATGTAATATTGATCTTAATTCAGTGTACTCCACTGCAACATTAATAAAGCCAATCTGAATCTGATTCTGAAGTCATAATCCAGAACATTTTACTGTTGCCCGTTTACAGCTACCTGTCGTCTAGTACACGCGTCAGGTTCACGTGGTCCTACCAGCCCGAGTCGTTCCCAGGCGTGAGCTGCCCCGGGTCCAACTGTTACTCCTCCTGCGGGGACCCGAGTTACCTGAACGGGCCTCAGGACTGGAGCCGTCTGCAGTCACACCTGGTCATCAAGAAGCTGTACTTCGACCTGGCGGACCTGTTCTATTACGTCAGCGACGCCACGCAGTCGGTCACTATCTACGCTAACACCGTGGTGACGTCGGTTGGCGTAAGGTAAGTAGCATGTTTTCACTCACGCTTCAATTCACCAGTTTCCCATCCCCAGAATGCAATGCGAAAATAGGGGGGTAACCCTCATTTGCATAGGACTGAAGGCATCGGAATGATCCTGTTGACGTTAAACAGCTTGCTGTGTTTTGAGGTGTTGGGGCATTTTATTAACAACATTAATTAAATTAGTTTGGGCCGAATCTGACAACAAATAGAGAATGAAGTTTTAGTGTTCTTTTCAACATGGAACATGTGGTTTGTAACGTTACAGCATCAGTATAGCGTTACCACTATAACGTTACAAACCACATATTCCAAAAAAATTCATTCTCTATTTTTTTTCAGATTCAACCCATAGTAATTTAATTAATGTTGAGGATAAAATGCCCCAACACCTCAAAACACACTGAAAAGCAAGCTGTTTAACGTCAACAGGATTATTCCGATGCCTTCAAGTCCTATGCAAATGGGGGTTACCCCCCTTTTTTCGCATTGCATTCTGGGGATGGGAAACTGGTGAATTAGGTCTCTCCCACTCTTTTTCAAACGTCTTGTGAAATACATTTGCTTTACATTGTAAAAGTGACTGCTGGAATATAAGTTGTGCCTAACGTCGCAGTCACTTTGGGTCCTATATTCATCACTGTTTTTCTTAATAAAAAAAGGTAAGTAACGTACAAGGTCACGTGTTCAGGGAAATTTGGTAACTCAAACCTGAAGAAGGCCAAAGAGTCAGCTAAAAGTTTGAAAATTCCTTTGTGTTGAACATACACCATGTAAGAAAAAAGTAAGAAAACAATACATATGTATCCTCCAAAAAGGCCACCCGAAACCCAATAAACTAGGTAAAAAGAAACGTACTGCATTGATGTCGATCTCCCCATATGAAAGTTTTTTTTCTTATTTAAAATTTTCTTTTCAGCTTCAACTTCGACTTGACCATCAACGCGCGCGAGTTCTGGACGGATGACGGCTACCTGTCCTTCAGCCTGCCGAGCGGTCAGCACTCCGGTCCCATGGTCAGCTGTGGCAAACTGGACGACAACTGGCAGCAAATCAACATCAACATCGGCGGCCGGCTGAAGGTGAACGAGTTCGTCACTATTATGCCATTCTAGAGGCCACTTTGAAAAGAATCTTTCTATAAATGTCCATTGACTGACTTAGGGACGATCTGTAAGATTACGTTACTTCTAATATTTTATGAATATCGTTAATTTCTATCGACACGGTCACATTCAACGTAGGTCGTCGTAAGATTTTGATGACGTAGAAATTTCAAGCAGACTGTGACAGAGCCAGCACCGACAAGCATCTTTAAGACAGCCTTTTCCGTAACAAGACAGTTAAATTCTGCAGGACCCAAGCACGACTATCCCAAGACACAATTTTCATCTTACGACCAACGTGACTGGGCTCTAAACAACAAGATAGAGGCTACATAATTTTTTGGACAAAAGATGTATACTATTGTGAATTGTTCCAGATGTATACTATTGTAAATTGTTCACCTAGTGGTTTCTAATGCTCGCAAATCGTCTATGTGCGTCAAATTTCCGAGATTTTGAGATATTGTATAATGCGTCAAATTCCGAGATTTTGAGATATTGTATAATGCGTCAAATTCCGAGATTTTGAGATATTGTATAATGCGTCAAATTTCCGAGATTTTGAGATATTGTATAATGCGTCAAATTCCGAGATTTTGAGATATTGTATAATGTGTCGTCATGAGATCTTTTAAATCTTTTAAATTTGTTAATCTTGTGTAATTCAGTTACAGTATAACTACGCTTTTAATGTTGTACCCTATATAGTTAATGTTTTTAGTATGAATACCAACTGTTGTTAATGGAACCCCCACGCAATTCAGTCTGTGACTGCCATGTGGGAACCATTGTTAGGAGTTTTACATGAAACAAATAAACCATTATTATTATTATTATTATTATTATACGTTCTTCTTGCATGGGCACATATTATACATATACTATTGACACCATAGTTATTGTGGATCTCCTTCTTCTTTTAGGTGAACCTGGTAACGAACGAGTCCTACGCGATGCCGTACCCCTGTAGCCAGACGTCCAGCTCCGCCCTGACCGCCCAAGCCGACAAGGACGTGCTGGGTCTGACTGTCCAGTGTGCACGCATTCTGGCCGACAGTCATGACCTGAGCGATCCGCGCAGCCTGCCCATGCGCATGCTGGACTGGACCATTGCCCAGTCCCGCAGGGGTGGTGCCATAGGTGTAGTCCATTCTGACGCCGTGCAAGCAAAGGCACAACTCAAGGTAATCGAGGGGTCTAAGTTTAGAACGTATTGACATGTTATCATCTTTAACTAACATCCTGCCATTTGACATAAACAACGCCACCGACAACACCCTATGTTCAACCATTCTCAGCTGTAACCCCTCATTGTCGTTTGTCAACAACTGTAAAATATTTCATGTGGTTTTCAACTTTATTTTGCAGACAGGACGTTTTTTTTTATTTAGTTGATTAATTTTGATTTGTACATCAGCTCATAATGTACCTTTGTCCTTTCTTATCATCATCATTACTTTGTTTTATTGTTTCCTTTTATGTGTGAGGAGAGGGCTGACATAATATAAGTTTCATAGCTTTTTGCCCAATCCTAGAAAAATGAATGTGAATAAAGTAAATAAATAAGTTTAGTACGACAAAGAGGCAAACTGACTATTTTTATTACGGATTTTACTACTTTCCGAGTAGACGTCTGTCGGCAAAAGCGTTACGGTTAGAACTGATAATCTAGGGAGAGTTCTCAGCCGTCCAGTGGCTAATGGACACCCATCTGGACATTGGATCTGGACATAGGATCTGCTTGGACATTAGGATTTTACTTGTGTTAGAATGGCATAGCCACTTAAATATCTAATAGCATGTTGGTTGAAGTACATAACGTTATCTTGCTGTAATTTATATCATGCCGCCAGCTGCCTTAAGAAAACTAACTACTATTTTGTATGTTTCATCACACAGTTAGCAGGGGCTGGGTACCATTACGTACCGTACATGTCCATGGCTGTGTATCAGAACATGCTCAGTAACTACTACAGTCAGGTAAGTCCTAGACACATTTTTTTCAGCCACATATGGTAATCGTCTAGATATATATATGGTCTTTTTGAACGAATTTCCTATCGGTCTTCATCGGCCGATGAGTTTTTCCCATGTGTGACGTCAGCACTGGGTCAAAGTTCGTCAGAAGTCGGTACCGCCCACCATCCCGGTTGAGCGAAGGTTGGTGTGCCCTGATGTAGATGGCTTCCTTCACTCCTCTCGCAAAATAGTCGCGTTCAGTGTCCAGATTGTTGACCCCTTCCAGGGAAACTGTGTGGCCCGGACACTCCATGTGAAATAATAACTTCAATATTTACATAAGTGTCGTGATGTAATTTAACAACTCAGATGAACATTCATGCTAATCCCTTTACCTTATATTGCAGATCAACGTGTACCGTCAGGAGTATAACCGCCTGATGGACAGGACTCAGTCCATTAACATACGACTGGAGGCCGCACGGGCGCTGTTGTCACGTGTCAATGACGTCACGACCCTCCAGGCGCAGGACCTGGCCGATCTGGAGCAGGAGATCGAGCGCACCAAACAGACCAGGGTCGACATGAAGGTTCGCTTTGAGGAGTCTAAGGTATATATGTTCATGATACATTTAACAATCTAATTAACATTCTAATCCACACTTATACTATCATGCAAGTTCATCTGTGTTTGTAGTTACATGTTTAAAGTTAAAACTTTTGATCCAACACTTCTCTCACTTACCCTATACCTTACTGACAATATACTTCTCTCACCTAGAGCTTTTGACCAGTCACTCTGGTCGTCCTCAATAGGCAGACCCAATGAGGGTTGACAGGTGGATTCTTTGAAGTGTGACGTGCACACTTACAGCCAATTCAAAACACCATTCGATGACAGGATACCTGTTACCTATAGAAGTATTGTAACAGTGTGATTCAAGAGCCACCAACTAACGGATCCAAACCTTTTGGCCCAGCGGTTAGTGCGTTAGGTTCGTGAGCTGGCGGTCCGGGCTAGGTTTCGATTCCGAGATCTCGTGTTTTCTCCTCGCCTCTATTTATTTCAGTGGTTCCAGTGCTGGGAATCGAACCCGGGCCTGGCTGGATTTTAAGCCAGAAATCCTAACGACTATACCACATAAGCCAAAAAAAGTTACTCAAGCAACTGGATATGACTTTTCCAAAATCATATCCAGTTGCTTGAGTAACTATTTTTTAATCTTATCTTACCTGGATGTCCAACCTTCACCAACGTACGTAAACCACCTAAGATCAATTTTAACTTCACTTTGTAGGTGGCTCTTGACGACGCACGGCTCGCCTTCGAGGAAGGAATCGAGCAGTACAAGCAGGAGCAAGCCGCGAAGGCCGCCTTCGGCTTCCTCAGGGCCATCCTCTCCATCTTCACGCTGGGAGCTCAGCCTCCGGAAGACGACTCAGTCGCGGACATCCAAGAACTGATCGGCGCGGTGGTCGACATCGCCAACACCATCAAGATGCTGTCTGCACTGTTTGACCAACTGGCCGACTTCGACGCGATTCTCGATGAAACCATGGCGGCGGTGGAGGACTTGTCACTGGCGGAGTACGAGGACTACATCTTGGATGTCCAACAGGTTACTGTTATAAGTTTGCATCTTCGTTATAGATAAGAACTTCATTCAAATATCGCATTTACAACATTGACGTCCTATCCGGTTTATCCATCATATCCACCATATTACGTTACTTGATAATCATTTGTTCTTATCTAATAATAATCATGATTATATTTTTTAATATCATTTGTACTATTCATCAATTTCTATTATGATGTAGAATGTATCATAATTTATTTTGTCGGGGGAAGATCGTGGACAGGCCATAACGGCTTTTTATCTTCCCTGCATATCTGCCTTTATGTTATGTTATGTTATGTTATGTTATGTTATGTTATGTTATGTTATGTTATGTTATGTTATGTTATGTTATGTTATGTTATGTTATGTTATGTTATGTTATGTTACGTTATGTTATGTTACGTTATGCTATGTTACGTTATGCTATGTTACGTTATGTTATGTTATGTTATGTTACGTTATGTTATGTTATGTTATGTTACGTTATGTTATGTTATGTTATGTTACGTTACGTTATGTTACGTTACGTTACGTTACGTTACGTTACGTCATGTTATGTTATGTTACATTACATTACGTTACGTTACGTTATGTTAATTCTATTTCTTTGATTATATGCCAATAAACAAACAGGCTGCGGACCTGCACGTGTCGCTGGTGGAGTGGAGTAACCTGAAGGTGGCCGCGGACGTGCTGCTCGGACACGGCAACGTGCAGAAGATCCGGGGCTCCGGGAAGTACCGGCGCGCGCTGTCGGACACCAGTCAGTGGGGGAAGGCCGTGAGCGAGCAGACCATCGCCCTGGCACAGATGATGGTGCAGTACCAGAGCGGGCAGCGCTGGCTGAAGGCATCCGAGCGGGAGAGAGACCGCATCCAGGCGCAAATCTCTCTTGACGAGAGTCGGAGGGAGATCAGTCTGGAGACAGAAGCTGCGGCGGGGATGCAAGCCTTCCAGGTATGTTTCTCGCGATCTCTTATTCAGATCCGTCTCTTCCCTATCTTTTCAGTCACTGACGAAAGCTAGTGGATACTAGCTGAAACGTCTGACCGTTTCCAAAATCATATCCAACATTCTATTAGCTTAATTCCTGCCATACTTCTTGATTTGATTTATTCAAGTGTTGCTTATCTTCTTCATTAGTTTATCTTGCTATAATTTTGTTTTTAACTGTATGATGGTTACTTATGTACGATTTGTTGATATTTTCTCTTTAGTTGCCTTGTTTTCATTTAAATATTTCATTTAATCAGTTTAAGTGTGATTGTTTTGTTATGTTTAAGGAGAAGGACTTGTACAAGCCTTTAAGGCTTCTTCCTCTCCTGCTCAGTGTTTTTTATTTAATTTACTTCACTAATTGTATCTTGTTTTTTGTGCGAAATAAATCAATACAAAACAAAAATAAAAATATCCAGTTGCTTGAGTGACTGCTTTTTGGCGTATCGTATTACCTGGATGTCTAACGTACCTTCATCGACCTATGCATGAATGGGTTAAGGTAAGTATCACTATCAGGCACGGTTGTGGATAACGTACGCGTGTCCAAGAACGTAGATTTCCCCCAGGTATGGATATGCTTGGACTATTCAAAACAGTGCCGGAACACGGTTCAGGATACAACAAAGTTTGTCAAGTTTGGCACTGGGGATGTTGTTGATGCAACATTTTCTTTCAGGCACTTTGCCTTTTATATGTACTAGCTACACTAGCACTTTGCCTTTTATATGTACTAGCTACACTAGCACTTTGCCTTTTATATGTACTAGCTACACTAGCACTTTGCCTTTTATATGTACTAGCTACACTAGCACTTTGCCTTTTATATGTACTAGCTACAGATTTTTAAACAATCATTACTGCTAGGACTAGCCACTAGATGTCTAAATTACTATACCCTCTCTATATAACCCATTGTTACCGGTGCTAACAATTGCGTTTGCTGCTTTTCCAGGTGAAACTGGGCATGAACAACATCCTACTGGACTACTGCGGCTCGTACTTCTACTTCCAGTTCCGGCAGTGCGGCAGTAACTACAGACCCAGCCTGAGCGATGACATGCTTACTCTGCTACAAAAGGTACATCAATAATAATATGAATCTTTATTTGCATGTTCATGCCCATGGGGCTAAATGCATACATGCATCAGAATGTGATGTTACATGTACTGAGTAACATGATACATAGGATACAATGATAACAGAATGACGTAAAAGTCTTAACAACTACTAGAGAATAAACTAATCTAGGCCTTGAGGATTTCTTCTCTCTTTTTGAAGCAATTGGAGATAAACTCACATAGTTTTTCTATTGTATGGTCATTACTGGTGGACATGAGATGGCTGAATACCTCTTTCCTTGTTCTACCTTTATACAGTTTGTCTAAGTGGATTGTTCTAAATAGTGTGTCACGTTAATATCAAACAATTTACAATCAAGTACAAAATGTATTTCATCTTCTACGCTACCAGAGTTACAAACCTTAGTCTATCTTCTACAGGAGTCCGGTTATGTCTGCCGGTTTCTATGTGTACATTATGGTCACTAATTCGTAATTTTGATATGGTTCAATAATATCCATTTAAAATTGTGTGTGCACAGCTATTGATGCCAAAGAAAAATTACAATGAATTTGATATCTTAGCTAAGACCTGATGTTTTGGTGACACTCCAATGATGAGAAAAATATGATGTTACAAACAAGTTCCACCTATTTCATGACCACCATAACGAAGCAGACGTTTGTTTTCACATCATTAGATCAACAACGCCAACCGTGACGCCCAGGCCAGCCTAGGCAGCTTCACCAGAGTGCCACAACCCTTCGACGATATTCAGATCAACCTGTCTGACTCGGTACGACTTCTTTTACTATGGTTCAATGGAAGTTCCGCTTTAAAATGGTTTCTAGATCTGCTATTTGTTTGCTTATTCTAACAAAGGTGACTCTAGGTATAATTAGCTTCATCTACTTTGTTTAATCTCTACATAAGATAATACATGTACGCCTTTTACATTACTTGTAGCGTCACTTATAAAGGCTACTTTATAATTTAAGACAACCGATACCTTTTGGTAATAAAGCATGTTCTTAGGCCTATCGACACCATCTATGTTATCTAATGTTTACCAAGTTGATGCTTGAAATTAGAAGCCAAGAATATGAAATTAACTTTGTACATATGTATAACATATTTCCTCTGTAGATTAACGCCGATGACTGCCAGGGTATCGACAGATGTCCGATCGACCAGCTGAAACAGACAGGTTCTCTCAGCTTCACCCTGGACATGAGCGACCCTACCTTCAGCGGCTGGGACCGCGTCAGGATAGAGAGGATCCGGGCGTACATCAGAGGTATTTTAATAGAAAACTACCCTGCACGAGAGATTATGTAAATATTGTACAATGAATGCAGTGGAAAATGAAATACATTTTGTTAGCCAGTGTCCTCACTATGAGACCGAAAGAAACAGATTATTTCAGACAGTTACAACAATTTCTCCATCCTTTCGTCATTTAGAAGATCACCAAAAAACTTCATTTCTACTAAGATCACAAAACCCACTAATTATGCAGAATGTGGGACTATTCATTATCCACTGCCTTCAAAGAAGAAGTCGAACCCCATAATAGCTAGCGTAGTAGTAGAAGTTTTTTTTCCAGACAGTTGTTACCTGTCTCCTGTTACTGTATTGCAATGAGTATTATACTTGATTGTAAAAGCAATTAGCCTTCGGGCATGATCTTGCGAATAAAGTTTAATTTTTCCCAAAATGTAATCACAAGACGCGGTGACGGCACACTCAAGTCTTTTCAACTTATTTTTATGCCGTCATCAACACGGAGGACAATACAATACTCATTTTCACCCGAGTAAAATCGTGTAATGTTCCTTTCCTAAGGACACAAATTCGGTGGCATGGCAGGGTTCGAACACCCTACCGTTATGCCACATGACCCCACAAGAGATATTTGTCATCCTTGGTCATCCATGCTAATGATAAACTCTCCAAGAAGAGGTTTAGGCTTTGCTTGGGTTTGTTTTTGACCTTCCATCAGGCTTTCTTTTTTTACACTGGTATCATTTTGTCAGTACGTGAGCCAAACGGATACTGTCTTGCCAATTTGATACTGTCTTGCATCCACAGAAAGATCTTCCTGCGGATTATTAATGAATGATAACCTTTATTGTACATTCATGCCATATGTTTGTAGTACAAACAGCTCTAAAACTACTCTAATACAGAGGTTCGGCGTCTTCTCGTTTCTTTGTGATGTTAAAAATATAATTTGAAATGGGTTTGTATAATACAGGATGATCAAAGCGCATAAGAAAGATAAATTTTCAATATTAGGCAAGTATTGGAAGTATGGGAACGTACTTGTAATATATCTAAAAAGATTATTTCTTTCATTACTATATAAACTACAATCAATAACAAAGTGGACTTCATCTTCTACTTTGAGCTACAAAATTGGAAAATTCTTTGCTCCAGATCTAGAGGTGTGCGGTTGTGCTTTGATATATGCTTCGTACACGAGTTTCCAACCGATGTGAGAATCGATCGGGGTACGTTGCATCCAGACTGGGGCTTACATGTACGATAGGGGTCTAGACACGTGTCAATGAGCTAGGTGGCAGCTCTATAACTGCTGAAGAATCAAGAAAAGTTGTTAGTCGGACAATATATAACTCTTCGTTGCTTCCACCAGGTGCCGACAACACCGGCAGTCACCTGCGTGTGTCCATCAGTAACAGTGGAGAGTTCCAGGATCGCTACCAGGGCACGGACTACGAGTTCGCCAGCCTGCCTGTCAAGAGGCGGTTCGAGTACAACCCTAACGGTGAGTCAAACTACCAATACAAAAATAACAAAGGCCAGTAATCAGGAGAAAATCATATCATATTTTTGCTCTGTTTCTTCTTCTCCAAATAAGGTCGATGACCTGAACCAGACGGCTGTGACTTTAGTGTTGGGTTACATCATGTTGCAATTTTATAGCAGGAGGGATTTAGACTCCTGTCACCATATATATATGAATGTGTTTGAGTAAGAATTAACAGAGCAGACCATATGTGAAGGTAAACTTTATGCATTTGCTTTGCAAATGTTACCTTTCTAGTTATATTTAACTTCGCTGCAGGATCTCAAGGAAAACGTATTGCTTTTGCTCTGTTTCTTCTTCCTCCCCAAGCAAATACTGTCAATGACCTGGACCAGACGTCTGTCACCATGGTAACTGGAACTGTAGCAAACACCCTGTGGTGTTGGGTTACATCATGTAGCAAAGTGCCAGTACTGAGTTAGAGGACCTGGCCATCACATACAAATGCATATACATGTACATGTGTTTGAGTAAGAATAGACATCAGACAATAGCATCAGTTTGTTAGGCTTGACCATATGTGATGGTAAGAGTTATGCATTTGCTTTGCAAATGTTAACTGTTTGATACTGTATTATTGTATTTATGATTAGTACTGAACTTCTGACACTTCACTCCTTTCGAACACTGACCGATTATGATTTAAGCATTTTTTGTTATTTCTTTGATTTGTATACGATTATTTGATTTATGATTTATTACTATTATGTTCAAGTACTTTATTATATATGATCTACTATTCCTAAGTTTGTATATTATTTGGAGTTTGACCTCTGACATCTCACCTCTGACAGACCTTGTATTTTGATTTATGATTTCACTGTTACGTTTAATCACTATTATTTTATATTACCTTATTTTCTGTATTGAGCTCCCTTTGGAAATCAAGATGTGTCTTCAAGATGAATAAATAAATAAATAAAAGAAGTTGGTTTCTTGTAAGTTTTTATGGTTTGTGTAGTTTTTACGTATATACAGCAATGACATTTTCCTTCACTCCAGGACTTCCTGGGAGTGACATCATCGTGGATGGAGAAGTACATCAGAGTTTCACGGGTTACTTCTACCAGACCACTCCCTTCACCACCTGGGTCATCCAGCTGCTGCCCAGCCTGAACCCAGGCCTGGACCTGAGCCGGGTCACACAGGTCGAACTCCACTTCAAGGGCAGTGTGGTGACCAACTACAGGGGTGTGGAGATCCCAAAGAACCTTGTAATTAACCTGTGAGGCTCACCCAAGCAGGTCAAACAGAAGCTTACAATGATGTCAAATGAAAGATAATAAACTATGTTGATACCTTCTTTCTGTTGTGGATTACTTAGTATAGGGCCACAGCAAGTAAATTTTATGGATGACATCCTCTGCAGACTCCAAATCTAATGCGAGCGGGCGAAAAAAAAACAAGGCGGGCCGAAAAAAACAAGGTTCTTACGTTTTAGAATTTTGACTCAATCAGTGTACAAATGGTATTATTTCAGTAGGAACATCACATATACACAGCCAGCATCACATATCACTGCATCAAAGTAAGAAACAAAACATTAAATCAGAGCCTTTTCTTGTCTCCTCTCTTCATAGTTATCTGTCATCCACCTTCTGGCATGGCAACAGACATCTTTGCCCATTTTCGGCATGTTGAGTCAGAAGGCAACAAAATTTTTTTTTCCAAAATCAGGTGAGAATTAATGCGTGCGCTGATGTCTTCCATAAAAATTACTTGCTGTGGCCTAGTAATGTAGAGGTCTTTCTCGTTCAGCAAGTTAATTGTATATAGGAGGATTTTAAATTTTCACCGATGGCATTCACCATTTTTGTTCAGCTGCAAACCCTGTTTAACTTAACCAGACTAGACATAAATTGTAATACTAAAACAAAGAAACAAGTCAAAAAGTTTTTAACAAACAAAATCAGAGTCAGTAGGCATTCACTTCCTTTATCATAGGTTGTGCAAGTCATGACAGATTTCTTTCTCCTGTCATATGTATTATACTGGATTATACTTGTGGTGTCTTTCCTCAAAGTAGGAACAAAACTCCTAAGCAAGATAACATGATGATAAGGATATGGATTATACAGAGAAAAATTACAGCACATCTTCTAGTAAGCTAGTTATGTTGGAATGTTTTTTTCTTCATCAAAAATACACATCTGGGAACTTTTTCTTGTTGTATTATACCACACATACATAACAATTTGTTGATGTTTTTAACTTTTAAGTTTACGTAAGCATTTTCTGGGTTAAATGACTGCAGGAAAATATTGCACTTGCATGGAGAAGCAGTCCAAGGTCTGGAACCATGATCACTGATATACATGGACCATATATATTAGCTACACCTTATAGCCTATTGCTTTCCCAGGTCTAAATTGTAAAGAATTGCTGTGGCATTAATATGGCGCTTACATACCAAGCAACATTCAATAAGGCAATGATTGATTGTTAATTGTGTCTCATTTTTAGGAGTGTCTGCAAATGTTCAGAATCATGATTATGCATCAGGAAAGCAAGGCAGCATGTGAACCATCTGAGTATCTGCTTGGATATCAGCATGTACAGGGGTGCCAGAGTATACAGTGCAATTTTACGGAATACATTACAAGTTTACTAGTATACAGTGCAATTTTACGGAATACAGTGCAATCGTATTAGTATACAGTGCAATTTTACGGAATACAGTGCAATCGTATTAGTACACAGTGCAATTTTACGGAATACAGTGCAATTTTACTAATGACGTTGTTATGACGTCATTAGCTTTCCAGGGACGCCGCTGACGGAGCGTACTCACATCTTTCCGTGCTTTTCGAGTGAATTTGGACCTTTCTCGTAGATAGACCTTTAGTCAAATCACTACATACTACACACAGGGCATGTTACTACACAGGGATCATTTCGAATTTGCTCAGAAAAGACAGAAATATGTGAGTCAGCGACGTCCGCCATCTTAAAAATGAAAAAGCAGGGAAAGCCAGGTCCAAGTCCATGATTCAACGTCATTAGTAAAATTGCACTGTATTCCGTAAAATTGCACTGTATTCCGTAAAATTGCACTGTATACTAGTAAAATTGCACTGTATTCCGTAAAATTGCACTGAATACTCTGGCACCCCTGTTGTACCATTACTGTTAGGACTGTCAGTGGTGTAATGTCCTTATATGGCACCCTGGCAGTGTTCCGGCTGCAGTGGTACCAGGCCGGAGTAGAAGTGGTAGTACCCCCACAGTACCACTGGTACCACCGACACCACCACTGCCAGCCACGGGCTCCAGACTCCAGTGGTAGGCCTTTAAAAACCAAAATACATATTAAAATCCCAGTGAAATTTTAAAAAAATAATTATGTACGAAACAGGGTAGCCCTACCAAAATAAAAGATATTTGTACCATTTACTACAGTAGGGCACTGTTTATAGTCTTCATTACCAATAGTAGATTACCAATAATAGTACATAACCAATAATAGATATCGAAATGTACGCAAGGTAAGAGACATTACTGGCTGTGTAAAAGAAAATGCCAATATCCAGTATGTAAAACTTTAATCAACAACATCAAGAACAAAGTAACAACAAAAATGAAAACTAAGTGATCCCACCATACTTACTTCTGGGTTGTGATAAGCAGCCAAGCTATCACAAGCAGTAGACCTCCAAGCTCTCTGTAGAAGGAATAATTAAATAGATTAAGCCTTTATTCTACATCCATGCCCTATTGGGCTACTTACACACAGGCATACACTCGAGTATGCCTGTGCATACACCCGACAACATCCAAGAATGGACAGGAAAAAACCCTTCGGAAACCCTAACCCTAGCTCACAGCCGAGAGGGATGGCGGCAGATGGTCAGACACTCCACCATGCAGTGCCCCCACGACCCTGACCTGGGTTAAGGGACCAAGGTACAAGGTACAAGGTATACACTCGAGTACTCAGATACAAAAGCAGTACTACATCAGTACATGTGGTAAAACTTGATAAATATACAATGCAGTAATGAAGACAAAGGCAATCTTTCCCTGCCCAATGCTTACCTGCCCTCTTCACTGTCTAACAAGTGTGCCAGCTGCAGGGATGTCATGTCAGACACCAGTTTTCCGGCTGCAGCTACACAGGCCAACAGGTGGGCACCTGCCAGCGCCTGCACAGGTCTTTTCTCTAGGAATGAGCAACAATTTCAGATACATGAAGGGTATTCATGCCATTCAAATTAAGGATCTGAAGCTTTCTTGTACAAAAATTCTCCTCTTTTCACTGATGACATTGTTCTAAATGCATTTACTATAGTCACTTCTGTTATTTACAGTAGCTTTCCATGTTGAAGTCGTTGTTTAACTTCTGTTGTACGTACAATAAAATGATAGTTATGCAAATCAGCAGCTAATTAGCATAATTAATGAGGAAATGCTATAAATCTGCTACCTTCCATGATATGATTATTCAAACGTGTGGCATGTGTAATTGTGAAGAAGAAGAACATTAGCAGGTAGTGTTTATGCAAATGAATGCTTAATTTGCATAATTAATGCGAGTCGTCAACATTTGTCATGGCCCAAGGTAACATCATTTGGCGAAGGTATGGGATCGTGGAACACAAGTTAGGATTTCTTCCGTCAGCAGCACTTGTGTACTCTAGTATGTACTCCAAGAGTTTATGGATGGATTGTCATGAAACTTGGCTGGTGGCATGGGTAGTCTTGATGAGACCTTGAAAAAATTAGATTCTAGCTCTCTAGCAGCTTGTTATGGTACTGCAGCTCAATCTTACCCGAGTTTTCTGACATGGCTGTTGTCAGACATACCACTGTAGGGACTCCATAGGCAACCTGAGGGACAACAGTCATACTGTATCATGAAAAAAAGAATAGTCATAACTAGTTCAAAACACAAAATAGAAAACTTACATATCATTTAATTAGCTGATATTTAGTTTTATAGGAATTTTACTTGGTAAATTACAGAAAATAACAAACATCTTACCATCCAGAGCTCTGGATCTGGGTCGTTCTTCTGCAAAGACAGTTTGGAAATTGACTTTGTTTAAGATATTGTTAATATCTACTATAGTACTAACGTTAACATTAATTAAGCAAGCAACAAAAGATCAACCTCAGATTTAAGTCAGGTCATTTTACACTTTCCAGCGATATCCATGACTAATTTGTAAAGTCAAACTGGAGTAAAAACCCTATTCCCTGGTTCTGGACCAAATTATGTCACTGAAGGTAAGTTTCGGGCACAAATAGTCTGACGAAAAAGTTGAACTTTTTGTCAGACTATAAAAGTTACCTGGACATAGGTTGCCAATCCAAAGAAAGCGGCAAATACCAAGTTAGCTGCACGCCACAGTGTCTGCTGAACCATTTTAGCTCTCAAAGTCACACTAAACTGTTCTCAAAACCGTGAAATCCTGAAGTTTTGGTCCAAAACTTTTCTGTACACCACTTTCTAAGTTTCTTCCTGGTTTCCTGTTTCTTTTCTTCTGCGCAGTTTGTTAACCGCTGACCTTTGACATCTCCCACTATGCGTAGCGACAAGATGGCGGCGCCCAGGTGAAAATTGACGCGGCATGGTTTCAGCGTTTGGTTAAAACCTTTCAGAAGAAGTACTGTAAGTTTTTCTAAGCTCAATGTAGACTTGAATATAATGGTCAGCTTAGGAAATCATTAAACTGCTGGAAATATAGATTATTATATTGTATTCGAGCCAGGCGTAAGGCTATTCAAAAAGTTGGGTAGGGGGGGCACAACTTAATTGCAAGATTTGTCCAAAGTTTTCGGTAACATTTGGACTGGTGGGGTGGGGTCAGAATATTTGACTGAAGGCTACCGAGGTTGTAGACCAGATAAAATGGCAGAAAAGTAGCTACTAGAACCTAAGAAGGGACGCTATGTTATGCAGTGCGGTGGCGACTGTTTATATATACCGAGGTGAGAGCCTTCTCTAACATACATAGCTAACAGTCTTATTATTTTAGCCCAAAGGCCCCGTACTAAGTTATTATATAGTCTGTATGGACATAATATTAACACTGAAAGCTAGAGATGCCCCGCAACGGACTGCCGTATCGTATATCATACATAGATCAATAGATGGATTGATAAGAAATATGTACAATATTATGTGCAATCAAGTTTTACAGATATCAAATCTTATGCCACTATAGTAGTCTTTAACTTCACTACACTGTACTGCAAAAGAATTATCCATAAATGGACCTTAAAATATTGATTATAGAACTAGAAAGGTAACATTTGCAAAGCAAAATGCATAATGTTTACCTTCACATGTGGTCTACTATGTTAATTCTTACTCAAATACATTCATATATATGGTCAGACAGGAGCCTAAATTTCTCTTACTATAAACTTGCAACATGATGAAACCCAACACCAGTTACCATGGTGACAGACGTCAACAAATCAGGTCATTGGCCAGCTCAGGTCAGAGGTTAGTGTTTGGAACAGAAGAAGAAATTGAGTAAGAACAATATGTTTTCCTTCGGTAAACATAACAAAAGTACTAGTAATCTTACATCATACTGTTTCCTACCACAGCTCCTGCATTGAAGATTCCAAGCAGTCAGCTTGTAACCAACATGGAGGACCCAACACTTATATATCTACAACAACTCAGGGACAAGTTAGAGGCTTTCAATGATGTGCCAGGCCCCGCAAGACTTCTCCTACAATGTCTTCAGAACAACAACTCACCACAGCAAGCCATCATGCTGAAAACTCTCGCTGTGGGAGCAAAATTGAGGGAAGCAGCGTCTGATGCTACACTACAGTCCCAGGCACTTGTCTGTGTAGATGTCCTTGTCAGTATGTACCTACAGTGTACCGTACACTCTTCCCTTCGCGGCACTCTAGTCAGTACGTTACAAGGTTTACCAACTGAGTTAAAAACACAGGCAGTTGAGAAGCTCTCTGTTAAGATCAATGGGTTATTGGTAGTTCCATCTGTAAGGTTGAGATACAGTATAAATATTTTGGGTCTATTGCTAGAAAACTTCTCATTGGGTGCAGCGGTTGTTGCAAAGAATCTGCCATCTGTTCTAAACTTTGTTAAGAAGAGTCTTGAAGTCTTGTTGGTGGATGCTAAAGATGCAGAAACAGCAAAGTCTTCTCAGGCAATGCAGGATTGCACCACAGTCCTAAAGCTACTGACAGCCCTGCTACAGAAATGTCAAGCCGACATCTTGGCTCTGATTACTACAGACCATGATAGTCATGAGAGCTCCCTACTGGCTGACATAGCATGTATACTGCATGCCATCTTGCAGTTTGACTGGGTACTGCAGGCTTGTCACAGCTCAGCTGGCATTGCCTTACCAGCTACAATCAGAACTCTATTGCTAAATGATAATGAAGCAACAGTCAAGGCAATCTTTGTCCTTCTATATCCAAACCATTCCAGTGAGTTTGTAAATGATGCCAAGCTAAAACCTCTCAAAACATTCCTACAAAGTTGTGGTGACGACAGTCTTCCAAGTTTTTCACATCTCTGTCTTTGTAAAGGTATCTTGGCTAAGCTTAGTCCAGAGATGCTATCCATGACACTTGAAACGAGATGTTTGCTGTTTGACGTAATCCTCCCAGACATTCTCAGACTATGCAACAAACTGTCGGATTCTACTTCAGTTCTGCATGGCTCTTATGCCCTTACAGTTTGGTCAGCTAAGGCTCTGGAACTTGCTAAAAGTCCAATGGAAGGAAACACACATAAACAGCTGACACTACCCTCTCCTCCAATGCAGCAAGTGCTAGGCTATGTTTGGCAGCATTGGGATCACCCATTGGATGGTGTTCGACATCAGTGCCGAGAAATCTTCAGAAACATACTGAAGTGTCATGTAAAGGTTTCTGACAGTCCTGTGGGAGATGATTCTGATTTGTTGGACCTTACTAAGAAGGTTCTCAGTGAGGACTGGCACAAACGTGGAAAATACGTAGCCCTGTGTTGCCTAACAGAAGAGATAGGAGCGCAGAAGATCCTCCATCTCTGTCCTCAGATTGTGACTCGACTACTTGTACTAATGAGTTCTGAAGCCGTGACGGCATCGGTACATGCCAAAGAACTGCACGGTAAGCTGTCAAAGTCTCACAAGGATGAACTCACAAGTCAGTCCCACGTTGACGGCATTTCTGCCTGGCAAGAGGCATGGATAGGTCCGGTATTGGATCTTCTGTGTAACACAAGTACATCGGTGAACAGGCAAACCATCAGCGACTGCCTTTCCAGCCTTCTAAAGACCTCGCCTGAAAGTATGGACTTCATCATTGGTAGGCTGACAACTGATGGAGGGAGTTTACTAAAGACAAGTGATGCCAAGCTTTGTGGACTCGTTGCTTGTCTCAAAACTGCCCACAGTCTTAGAATGAAGAGCCTACAAAGTCCCTCAAGTGTTACTGAGATGATGCTGAAGAAAGCATTGACGCACAGCAAGGACCAGGTCAGACTCAGCTCTCTCTCATTACTGTGTGAATCTCACAAGCAGACTGATCCAATCCCAGGACACCGCCTCTCATTGGTCCTGCATTTCCTGAAGTACAACTTGAACAGCCAATCACCATCCTTCAGACAGCAAACCTGCTCTTCCCTAAAGAAGCTGTTCATCTGTGTGAGAGACAGCAGCTTTGCTGCACAGCGCAGCCTACGACAGCAAGCAAAGAAGTCAGCCGATGAAACGTCACAGTCAGAAACATCTCAGGCTTCAAACCAGCTAAAACAGTACAAAGAGTTTCTTGACAAAGTCTTTGAAATGCTGTTTCAGGGTATCGGTGTGGGGGCGTCCTTTGCTAGAAAAGCAACATGCCTGAGTCTTCTTTCAATCATGTTGCAAAATCTTCTGTACCACACTTCATCTGAGAGTATTGCGGAGGTGTTCCCTTTGTCTGACATGTTCACTCCCCAACATTTCCATCTCCTACTAGAGTGCCTTGCTGACACGTATGAGCCAAACAAACAATCAGGGCTAGAACTCTTAACCTTGATCCTTAATAACACTACATATTCTTCTGTTCATTTGAAGGAAGATGATCGGCTCTGTGCTCGTTTGTTCAGGATCTGTGACACACTGATGAAAAGTGTGAACCCTCACGACAGTGTCACTGCTGCGTACATTTTCAGGCTTCTTCTCCACCATTCTATGGATGCTCTACGTGTAAAGGAACTGAATTCAGAAATTCCAGATATAATACTCGAGCTGGAAGATGATGTAAGCAACACATTCACTTTGCTAGGATCCCTAGTCATGAAACTGAAAATGTTGGTGGAACGCAGCAAAACAGATCTGCTTGAAGTCGCAGCAAACTCTCCAATATATGGCATGATACACTGTATCAGGGCTCTATTGGCTGATGTAGATATGGCGTCATTGGTTACCAAGTTCGAATGTGGAAACCACGTTGTGGATGAGATAGTTGATGTCTGTTGCGAGGTGTCCAGTATCGTATCACCTATTGTACAGACAGCTGCGCCGGAGGGGTACGTACCAGAAGGGGCCACTCTCGCTGACGAGGCAGTAACACAGGTGTCCTTGAAGCCAGTCGGGGAAGAAGATGACAATACAACGTCTCAGGAACCATCTTCAGTGTCGTCTCAAGCCTTACTCATCTGCTGTTGGAGAAGCTTGATGGAGATCTCTCTGTTGTTTGGACTGTTTGCTCAGAAAGCTCCGCTGTATCAAGATGATCGTAGACGTTGGAAAGGTCTGTTATCTGTCCACCAGGTGTTGATGATAGGAGACTACTTCACTACTCAACTGCTCGAAGCTCGCCACTTGGGAGCGTTCGAGAAGGGAAAAGACGGCTTCGTAAAACTTTGCCACAGGCTGTGGCGGTCCGAGAAACCAGAGTTGAGAACGCTTCCTAGTGATTGGTTGACCGAGCTCCTGGCAAGCCTCCGTGACTACAGCGACAGTAGCCTGTGTGCGACCAGGCGTAGCGCCGGTTTGCCGCTGTTCTTCGAGTGCGTGTTGACCACCGAGCCGGAGGAACGTCAACAAGCACAACTCAAGTCCTCAATGGAGCAGCTTCTCTCACTCACCTCTTCCTTACCACTGCCTACCGACAGCAAACACACTGTTCCTATTGTACACGCCCTGAACATCCTCAAAGCTCTGTTTAGGAACACCAAACTCGGCGAGCACATCTTCCCATACATCGTTGACGGCGTCAGAGTGACCATTCTTGGGTTCGGCTCCGAAGTCTGGGCCATACGTAACGCGTCCACGCTTCTCTTCAGTATCCTCATGACCAGGATATTCGGAGTAAAGCGAGGGAAGGATGAACACGCCAGGAGGAATTGTATGTCGGGAAGAGAGTTCTTCGCCAGGTTTCCCTCCCTCCATCCCTTCCTTCTGGATCAACTGCAGCTGGCAGTGGAGAGGATCCAGTCCTGTGAGAGCAGTGTAGATCTGCACCCAAGCCTGTACCCAGTGTTGATCTTGTTGGCAAAGTTGTACCCCTCCCCCATGGACGGAGCCTCTTCAACGCTAAACATGTCTGCATTCGTCCCACTGGTACAGAAGTGTGCACACAGTACGGTCATGAAGACAAGAGCCATGGCGGCACAGGCACTTCTACCACTCATCCCAGCTGGACAGGCTGCCTCCAACATAGGAAAACTCCTGAAACAGATGGAAGACACCTCGGTAATCTCTCAGAATTCCATCCATGGAATCCTGCTGCAAGCCCAAGGGTTGATCAAGACTTACTGTTGCAAAGACATTCCCGGCGTAACACAAGAAGATCTTGAGTCAGAGGTGTACCCTTCCTTACAACGTCTTTCTTGGATTGGGTCGAAGATGAATCCTTGTGCTGTCACAAGGGCACTGTATATTGAGACCGTTGAGTTCCTTGTTTTTGACAGCAGCGCAGGAAAAGGCTCTCAACTGTTGCAAGAGCTGTGTACAACTTTAGCAGAGTCGCTTTGCATAGAGTCTCTGGATGATAGTAGTGGTGTGTGTGGTGCTGCTGCCTTGAATGTCTCCATTGCCCAGTTTGTTCTGAAGTGGCTACTACAATCAGGCGACGCAGTCACAAACACTGTTGTCAATCCAGCAGGACTCCTGCTTATGCTGCTCACTAGCAAACATTACGAAGTCCGGCAGAGAGCACTGGAGTTCCTCAACAAGAACATCGCAGAACAGCAAAACCTTCCAACAGAAAAGGGAAAATCCGAGGGAACAAACATGGATGAAACAGAAACACAGTCCAGTGTAACAAACAATCAAGATATTCATGATGAATTGGTAAAGAGCTCTCAAAGCAGCTCCAAAAGCATGGACTTAGAAGTAGATAAAAGACTTCACCCATTGCTGAGACTGTGCACGGAAGAGGGGGTGTTTCAGCAGCTTGTTGCCATGATCTGCCAGACAGAAAGGAACTTGGAGGTCCTCCCTCATCTGTTAGAGCTGATGTGCAGTCTGGTACCATTGAAGCCTTTTCCATGGGTCATCACAGCTCCAGCACTCAAACGTACACTCAAGGTATGTGTTCTATTGCAAATTATATTTCCAAATTTGTCAACCTACACTTTTTGCTTATACAAAAATGTGGTAATTTATGCCTGTTCTTGGTTCTGAATGCAATATACATACAGGCAAACATGCTTGTCCTCGGTGATGAACATAACACATACAGGCAAACATGCCTGCCTGTCCTTGGTGCTGAACACAGGAAAACATGCCTGTCCTTGGTGCTGAACACTATCCACACACATGCAAACATACCTGTCCTTGGTGCTGAACACAGGCAAACATGCCTGTCCTTGATACTGAACACTATCCACACACATGCAAACATATCTGTCCTTGGTGCTGAACACAATCTACACAAGTGAACATGCCTGTCCTTGGTGCTGAACACTATCCACACACAGGCAAAACATACATGTCCTTGGTGCTGAACACAATCTACACAAGCAAACATGCCTGTCCTTGGTGCTGACCACTATCCACACACAGGCAAACATGCCTGTCCTTGGTGCTGACCACTATCCACACACAGGCAAACATGCCTGTCCTTGGTGCTGACCACTATCCACACACAGGCAAACATGCCTGTCCTTGGTGCTGAACACTATCCACACACAGGCAAACATGCCTGTCCTTGGTGCTGAACACAATCTACACAAGTGGGCATGCCTGTCCTTGGTGCTGAACACCATCCACACACAGGCAAACATGTCTGTCCTTGGTGCTGAACACAACACACATACAGGTAAACATGCCTGTCCTTGGTGCTGAACACTCCACATACAGGCAAACATGTCTGTCCTTGGTGCTGAACACAACACACATACAGGTAAACATGCCTGTCCTTGGTGCTGAACACTATCCACACACAGGCAAACATACCTGTCCTTGGTGCTGAACACAATCTACACAAGTGGACATGCCTGTCCTTGGTGCTGAACACCATCCACACACAGGCAAACATGTCTGTCCTTGGTGCTGAACACAACACACATACAGGTAAACATGCCTGTCCTTGGTGCTGAACACTATCCACACACAGGCAAACATGCCTGTCCTTGGTGGTGAACACTATCCACACACAGGCTTCTACTTCTACACATTTGTTTTCTCTTATTTATATTTGATTTACCTTATGTACTTGTATTTATTCTGTGAAATCTTGGTTCTTTATCAAGTTTATGTACAGATTTGTTTATTTGCATTTATGATCTGTTATGAGTTCACTCTGTTCTGCTTAATTGTATATAGCCTAACTTTATTTATGTTCACATTTTGTTTGGATTTTGTACCTCTGTTTCTCTGTTGTTTATGTATTATTTATTCTCAAACGGTGTCGTATAAGCCCACACGGGCTGGGCGTGGTATGCGCACGACACGAAAATAAAGTTTCATTCATTCATTCATTCATTCATTCATTCATTCATTCATTCATTCACAGGCAAACATGCCTGTCCTTGGTGCTGACCACTATCCACACACAGGCAAACATGCCTGTCCTTGGTGCTGAACACTATCCACACACAGGAAAACATACCTATCCTTGGTGCTGAACACAATCTACACAAGTGAACATGTCTGTCCTTAGTGCTGAACACCATCCCTGCCCTTGGTGCTAAAAAACATCCACATGCAATTACTTTTATATCTCAAGTGGGATCTGTTTTAATCAGTGTTATTGTTTTCAGTTGACGTGTAGAGTACTGCTCCAGACCCTGGCCTGTTTTGGTGAGGAAAGCAGCATGAAGCCAGAGCTCCTGTCAGCTGTAGTCTCTCTGTCTTCTATCACTGCTAACATGTTGTACACATCATTACATTCACAGGTAGATGGTATAAAATTCTTTATGTCAGCACGTCGGCAGAACGTACTGCACCTGCGCGAAACCTGTAATGTATTCTACATAGCATTTTGGCAGAATGTCTCATATAAGGTTGTATTTGCTAATATAAGGTTAGCATTTCGACAGTAGTTTCCAAGTGTTATGTCGGAAAGAATATACTCTGCAACAGGCAAAATTCTGATGCAACGTTGACCAAAAACCCAACGAAAAACGCAAAAATACGGGGTTCTGCGCAGGCGCAGTACGTTCTGCCGACATGCTCTTTATGTCATACCTGGGCCACAAATAATTTTGATATGGGTGTTCTGGCCTGTGTGATAACTATTGTAGTTCCATAGACTAATTCGGAGTCGTTTTGCATGTACTGCTTTTTAAAATTCGGATACCAGATTTTGGACGATGGAATTGATGTTCTTAAAATTTTTTATTAAAGAAACCAAAAGTTTTTTTGGGGTTAGTATGACGTAAATAAAATACAACACAGTGCAATCAGTATCACCCTTGGAGGATGCAGAATACAAAATGTATTCTATAAGGCCACAGCAAGTAATTTCTATGGATGACATCAGCGCGCGCATTATTTTCGCCTGATTTTGGAAAAAAAACAAGAAATTTTCTTACCTTCTGACAGTGGTCAACATGCCGAAAATGGGCAAAGAAGCTGTTGCTATGCCAGAAGGTGGATGGCAGATAACTATGAAGAAAAGGCTCTGATTTAATGTTTTGTCTCTCACTTTGATGCAGTGATATGTCATGCTGGCTGTGTATATGTGATGTTCCCACTGAATAAATACCATTTGTACATGATTGAGTAAAAAATGTTAAAATGTAGGAACCTTGTTTTTTTCCACCTGCCTTGTTTTTTTTTCACCCGCTCGCATTAGATTTGGAGTCTGCAGAGGATGTCATCCATAAAATTTACATGCTGTGGCCTAACTAGTGTAAGCACTAGTAATATGAGGATTGGTCTCAGGCCTAGTTTAACTGAACACCCAGAGGAAGTCAGTGGTTAGACATAAGTCCCAAAATTAAGTCAGCAAAGTGCTACAGGTCAAAAGGTGCCCCCCTCACCCTGGTGCCTAACACAATAACTTCTCCTCAGTCAACATGCCCTGTTAAGATAAGTGTTTACAGTGATATATGAGGCTAATTGTGCTTTTAACCCAGTAAAGTCACCATCAGCCTACATAATCATTACAACCAATACTACACAGCCACCTGGTCCCAATATCACAGGCCCTCAATTATGCTTCAAGCTGCTCAATCTTAGTACCAAAGATGCTCACAAATTTATCATGTAAAGGGAAAAACGATGTACAAAAGGGACTGTAAAATTTTAATGTATTGTGCTTAGAACTTTGTTGATAACATGTATAAAACATGCCTTCTGTATGTGGTGGTCTATACTTGTAAACGCATTCTATATACATGACTGTGGACAATTTCATTGTGTTACTACATGTGTGGTATAATTGTAAAGATTTTGTAAAGTTTATCATACTCTAAAAATGTACTAGGTACTTTTTTTTAAAAATCAGAGCATGTTTGTTACAGTAAAGGATTGCCAATAAGTTTCCCAGTACTTTAATACGGAAGAACTTTATTGCACGACAATTGCAATGTATGGCAAACTACATAAAGATAGTAACAACATTAAAATAAGTGTGTTGAACAAGGCCTAATGTCAAATAAAACCTAACAAATCTATATCATAATTATTCAAATAATAAGGGATAGCACAAGTCTTTGATGAAGTGTTACAATCGAGCGGGCTAATCACAAGTTTCAGAATTATTTCTAATAACAAAGCAGTCCTTTACATATCTACCTATTTTTGCGTTGTGGGGACCATTACATGTAAAGATATATTCAAATCTGTCTCTAACATCGAGACTCTTGAAATCTATTGTGTTTTACATGTATATGACTCATATCTTTTAGGTTGAGATGGATACACTAGTCTCAGAGTGCCTTGCAGATTGGACAGACCTTATGCTGGGATGTTCCCAACCAGGACAGAATGTGGAGGTTAGACTGGCTGTTGCAAAGGTTAGTATTGTCTGTCATTCATGTTTCTTGTTCTTCATGTTTCATGTACACTGGAACAACTGCATTTCTGTGTGCCCTACATCAAAATAGATTATAGAATTATATACGACACCCATATATATGGGTGTCGTATAATGCTGGCATGGTGTGATTTTTTCCCTTAGGCCACACCAATTTAATTTCTTGGTTAACGGATTTGCCCGCTTCATTTTTTTCTGAGTTGCAAAAAAAAAATAAAAACTCAGAATCAACTGCAAAATGCTCATATTTTGCCCTGAACAGTTGAAAACAGTCCTTTTCTTCCTAGTTGTTACAGTAAATTCCATCTTTCAATGCAATGGTATCATTAAAAGTTCAAAATTCATAGTTTGAATTTTGAACCAGCTTAGTGTGTTGACTTCATGGCACCTATGGTACCATTTTGGGCCATAATAGGATGCCTAGGCCTGTTTTTATTTATTTATTTTTTCGCCCGCCCGCTCCATTATTTTTCTAGAAAAATCCGTTAACCAAGAAATTAAATTGGTGTGGCCTTATCCAGCTTTGTTCCTTGAATATGGCTGTCTCTATGTAGGTCATACACTGTGCCCCAGGTGTAAGAGAAATGTTGTGTAATACATCATTGCAGGTTTTACTGTGAGAAGCACTGTGTTTTTCACGTGGGTGTTTCTGCAGCCATGCGTCATGATGCTGTACTGTACAGTGACAAATTGTTGCTGTAATTACAGACATTAACTCAAGCCATGCACATCGGGAAGACCTTTATGTAGCACTCTTAGTCAACTTTTAACCCATTTGTTACTGCTGTAGTACATGTAACTGAAATGAACTAAATCATAAGATATTATGCCCTATTTACTCAAAAATACACTGTTAAACCTTTCATGTTTGAAATAAGGTTTGAAGTATGATCCACACAAGTACTTTTCAATGTCTGAGTGATGCAGGTAAAATGTGCATTTGTCTGGTGCACGTAATGTAATAAGATAAATCTGTTACATTCACTGGTGCAGGTATGTAGAAAAAAAGTATTCTGAGCCCTGTATGCAGTATGTTTTTCTGGTCAACATACATGTACAGTGTACCAACCTTTCTTTAGTTTATATGTCTCTGTTTCTCTTTCTGTACAATCTGTTCATACTAACTATTTTACAGACTGACCTTGTTAGTTAGTGACACTGAGTTTCTTTACCATGTTGTTCTCCTATAGGGGCTTACTGTTGTGACCAGTATGTTAGAGGATGGAGGTTGCTTGCCGGGTGACCTTGGTTTCACCTTGTGGAGAGCACTGCTTACCTTGCTTCAGGTTAGTCCTGTTCTTGTTTTTGGGGGGATGTGGGGGGTGGGGTGAAGATATAGCTTTGTTCCATAATACTTTCATGGTACAATGAGTGAATGACACACCTAAAATATGCCAAATCATATATATATACGAATTAATTTTGTACTTATTTATGTTGTATAATACAATGTATGACAGATATCTACTGATTATAAGGCCAATTTTCTACTTAAACAGTAACGGACAGAGTATTTTTCATGACAATGCATCACAAACTAGTGCAACAGTAACTGTTAGTTAAGTAACACATATTATTAAGCACTTTTAAACATAATCACATCAACTACCAGTATGTCAGATTTAAGAATGGGGTTTGAAAAGTTGATGTATTTGACAACAAAAACTTACCCTGAACTGCCAAGTTTATTAATGTTAATTGTTTTAATTTCAGAAGTTCAGAACTTGTTAATTTTCCAAATTGTTGAGGTACAGGTACCTAAACCGTGTACCTAAACCTGTGTACTTGTACCTGTACCTAAAATCTGTTTAGGTACACAGCTCTACCTGCAATGACCCCACTTGTAAAGCTCTTCTGTGTTAATCCCTTGAGTAGAGCAGGGACTGTATACGATGACGACAGTCCTTTGTCGAGTCTTTTGTTTTTACCCCCTTGGGAACGATCCATCAGCTTTCCACACATCACCAGGAGACTTACAGCAAGAACTCCCCTCCTCTCCACCTTCCTAAATAAATAATCACTCCAGCCTACACAATCCAGACCAGATGTCCTAAGCACCAAGTTCCTCACATCTTCAATTATTCAAACCCACTGAAAAGGTCATTTGGCAAACAATGATGTTATCTGGGGTTGACAGATGTTTAGAATGAGTGCTGGTCTATTCTAACGTGATTAGGTCTTCATGGAGGGTTAAGCCTCGAGGTGATGTTTCCAATGATAAAAGATGTCCATCAAATAGCCCAAGCTGTTTTTCAAGGATTATGAGTGAGTCAATTCATAACAACAGATAAGAGATGTCTGTACAACAACATTACATCATCACATGTGTGTGCATGGGGGATGCTGTTGACAAAAAGAGAAATGTACAACCATTAGAAGAAAAATAATTGAAAGTTTATTGAAAATGCTTGCCCGAGGGCTAATTGCAGTTACAAACAACATAAGAAAGAAAATACAGTGGCATGTGAGACTATTTCTACGTCTAGCATTGTACTATATTCTACAACATACATGGTACTAGTTTTACTGGGTTTGACTTCTTCTTTTTAGGCAATGGAAGACAAATTTACCCACTTCTTCTATAATATGTGGGTTCTTTGATTTTAGTAGTAGAATAATTTATTGTTTAGAAGAATCATTCTGTTTTTCACAACCTAAACAGAATTTTACCCTCAATTAAGTAAAAATATGTCCTAGTACCAGTAGGCTAAATCATGACAATTTTTTTGTCAATGCAAGAAGGCAATCGGAGATTCAGCAAAATTCATCCATATCAGAAAAAAACACATGCACACACACACACGCACACACACACACTCACTCACACATACATACATAAACACCAATCATGGAATCCTAACTAAGACAAAACATTGTTAGCTTACATGTACATTTAGTCAATAGAAAATAATGGTTTCTTTTGTATTAACGAGTTCTTTAATTTCCAATGATAGATATTATTTTCCCTTAGTATCGAATCTCAAACAAGACTTTCATTCTGAAAAGTGTCACACCCAAGTCAGAACTGCCATTTGATGGTACAATAACTTTTATAATTCACTAAGGCCACACCAATTTAATTTCTTGGTTAACAGATTTTTCTAGAAAAAATAATGGAGTGGGCGGGGGAAAAAATAAAAATAAAAACAGGCCTAGGCATCCTATTATGGCCCAAAATGGTACGATAGGAGCCATGAATTCAACACACCAGGCTGGTTCAAAATTTAAACAATGAATTTTGAACTTTTAATGATACCATTGCATTGAAAGATGGAATAACTGTAACAACTAGGATGAAAAGGACTGTTTTCAACTGTTCAGGTCAAAATATGAGCATTTTGCAGTTGATTCTGAATTTTTTTTTGTTTTTTGCAAATCAGAAAAAAATTAAGCGGGTGAATCCATTAACCAAGAAATTAAATTGGTGTGGCCTAATTCATTGTTTTAAACTTAAAAACCTAGAAATTATAAAATACTTTTATATAGGACGAAGATGAGGTCACAAGACAAACAGCGGCAAGTTCTGTACTGTTGTTAAGCAACAAGAAACAGGAAACATCAGTAAGCATCCAGCCAACCCTGGCCCTCCAACAAGCCGTGGAGCTCCTTCCTCAGTCAGCCAACCAGGAGACATGGCACCCCTGTATCCTCCTCCTGCATGACCTTGTGACGGGGAGCCCTGACCTTCAGGATGTATTTCCAGATGGACAGATTACAGTAGGTGTTAGAATTCTGTTTTTTTAATGTATTGTTTATTGTTTATTTCAGTTTGCACATAAAAATAAAAACAGTATGTAATGTACAACCAAATGTGCGGGGGAACCCAAGAAACCTAAGTGTTTATCGAGTGGGTTCTCCTAAAATCCAATTGTTTTTATGACCTCTTTTTACACACGTGTATTGTAAATAAGTGACAACGAAACAAATCAAATCAAAATAGATACAAAATAATATAGAGTTAACACGACGAACTAACTATCTAATTGACTAAACAATAAAGTAAGACTATCAAAAACATGTCAAATTGAACAAAAAAATTTCCATTAGTCAAATCATAACTTATTATGCATAAGAGCAAAGGATAAACATAAGAAAGGAATATTAACACAAAATTTAATAAACGTAGCATAAGAAATCAAGGAAAACAAATTAAAGCAAATCAAGAAGTGGTAGATGGCGTCTCTATAGGTCGATTTTTAGATATCTTTTGAAAGTTGGAAGGGATTGACAATTCTGCTGTAAATGTATGAACTTAACCAAAGTATATGTTAGGCCTAGGGAAAAACAAAGTTATGTTTCCAGTCCAAATACCAGTGTAACTGTATTTTAGTGTTATACGAACCATACTCTTTTTCAGGACCGTAATAGAGAACACAAAATTAATTTTCCTAGCTTAGGAACAGATTTGAACAGACTCTTGTTGTCTGATCATGTGCGTTTCTGTACATGTAGATGTTCAAAGTGCTTTTTGATTTGAATGACATTTAACCTTTAAAAGGAGGATCATCATTAAGATTCCACATACATTGCAAGTGTGCTAATACAAATGCTCAAATGAGATAGTAAAAGATTCTGATCTATCCTCAAAGTGTTGTATTTATCTTTTTTTTTTCTTAGACTGAAGTGGTCTTTGAGAAGGGAGAGACCAACACCTATGAAGAGGGGGTGGAGTTGGCAGGTTTGGCAGCTCAAAGCCTAACCCAGGCAGTAGCAGGCACCCCATTGGTCGGCACTGATGTCCAACCCTACCTGCCTAAAACTTCAACAGCTATTGTACACCAACACTCCTCTTCAAGATCTTTGAAAGAGTTTCCTATAGATGCATCTCTTATTGTAGCTCTTATAGAGAAAGATGTGTCCTTGCTTCAAGAGTTGTGTAAAAGATGTAATTCACTGGAAAAATCCCCAGTCTTTGTGTACCATTCCCTGTATGTGAGGGTGTGTGAAACACTCTTCAGGCTGCTCACAGCTGTTACAGTTCTTCTGAGGTGTCCACATTTGGATAGCACATTTGTCGCTGACACTGTAGCTAAGGTAGTAGGGATTGTAAACAGTTGTACTGTATGCCAACAACCTCTACCAAGCCCACTTGTCAAAGAAGCTTTGGTACATTTGCAATATCTGGTTAAGTAATCTTATTCAGTGTACAAAATACTTTTTTTAACCAGGTTGCCCAGTGGGCAACCTACGGCAAAAATTAGGTTGCCCATCAGAATTTTAGGTTGCCCCACCTATAAGTTACTACTTTCCTCAAACTAAGTAATGTTACATACATAAGCCTTTGACAATAGTTTTAACAGCCTTTAGTTAACTGATACTAGTAATAGCCATTGATACCTAAAATTTAAAAGCATCTGCCAGATACAGTGGTGCAAGCCAAGTGGGCATGATTGGGGGGGGGGGGGGGCATTCTTCAAATTCAAGTAGCACACTGGGCTACCTAGGTTCGAAAATAGGTTACCCCAAGTAAAATTTGGTTGCCTGGGGCAACTGGGCAACCAGGTATTTTTCACGCTGTTATTCAAGACCTTGGACAGTATGTCATAATGCAAACAGTCTTTAGGATTTGACAACAAATTATTGACAACAAATTATGGTTAGATAGTATGTGACAAAATGACATTCTTTTTTTATTCTTGAACATAAAGAATGTTAATGCAAGATAGGGCTGCCTTCTTTTAAATCATTTAAGCTGCATGTAAAACTTCATCATAAAAACAGGCTTTAGGATTTGACAACAAATTATTGACAACAAATTATGGTTACTAGATAGTATGTGACAAAATGACATTCTTTTTTTATTCTTGAACATAAAGAATGTCAATGTAAGATAGGGCTGCCTTCTTTTAAATCATTTAAGCTGCATGTAAAACTTCATAATATCAGTGACCTAATTCCAATGAATAAAAAAGATTACTCAATATAATATATTCTTTTGTGAAGCCTTTGAATACAGTAATTAGAGCGGATA
This sequence comes from Branchiostoma belcheri, assembly GCF_001625305.1. Taxonomy (NCBI): domain Eukaryota; kingdom Metazoa; phylum Chordata; class Leptocardii; order Amphioxiformes; family Branchiostomatidae; genus Branchiostoma; species Branchiostoma belcheri. Next base: position 6,173,958 of record NW_017804131.1, read on the forward strand.
CAGGATTTTATCAATATTTACCATTGTGTTTTCTGCAATAATTCTTGTTGTTATTTTACGATGAAGTCGTTTATTTTGAATGTATCACCTTTCTCCATTCCCATAGCGCACTGTTTTGTGTTGTGCGGAAAATAACAATGTTCAGATCGATAAATATGGTTAGATGAGTCTCTGTACAGTCATTTGCCCGTATGATTGTATTGGGAAGAGGACAAAAGCCTCGGTCACAACCCGCCGTACGTGCTTTTTGTCCGTACGTTTTTTGGGAGGCTACGTCTGGTACGTTTTTCCGAAAACGTGGGGAAGGAGTGGCGTCGACGCACGTCACTCACACGGTTGTGCAAGGTGTAAGAGTGTGGTCTGCACGCCACGTCTGGCCGTGAGTGGTTGCATGCATCGTTGCGCAAGTGGTAAGTGAGTTGTGCGTGCTTACACCGTACGATCTTTGTGCGATTGCAACTTTACCGTAAGGAGGCCGTACTCACACGTGCTTCTTCCGTACGGTACGTACGGGGCACGCGCGTCGCTCATACTCGCACGTACGGGTGGTGAATCCGCAGACCGCACGTAGAAAAAGTTTTACATGCACTTAAAGTTCTACGGCGTGTCTGCGTGCTCCCAAATCCGTAGGATTCCGTACGGAGGCGGTACTCACCACGCACGGATGCCCCACGTTTTTGCACGTAGACAGCACGCAGAAGCATGTACGGCGGGTTGTGACCAATGCGGTTAGAATGAAAACACTTGTGGTCAGCTTATCTTGTTGACCTAGTTATGTCAGCTTGAACTGACAACTTGTTCGCTCTCAGAAATGTCACCCTGACTTCTCTTCAACCTGCATTTTAAGCCACAAGATTAAATGGTCATCAAGATTCATTTTACTACCATGTACATCATGTCATAGCTAGTTAACGAGACTCATTAGGCATTAAAGTAACTACAATGATTATGAATATGATGGTACCAATAAAATGAGACAAGCTTTAAGCATAACTGTTTTTTTTTTGTACATATTGAATGAAGAAAGTTACTGTAGTATGTGTAACAATGTGTTTGAATTTTTATGATTCAGTGTCAGATTCGCATAACCTATTCCTACTAACCCCCAAAACGGCCAGGGATAAAGCTTGAATTTGCAGTTAACGCCGTGGCAAAAGTGGATTTATAACCATTGGCATATACAAAGCAGTCTATCTATGTGTTAGTTGACTTTGAAGATCGAGTGTCACAGGCACATACTGTGTTCCTACTAACCCCCAAATGGTCGGGATAAAGCTCAAATTTGCAGTTAACGCCGTGACAAAAGTGGATTTATAACCATTGGCGTATACAAACCAGTCTATCTACGTGTTAGTTGGCTTTTGAAGATTGAGTGTCACAGGCACATACATGTACTCTATTCTTACTAAGGCCACACCGCTTAATTTTATGGATGACATCCGCGCGCGCATTGATTTTCGCCTGTTCTCAAAAAAAAAAAAAGATCAAGTCCACCGAGGCTCTGTTCTGGCTCTAGGCCTGGGTAGTCCATGGTAGTTAGCGACAATACGGAGCCGGGCACCCAGGCTACCGAAGCTCCACGACTCAAGAACTACAGTGCTGATTCATAAATTCCGCAAAGGGCCAGCATTTGCCGGCTTGTAGTATAAGTCGCTATGTACTGCCGCAAATTCACAATACCAGCTTTGTATTCCTGTGGTTTAGTAGCATTTTTATTTTTGGCCGGATTTTTTTTATTTTCCCGCCCGCACTAGTTTGGGGGTCTTCTGAGGATGTCATCCATAAAATTAAGTCGGTGTGGCCTAATCCCCAAACGGTAAGGGATAAAGCTCAAATTTGCAGTTAACGCCGTGACAAAGGTGGATTTATAACCATTGGCGTGAGTGCGGGGGCAATAACCTACATCTTCACCTGCCCGCGACAGACTTATCGGCCATGGAAATTGGGGGATGTCGTGCTATTAGGGACCTGGTGTACAGAGTATGTGTCTCAAGGAGCACCGAATCTTTTACATTTTACGCTGTGTCATGCTTTCAGCTCAGTGACTCACGGTGGGCAATGGATAATAACGAGATTACATGTAATTGGAGTTATACGGCAAGCAGCCTGAAATAAATAGCATTTGCATAATATCACAGAAAGCCGTGGATACATACGGGAGGTTTAGACTATATAGCTAAGGTTAACGCCAGGGCTAATTCATGCCCTTAGCCCGTTCCGAGGTCCACGTTTTATGTGAAGGTCCACTTTTTGGTCCACTTTTTTATGTAAAGGTCCAAGATTTTTCTTTAAAAAGATGGACTGGAATCGTAGAAAAACTGCTCCCTTTGTCATTGAATAAAAATTTATCTCTGATTTCTTCTTGGAAAGCCTCCCAAAAATGCACGAAATGCCATTTTAGAAGGTTCATTTTCCTGGGGAACATGCCCCCGGACCCCCCTTCGGCGCTCGAGGTCGCCTCAAGCAGTGGGAAGGCCCCGGCCCATTCAAAATCCTGGCTACGGGCATGTAATTTCAAGGTTGTAGATGCGTAACACGCAGTGTAGTTCCGAATGAGCCCAAAGTCGTTTCTGTAGTGTGACAGCAATCACCACTGCACTAAATCCATTCTTTACGCACACGTTAAAGTATGCGTAAAGATTCCGTTTCTTCACTTGTTCTACGATTTCGTGCAGTGTGCCGCTGCGCAAACTGCGCGTTTCAAAATTAGATATCATACGACGGCCTTTCTCTTCAGTTTTCTCTATTTTTTTTTTTTGCAGTCACTAGTGCAACCATTTGCTTGAATGGCCCAACTATAATTAGCATTGTGTGCTAAAAACTAAACTGCTAGTAGATAAAAGTGAATTTGCCATTATGCCTGTTGGGGATTTGGAGTTTGCTGAAAGAAGACGCCTGATTCCACTTGAAGGAATCCCCATTTTCTTGAGAAGTCGTACCCTGGATGCCAAACTAGTATCGGGCCGTTAATTAGCCGTTTTCCTTCGGCAGCCGAGAGCCCTTCGCCCGCCTGCCTAAATTACCGCTACGGGTGAGTTGAGCCCGAGGGGTTTGTCCGGGCCAGCCAAACTCCCCAAGGCTAGACTCCCCCGTAGCGGTAAATTTACACCAGCGGGCGAAGGGCTCTTGCGGCCCGGAAAACGAATTTGGATTCCAGGCTAGGGTAGAGAAGTCGTCGTTTCTTTTATGTACCGTCCTCCTGTGACCCTCCCACATGTATCAGGCGAGACTACCACCGAGTCCCGGCATTCAGGAATAATAGCCCGCGACACAAAACGGATCAATTTGTAGTAAATTAACGGAGTGCCATAAAGCTATGGAGGCAATTTGATGCTACAGCGATTCGCTTGCAGATACAGGCGTGCGTTCTTAATCTTAGACCCATATGGCTGGTTCTTGGCATTGCGATGTACTAGTTTTATTTAGTATTGTTGAGCTTTTGCTATATGATACAACAGCTTTCCGATCTTGATCAAAACAGTCCTCATGTGGTCCAGGGTGATGTTTTGCTATGTGCAGTTTTATCTGTCATTTCTCCTATGTATGGGAAGGTACAGTTTTCGCACAATTTCATACAGGATTTGGCAAACCGCAATATATAGTGTCAAACTGTGATTGGCATATCCTTGTCCATACTGTACTCGTATGTTGCGTGTTTGACCAACCAAAACACTTCATTTACAAAATACAGAATTACTCAGTTATTTTACACATTATTCATTGAGCTGACACTTTAGATTTTTGCGCTATATCTGACAGAAAGTGTCTCTCTCCACCCAATGTTATTTTTGGCACAATGGATTAAAGAAGAACTTTATTGCACGACAATTGTACATGGTACAATGTATGGCAAACTACATAAAGAGACTAACAAACAATAAAAGAATTAATGTTGGATAAGGCCTTATGTCGAATAAAACCTAACATATCTTAATTATTCAAACAGTAAGAGCTAGCACAAGTCTTTGATAGAGTGTTACAATCGAGTGGGCTAAACACAAGTTTCGGTATTTTTTCTAAAAATAAAGCATTCCTTTATATATCTACCTATTTTTGCCTTGTGGGGACCATTACATGTTAAGATATATTCAAATCTGTCTCCAGCATCGAGACTCTTGAAATCTATGGTACTTGATTCGAGAAATGTAAATAGCTTGTTACGTATAACACCATATTTGGTACATTCCATAAAAAATGAAATTCATTTTCTATATGCTTTGGACAAATAAGACCAAGAACAGATACACCACGAACTAAATTTTTTTTTCTTCCCGAAGAACCACTAGGAGATGGATTTTGAGTACACGTCGTTACACGTCGATAGAACTAATGGTATCTGTAAGCGCCCACATCCTGTGCTTCCAATGCTATTAAGGAAACTTCCTCTCAGTAATGACACGCGCCGTCATTAACACAGTAACTGGCACATCGTGGCTTAGATAACCCTCACGAATCTTCCTTTTAATCAAGCCTTGGTCCCAGTGGGCCTCCGTTCAGCCGTAAGTCTATAATTCTTAATGTAATAAACTTTAGGAAGTTCTTCGCAATTATGATTGGTACTGGCTTCAGTCTGATAATGGAAAATATGGAAAATATACATGGAAAATTACATCAGTGCTTGACTCTCAAAAAGAAGCATATTTAGGCTAGTAGTAAGGCCACACTGACTTAATTTTATGGATGACATCCGCGCGCGCATTGATTTTAGCCTGTTCTCAAAAAAAATCACATCCTCCGAGGATCTGGCCTGGCTCTAGGCCTGGGTAGTCCATGGTACTAAGTAGTTAGCGACAATACGGAGCCGGTTTAACTCTTGAGAATGGCACCCAGGCTGCCGAAGCTTCACGACTCAAGAACTCAGTACATACGTACAGTGCCGATTCATAAATTCCACAAAGAGCCAGCATGTGCCGGCTTGTCGTAAACGTCGTTATGTACTGCCGCAAATTCACAATACCAGCTTTGTTTTCCTGTGGTTTAGTGGGCATTTTTATTTTTTGGCCGGAATTTTTTTTATTCGCCCGCGCGCACTAGTTTGTGGGTCTTCAGAGGATGTCATCCATAAAATTAAGTCGGTGTGGCCTAACACAGCATATAGATTTGTGTTCTAAGATCTGTTCAATGTTGGATATTAGTACGGTTCAAACTTGTAACCGTGGTTGGTTTTCCTTTGACGCCCAAGATCATGATATTCTGTCATACTCATTTTCACCTGAGCGAAGTTAGGAAAGTCGTGTTGTTAAGTGCCTTTCCCAGGGGTACAAGGTTGGTGACTTGGTAGGATTCGAACCTGGGACCTCTTGGTTATGAGCCAAATGCTTTGGCACACAATCCCACAAGTTTCGACAGAACTCTGCAAACGTGGAGGGATTTCCGCAACGATGGTCAGACCGGTGTCCCTCAAAGGCCTCTTAGTTAATCGAAGTCTTCCTGGCGGCGGCCCAAATGCGCCGCGGATGATTGTCCTGTGTCTCGGGGAGACCGGTGTCTCTGGTCCGTCTGCTTCTGGTGAATACAAATGATGGGGACGGTTTGGGAAGGTCTTGTCAACTCATCAGACCTTTGCACGGCTGGCTACTGCAACAGTCTGCTGATGGCATGCTCATGGTCATGGTCACGAGTGAACACGAACTCACCAGAGCATCTCATCAAGGAACGTATCGTTTATAATTACCTGCCATTAGTGCTGCATACCGGTTCACTGGACTTGGATCCGGACTTGTAAGAATGTTTAGGACTTTAGGTTCAAGTCCAAAAAAAAAACAACTAAAAGTCAAGTCTGGCCTTATTACCATAAAAGACCATTTTACATACCCTTTTCTTTCTAAAACCTTCCGTAGATTGCAAAATCTTTGCTGCAAAATGAAGAAAACATTGCCATCGGGCATTGTCAAGTGTCGGCCTCCATGTTATGTGGCCAAAGTTTTGCCCAAACAACATTGCAAGGTTGCCAACATGCAATTTTGTATATACCATGGGTTTAGGTCCGGACTTACAAGTCTGGAACTGAACCTAAACCTCTTGACTTGAATCCGGACCTGAACCTAAATGTGGGTTTAGGTATGCAGCACTACCTGCCATATCCCTCGAAGCAGAGGGCGGAAGGAAACAATTTCTGAGAAGAAAGGAGGCAGTTACGCGTGCCTTTGTTACTAATCAGAACAATGATGCAGTCACCAGTTTCACTACTGTAGCAACAATTGTATCACACGAAGTACTCAAGTTGTTACACGCAGCTGAAAATGTTTAATTAGCAAAGTTCCTCTCTATTCATAACCACTTTTTTTAACAATAGCCGATGTTTCGTGGACAATCTGTCTTCATCTGGGCTACCATGACTGGTGTACTGTGCACTGGAGCTAGGAGTTACTGTAACAATGCAGTCCCAACCGTAAAACATTTGTTAATTTTTATCTTAATTATCTAATCAGTTAATTTCTGCAACAGCGACCTGAATTATAAGACTTTTGTTTAATTTCTTTTCGTAGATGTAAAAACTAGTTTACACACTTCAGTTATTATTTCCTGTATCTTGATTTTGTTTAACTAATCAATCATTTCATTATTTCATTGTTTAATTTTGATGTTTAATTCAAATATGCTTTGTCATGTATCATAGTTACCTTTGTTTGGGGTAGGCCCTTTAAAAAAAACCACCTAGGTTTCTGGCCTACCCCGCATATTCTCTTATTCTTATTGTTTGATTGTGTAACTTTTTTATACGTGCAAATAATAAATAAACAAAAATAATGGCTGTGAAATAATTTACAGCCAAAGATGTTGCAATGGAAATGTACCACATAGTGTGAGCACAACACGTCCCGTTCCTCCCACATGCCAGTTACCTATGATCAGCGCTCAAATACCACTACATTTAATCCATGATCCATGATTAATTTTTTTTAGTTATATTAAACGCCTAAACTCTGAAACCAAGATGCTATATTATGACGTATTTTTTATTTAGAAATATATATATATGGGCGTCCAGAGGTAGACCATAAACAGAAAGCTTCGAAAGATAGTTAACGTTATTTGCCAGCAAACGCTGTATTTTGCGTATTTCAAAGCATCTCTTCAGATAAAGTTATATTTTCAAAAGTCTTCGCGCAGCAGATTTCCCGGGCCCATAGTAAAAAAGTAGCCTGGGTACCATCCGGATTGTCGCTACGCAACGCTCGAAAAAATGGATGGTACCCAGGCTAGTAAAAAAGAAAATAACCCGGTAATGCGTTTGGAAATCAACTGCAAGTTCTCTCAAGTACATACCAAACCGCAGAGGGACTAGTAAACACTACACGATGATCATAAAAGTGCAATTTTGCACTCTTAAGGAAATATTTGTCTCTTTATAGATTTACTTGCAACCTGAGGATGGTTTCACGGGCCTTAGGAGTGGATGTAAAATTTCCCGAAACCCACGCGTCGTAAATTACGTAACTGGTAGTTTAGCCACACCGACTTATTTTTATGGATGACATCCTCTGAAGACCCCCAAACTAGTGCGCGCGGGCGAATAAAATGAAATTCCGGCCAAAAATAAAAATGCTTCAAAACCACAGGAATACACAGCTATAGCTGGTATTGTGAATTTGTGGCAGTACATAGCGACGTATACGACAAGCCGGCACATGCTGGCTTTTTGCGGAATTTATGAATCGGCACTGTACGTATGTACTGAGTTCTTGAGTCGTGGAGCTTCGGTAGCCTATGTGCCCGGCTCCGAATTGTCGCTAACTACCATGGACTACCCGGGCCTAGAGCCAGGCCAGAGGTTTGGTGGAGGTGAGTCGGTGTTGCCTTTCTACGAATTGTCGGGGAAACGAGTCGCTCATATCAGACGAGACGGAAATGTGATAAATTAATAATCTCTAATGGGTTTTCTGCGGTAATTTGATAGATCATCACTGCAGATGTATAATTTCAGAGAAGGTTGAATCATTCATATACGCTTTCAGAAAAAAAAGGGAGTCATATTGGTTGAAATTGGCCTACTCACCAGGCCGTGACCGGACTGTGGAATGGCCTGTACTTTTAATCCAACACTTGTCCTGAATGGGCAAGATCCCAACATTGCCATTGATCTGCACACAGAATAAATCAGTGTAGATCCTTTATTGGTTGCCGATCATGTCCCCGTATTAGACATTAGAACGTTTTCCGAAAGTCTATTCCCCTGTCATTACCCGGGCCACTTTGTTTTGTTAACGTGATTCAGCAGCCACTACAATGTTCAAATCGATAGGCAACATGGGACGTTGATGATGGCATGAAGCATGGATCGTTAAGAGAACTCGTCAATGGGGAAGTCGTTAACTGTGACTCAGGGCCCTTCTAGTGTCGTTTTACCGGGAGGAGGCGGTGGCACAGGCTGCGCCATGGAGGGAATAGGGCCGGAAAGATCGCCCGGGATGATTGCTCCCACTAAAGCAGTCGTTCCCCGATGAGGGCGATGATAAGGTTTGTCACATCTTTATGAGTAATTGCAATAATGTAAGACTCACGCGTTTTAATGTGTGCGATTACTGCTCGACAACAAGCATCTTTAACCGCGCCTCAGAAAGCGTGAAACCTTTTCCTGACATTAAGCCATTTCTGCACGAGAAGATATCGTGACCAAGAACTTGGAAGACGAGAACTACACAAAGCTCGGACCTCGGGTACGTGCCATTTGCAGCCCACTTGAGTAGCATTAAATTTTAAAGAAGCAGGTTAAGTCCCATCAGGAGAGATCAATCGCCGGCTTTGTGACTGTTGTTGCTAAGAGAGGGTTGCGCAGGGAAGGGAGAGGACGGCGTCTCTAGTGTAGACACCAGGCAAGAAGGAAGGCAAGCAGTCAGCACAGCGCCTTGAAAGATGGAGCTCCACTGCATCAATATAATAAAGGCGCTGATCACTCGTCTTCTGTTCGCTGTTCACGGACTAATCGCCATCTGGAGGGTAACGGATGTGTACAAAGCGTCCATCTATTGGATCGGCCTGTCAGGACTAGCCGGGCTCTTCATAGAGACATGCTACACCGTCGGCAAGAGGAAGGGCAAGGAATACAAATGGTGAGTCCTCCTACTAATCATTGGCACGCAAACAGGCACCGTCGGTCGACCGTAATGCGGTTATCCGGACGCGTGCACGAACCTTTAAGGCTTAATTTGGACTTCATCTGTTCTTAACGCCATGACTTACGACGTCCTTGGCAGTTGAAAGGCAAATCTGGAAATGCGTCTTGATAAATTGACGCCGCTCGCCCGAAGCTCGCCTCGCTTGACGGCGCACTTCACGCTCCTTGCTTAAGAAGAAAGAGACTTTCTCCCGACGGCCCCGTTGCAGATCATTAGCTATCCTAGCTGCATGAATGTAACACAATCACAGGAAGCCAGACACCCATTTAACTACACCTTGATGATTTAATAAAAAGAACAATGAAACCGCTGACTAGACTTGCCAAAAATCCAAAATAACATTTGGTGTATGTATGCCATATACAGTTTTCTACTGTAAGAAGTCATAAAAAGATTTTTTACTGGTATCTCTTTCGTTTTTGTTACGACATCGTCTTGCATTTGATACGTTAGAACAATGAAACCGCTGACTAGACTTGCCAAAAATCCGAAATAACATTTGATGTATGTATACCATATACAGTTTCTAGTTTTCTACTATAAAAAGTCATAAAAAGAATCTTTTCACTCGTATCTCTTTCGTTTTTGTTGCGATATCGTCTTGTATTTGATACGTTTTCTTCAAAGCCATACAACAACGCAATCTGCTATCATCGTTGTTATATAGAATCTTTATTTTTGCATGTTCATGCCCATGGGGCTAAATGCATACATCAGAATGTGATGTAACATGTACATTGCACTGAGTAACATGATACATAGGATACAAGGATAACAGAATAACAGAATGACGTAAAGTCTTAACAACTACTAGAGAATAAACTAAACTAGGCCTTAAGGATTTCTTCTCTCCTTTTAAAGCAATTGGAGATAAATTCACAAAGTTTTTCTATTGTATGGTCATTACTGGTGGACATGAGATGACTGAATACCTCTTTCTTTGTTCTACCTTTATACAGTTTGTCTAAGTGGATTGTTCTAAATAGTGTGTCACGTTCAATATCAAACATTTTACAATCAAGTACAAAATGTATTTCATCTTACCAACTTACTTACTATATAACAATACTGCAATTGACGAAGGCTGGTTGTTGTAGACTTAAGTTGATCAGTAATTTTAAAGAAATCTGAATGGCTGACAGTGTTAGTTCAGTGTTTTACTCAAAGTGATGTTGACGTCTGACATTTGGCTCATTAAGGGTTACCACTTAACGCTTTTCATCGTCATCATCATAATCATTGTTCACTTTTATGATACCATAGAGACCTATGTTATAAAGAAGTGTGTTAATGTGCGATGTTCGGTATCAAACGTGTTTATCATTGACACACATAATCTACGTTAGGAAAATTCTAAATAGCTCGTTGTATGTGAAGTGTAGTTTACTTACTGTGCTGGCAGTGATCATCTCTGATTGCAGTATGAAAGACAGTGAATATGAGATGCTTTGTTACAGTTAAGTTTATTCATCTGCAGATACAGGCCTGATGATATCTTTAAGTGTTGGAGTTAAGCATGGAGACAGTCAGGCAATGGATAGTGCTGAAACAGCTTGCTACCACGTCTTTTGGATGTAAACGTGAACTTTGGTATCTAACAATATTCAGACAAAACTTCTCATTGCTACCATTTCATTTACTAACGATAGAAATTGAATAGTTCAGCGGGTGCCAATGCGAATCTGTTTCTCACTTCTTACTTCACTGCCCAGCTTACACTTACCAGCGTCTTCTTCTCTTCGGCTAACTTTCAAGGGTGGTGGGACACATTTTGGGCTTAAATTCCCTGTCTGAAAATTCTTTGGAACATCTTTTACTTTACAGATCATCCTTTTGCATTTTTGAGACTAATTGTAAAATTATGAGCTTTACTCATAATCAAAAGTGGTCGTTTTGTATCTGACTGATCTTTTCAAATTCAATTATTCTACTCATGTCCTATCAGCAATTCTAAGGGATAGGGGTTGGGACTTGCGCTCGTTGAATTCCATTTACTAAACCCCAAATAGTTTGCTTCAATTTTGTATATTAATTTCTTTGTCCATGTAATTACCATATCTCTGTTTAATAGTTTTGTGTAGATGGCGCCGTTAATATAAGTTCTATGGAACTTGAGTTCGATGCCATCTTGTTTGTATTTATGTTTTTGCTGTTTTAATAAAACGATTAACTAGGCAATCTGCAATCAAAATGGCCCGTTTAGAGATCCTGCTCAAATATGGACAAAAGATAAAGAATTTCCTGTGAAAATGCAGGTTGCTCTTTGGTCTGCCCAGAGCACCTTATCATGTCAAACCTCAGGTAGTTTTTGACCCATTTTAGCTTCCGCGGCGCCATTTGCTCTTAATCCGTCTTAGGTCACACCAAGTAAATTTTATGGATGACGTCCTTTGGAGACCCTATATCTAATGCGAGACGGCGAAAAAAAACAAGAAGGGCCCTAAAAAACAAGATGCCTAGATTAGAAATATACTAAGAGACGACAAATGTTAGGACACAAATTGAATGAGGTGACACAGATTAACAAGCAAGAAGACTTTTATTCATCATCAAAACAGCAATAAATCAGGTGGAACAGCAGTTGTCGTCCTGTCCTGTTTTCGCGTTACGGGTTTCACGTCAATCTGACGATTTACGGCACTGTCGTGACTCTTTGGTCATAGTTACAGGAAGCGAAATTTCTTGGGTTTTTTTTCTAGGAACAGGCCAAAATCAATGCGCGCGCGGACGTCATCCATAAAATTTACCTGGTGTGGCCTTATAAACCGGCCGTTAAATCTGTTTGATCGGCCGCTCCATGGCGTGCCATTCATCTATCCACGGTCGATGCCAGATTAGCCTAATGGTCGCGGTAATGTGGTCAATCAAGCCAATTCCACTTTTAATTAAGAAGCTTGGCATGGAAATGTGCCGCAGCCGCTTCCGTAAATCTTCAGAGAAGACAGTACGGATAGTATCATCCATCCTTTTTGTATTGATTGGGCTAAGGCCATGTTGATTTGATTGTATGGATGATATCCGCGCGCGCATGAATTTTCGGCCGTTTACCAAAAAAAAAAGTTTTCAACCATACTGTAAATCGTACAAAACAGTTGCAAAAGGAGCAAAAATATACCATAAGTTACAAAAAAAAAATTAATAAAAACTATACCAACGTCGTAGAATGCCAAAATCAAACGAAAAAAGACGAAATTGTAAAGAAATGAACTTGAAGACTAGGTTATTCGCCAAACCATATTCTGTGCCATTTGCTCAACCCTCATGACCACGTAGATTTCATAATGAAAAGAACTTCTTTTTTTTTTTGCAAAACTTTTTTTTTATTCGCACGCGCGCATCAGTTTTGGGGCTCCCGGAGGATGTCATCCATATAATCAAATCAACATGGCCTAATCAGTACTCTTTGTGATGACAGAGCCCTTAAAGGCATCCAGTGCGATTTCAGGGAGAAAAACTGGAAATATTCTGACTAAGGCAATCTTTGTGATATTGACACATACTGCTTCACATTAGCACATTTAGCACATTTGAGGAAGTATTTCATACTTTTGGCTTTTAAAACTGCAGAAACTAGCCCCAAGATCTAGATGATGTCCTTTATTTTCTGGGTGGTACCCTAAAAATCAGGCCAGGGCGCTTCCAGTAACATTTTTCGTCAGAATTTTTTGTACATTTTACTCCATGAGGGTCGATATACATCGTGACAGTGTGGTTTCAACTCAATATGTAGATAAATGACTAGAATATTAGCTTTGAAAAATCGGGTTTCCAAGCCCTAAAAACTGCACTGCATGCTTTTGAAGAATGAATAGCTAGTGGCCGTTTTCTTGACTAATACAGAGACCAAAGCTAATATTGAAAACACGTACATAGTAACTCAAACGTCATCAATAAGTTATCGGCATCAATGAATAATGTACCGCCATAAAGGACGTAATTAATATTTCATTTTCTTTACTTTCTGCCGTTTTGTTGTTGTGCCGTCATTATGTGTTGTCAAAGGCTTCTTCATTTCCCCACATATATGTAATGTGTATTGTGAAGACTAGTGTAATGTGTTTGGAATGTGTATAATGATATGAAATGGCTGCGTTTTGGGTCATTATGGCAATAGAACGGTGCAACATCAGTCATGTATGACATGAATGTGTGTTAAGACACGTTACTCATGTTTTAGTATGGAAAATTACTGGAGTTTTTCGACTGCTTTGACCTATAAAATTTGTCAAATAGTTAAATCCAAAGATGTTTCTATCAGCCTTAAGCTTTCAGTGTACAAAATAGAACCACAATGATGGAATAATCTTTTTATCTTCAACGCTCTATTATTTTTATGGCAAGACATGATTTTGTTTTTATGTCCGAGAGGGACACAATGAGTGAAAAGAAAGGTATTACTTCCGATCGAATGTTATTACTGTCATTACCTGTGGTAGTTTCCTGAAAGGTCATAATAACTATGGAAAAAGTACTGCATCAATCATGATTGAACCTATAGAAAGTACAACGGGCCAACATAATAGTTACGATCAAATAGGTCAGTATAACACAAACGCCAATAGTAATGTTGATGTATTTTCATAGCATGAATTCTATACTTTCAATTGTACCCGAAAACGGCACTTCGTGCGTTTGAATGAAATCAGACGTTGTCTACTACAGAATCATAAAAAAAAGTAAGTCTATGTATTCCAGGAGCACCCTAACACATTGTGGATTGAACCTATAGCAATTGCAACGGGTCAAAATAATAGTTACGATCAAATAGGTCAGTATAACACAAACGCCAATAGTAATGTTGATGTATTTTCATAGCATGAATTTTATACTTTCAATTGTACCCGAAGATGGCACTTCGTGCGTTTCACTGAAAGCAGACGTTGTCTACCACATAATCATAAAAGTAAGTTCATGTATTCCAGTAGCCTCTTCACACATTGTTGTAAAATGACTTGAACCACATCGAATAGCTGGATTAGCAGGTGGTACTAAAATTCATTGCAGTTATAAACAATATAATAAGTTGAGCACCGATACAAAATGTCCTTCCTGCCTTACCATTTCTAATCCTGTTGTCGTCAACCTTTCAAGAAATGTCTGTACAGCTACCTACGATGGGGTCCTTTTCTGCACGGTTCAATGTGGCACGGCATTGTTGTTATCTGCATGGGTTGGTTACTGTAAACTAGACCGTGAAAATCAGCAAATAGCTTACCTCGTTACTCGCTTCGATCTGCAGGCATCAGAGGCCACAAAGAGTCAGTGATGCAAGACTCGCCATATGGCACCTTCTGAACAGTCTCAAACATCATAACTTACCAATTCTCATAACCTTTGGGGCAATAAAGATCGTGAACTTTAGAAATGAAATATCATAAACAAGATGTCCGAGACTATTTGACACTTTTTGTTCATAACGTGTGCTAATATACCGTAAATGAAATGTGTCTGTAGCTGCCTCTTTATTGAACGCGACAGTTATAAACATAAATCCCTAGCGGAACCTCATAACGTTCTAATGAAGTGTCGTTTCCTCCACAAATTGCCACATATGTGCGCAGCTACATGCCGACCCTGTACAGTCGATTTTTTTACACCTCTAGGCTTTACAGCGTATTCGGGTTAGGCAAATGCTCGAGATAGAATGTGGTATTACTCAAATGCCTTCCAGAGGTCTACAGATGAGACAACGTACCACATTTCGAGATCCTCAACAACGCCTTAAAAAATGTCCCGTTCCACTCTATTGCAGAGCGTAGGGTGGTGCCCATATCCATTTCTGTAGCCCTTGGGCGACACACAGTTGTGCAATGCACTGCAGAAGGGGGCTGGTCTGCTGGTAGTGCTGTGTGTTTGACCTCCCCACACTCTTTCTCATATGTGCTAAGCAGAAAAAGAAGTGTGTACCATTTTTAAAGGCTTTAAAGCATTCTATAAAATTTTCTAGCTGAAAAGGAGGCCCTTCTGCTAGTTATATGGTCGTCAGTAGGAAAAGCTACATGCTAGTGCAAAAGATAAAAGTCTCTACTGAAACAATAGGCAGAAGAGTATCAGCAGCTTTCAATTCCAGCTGCTTTATAAGTAGCATTTTACAAACAAAAATGGTGCTAACTATATAGCATACCATGGTAACGGAGTTACAGCAGCCTAAGCAAGTAGAAAAGAAATCTTTTAGATGGATTTAATATAATATAACATGGAATGAAATTTATCGCACGAAAAGAGGTCAGATAAGGAGTATTGCATTTCATAGACGACTGTTTAACTGTGTTGTTATGTGTCACGTTGATCCCCAGGAGAAGTTGTTCTATAACACATCTGTCAGTGAACCCGATACGTGTACAAGCTCCAATTTCACGCTATTTGGCGTAGCGTCAGAGTGCTCGACTCGGAACCTAGAGGTCCCGGGTTCGAGTCCTGACATGCCACCGATCTTGTGCCCTTGGGAAAGAAGGCACTTTACACGACTTTCCTCACTTAGCTCAGGTGTAAATGAGTATTGTATTGTCCCCTGTGTTGGTGACGGCATTAATATAAGTTTGAAAAACTTGAGTGCGACGTCACCACGTTTTAGAAGTTATTAAAAAAAATCACGCTCCTCTATTCAATACAGAAGTACAAGTTATAATTTTACGCGTACACAGTGCTAGGGTACAAATGCAACCTGTGGTGATGCTATTCTTTGTAGGAAATTCTGAAATGGTCAGTTTTTACATATCAAAGTGGTACCTACATCATGGTTCGAAAATGTACATGTGGATTTTTAAAAAAGTTATTCGGGATATTGTCTATATCTTTCAGCTTTATACAGTATTTCATAACCAGCATAGCGGACATATGTACAAATGGCAAGCCGGGTGGCACTTATTTTACGACTACTGTTCTTTTTATGGCATACATATATATATCCAAATGGATCGGAATCCATTATAACATCTCTAGCATTGGGGAAATGGAAGAACGAGTCTGAAATAACAGTCATTACTGTGGTTGTATTTGAGAAATGTAAAACAATTGTTTAAAACATAATGGAATCATTTCGTATTCGCATCACCTCCGACGAATCTATTTCAGTCTCACTGTCAAGGACTTTCCTATCGAACCTCCTGTACCGATGAAACCTGTCATCCTCCATTGGCCCTAAAACTACCATTGGGGGTGACACGATCGTGACCTAATCCCCAGAGGAACGTCCCTGTCAGAGACATTGCATGTCAGATGATGAACGACAACGTCATTGGTCGTACCTGATGTTGTACCTAATGACGTCTTGACTCATTGAACATCGTTGCGGATGTTGATGAATAAGGAAAAAGTGGATTATCTAGATTCTAAAGAAGTCTGCTTCGCAATGACCTGGAGGTCATTACATGCTCTTCTTGCACATAAACGCCATATAATAATGGAAGAAGATCTGCAAATGCTATTCTTCGAATAAAACGAATGTCAAAGAACACACTCCTGTATAAAGGAACTATTCTTTTCAGTATAGCGTCACTGGCAGAACAGAAGTTTTGTGTCTAGGTAGACAAAAACTAGTGCAAATTATGGCCGGCCATACTAGTATTTATCTTTTTTTTTTAAGAATTTTATTCAAGAAATATAAAACAATTCAAATACAAAGAGAACATGGGAACCAATAAACTACATAAACTACACGTTCAGTCATGGTTGACTAAAAGTAAGAACCAAGAATAACTTGTGTAAAATGAGGCAAAACAAGTTAAATATGCATGACACGGCAAAAGTGAATAATTAATCTGAACATAAAGTTCCCCATTTACCCCGATGCTTCTCCAGCTTCCCTCTCCGAGATGCAATAAGAAACTCTGTCTTTTGGTAAAAGGACACTAACTTTTAAAAGGACTGAAAATGTAGACTTTTATATCGCCGAGAGCGAAAGATAAAGAGTTTACCCAGTAAAATAATTAAATTCTTTAAAGAGGACGCATTTACAGATAAGTCACCAAAAATAATCACAAAAGGCGTTAATTCTAAATTTAGACCAATTTCTTGGGTTAACCATTTTAGTATAACGAACCAAAAAGGGATGACATGAACACACTCCCAGAAAACATGTATATAAGATTCTTCATTCTGATCACAAAAGGAGCAGGAATTTGACTCAATCAAATTCCAGGTTCGAAGAATTTTGTTGCACGGTAAGAACTTGTTTATCAAACGATACTGAAAATACCTCAAACTTCGATCAATAGTAGATTTTAGGACCGATTACTAGTATTTATCTATTACTAATAACTTGAGCTTTAGCCATGTTTGTTTTTGAGATTTTTGCTTTGTTTTTAACTCCTGGCAGACGTCGACGGACATTATGAGAAGTAGTCAAATTACCAAGTTAAATAGTTACATAAAATAGCACCAAATTACCCAAATCAACACTTTTTATCATCAAATACCAAACCTGTCACAAATCATAATTCAAATCAATGATTGTTTTCAATATACTAGATAACTAGTCCTAGTCATAATTGTTCGACCTACTACCTGCAACAACACATCTTGGTCGTAATACATTTAACTTATATCATCGTAGGCAATAAGAACATATTCAAGTACATATTACTGTAACATGAATAGAATAGAGGATGAACAACACTTTATTTTAGACTGTACTTTATATTCTAATAAAAGATCTGTCCTTTTTAATCATATCAAAGAGAAGTTCCCATACTTCGAACACCTAAATGCAAACGATAAATTTATATTTTTGATGCATCTAGACAAACCCTGTATCACAAATATGATCTGTTCCCACATTTTCCATTGTACAAAAAAGCAAGAAGAAGTTGACCACTCTGTATTAGCTCAGTAACTAGAACACTTTGTATTAGCCTAGTATAGTATCCTTGTATGTTACTTACGTATGTATGTCTAAGTCAAGCAATGTATCTTTTGTCTACACTTTTCTACATATGTTTGTTATGTGTCTGTTAAGTCTTGACCTGTACCTAGCCCGTCGTGGCATGAATGTACAATAAAGGTATTTCATCATTAATAACTAATACTATTTTTTCGAAGGTGGTGTCCGAGTTTTTTCTTCTATCTCTCTGTCATGGTCCCGGCCATCTGGTTTCTGGAGTTGCAACGTTTGGACGAGCGGATACAGCTGGAGGTGGACATAGAGCTCAAAAACCAGAACTCCACTTCCAACAAGGAGGAGGAAGAGACTGGAGGTCCGATACGGCTCGTGGATGGGGTAAGAATTCAGATAGATTTAGGATATTTTTTTTTACTTTCCTAAGGCCACAGCAAGTAAATTTTATGGATGACATCCTCCGCAGACTCCAAATTTAATGCGAGCGGGCGAAAAAAAAACAAGACGGGCCGGAAAAAAACAATGTTCCTACATTTTAAAATTTTGACTCAATCATTGTTCAAATGGTTTTGATTCAGTGGGAACATCACATATACACAGCCAGCATCTCATATCACTGCATCAAAACATTAAATCAGAGCCTTTTCTTGTCTCCTCTCTTGATGTTATCTGCCATCCACCTTCCGGCATGACAACAGACATCTTGGCCTATTTTCGGCATGTTGACCACTGTCAGAAGGCAACAAAATTTCTTGTTTTTTTCCCAAAGTCAGGCAAAAATTAATGCGCGCTGATGTCATCCATAAAAATTACTTGCTGTGGCCTAATGTTTATAATTTACTAGTACACTGCTCATGCATAAGATTGAGAAGTGCCCACTTAAAAAAAAAATCTGTAGCCTGGATGCCAGACCAATAATACACTAGGCCCACGGTTTGTCAGAATGATGGGAATAACTGAGGGGGGGTTGTGGTATAATTTCCTTGGCCGTAGAGCCGTGAACTTGGCCTGTTTAGGCCCTGGAGACAGCCTGGCACCCAGGCTATTTATTTGGGGCCCTATAGGTGATCGTTGCACTGCTTTTTACTTAGCATCGTGACGTACATGTAGATCAGGCATGTTTTTGTTAAATTTATTAGCACTACATTTCCCTTTGCAATCTGCATGTCCCAAACCATACTAACATCTCATCTATATAAGCGAGCACGTTTTCCTCATGCTACATGTACCAGTGTCCATATCCTTCATGCACATGTGTCCATATAAAGCTACGGTCACAACCCGCCGCACGTGCTTCTGTGTGCTGTCTACGTGCAAAAACGTGGGCAAACGCAGGGCATCCGTGCGTGGTGAGTACCGCCTCCGTACGGAATCCTACGGATTTGGGAGCACGCAGACACGCCGTAGAACTTTAAGTGCAAGTAAAACTTTTTCTGCGTGCGGTCTGCGGATTCACCACCCGTGCGTGCGAGTACGGGCGACGCGCGTGCCCCGTACGTACCGTATAAAAGACGCACGTGCGAGTACGGCCTCCTTACGGTAAAGTTGCAATCGCACAGAGATCGTACGTTGTAAGCACGTACAACTCACTTACCGCTTGCGCAACGTACGATGCACGCAACCGCTCACGGCCAGACGGGGCGTGCAGACCACACTCTTACACTTTGCGAAACCGTGCGAGTAACGTGCGTCGATGCCACTCCTTCTCCACGTTTTCAAAAAAAAAAACGTAGCAGACGTAGCCTCCCAAAAAACGTACGGACAAAAACACGTGCGGCGGGTTGTGACCGAGGCTTAAGCTACATGTTCCAGTGTCCTCCTGTAAATGTAAAGTGGACACTGCACTTGATGTAGCTGCACCCCTTGCTTGCCATCTTCACTCACACTCTAAACCTACCAATAGCTCCCTTGTATCCATTACCTTCCTTTTCCCTTTCCCCTGCCGCTGCTATTTCTTGCTTTCCCCCCGATGGTAACCCTACCCCAGCAAAAGTTCTTCACGCGTTTGAAATGTACGAGGCGCAGGCGACCACGGAGCACCGGTATCGTCATGCCCGATATCCCCGGACTCAACCTGAAAGAGGTACACTATAAAAATGGAGAGTTTCGTGTGTTTTACAGTGAAAATATAACAGTGATTCTAAACAAAAGAGTACATATAAGCCTCTCTACTGGTAAAATACACGAAACGTTCCGATTTTATAGCGTATTCTTGTCAATGAACCAACGAATCACAAAGCGAACGATGGTACTTTTTATTATTTATGAATACACGATAAAAATATTCGTGAAATGTTATTCAACTTTCACGTTCATTTTTCCTCTTAAGACCGAACTTTTTCAACACTCGTTTGACAGCTTGATCTCACCTAGAGCTTTCGACCAGTCACTCTGGTCTTCTTCAATAGAATGAGTCTTCTCACGTGACTTGGGGTGGGTCAAAGGTATCTGGTAATCGATGTCGGCCCCCGTCGCGGTCTCACTGGGTAAGTCTATGGAAGAGGACCATAGGTACTGGTCGAAAGCTCTAGTCTCAAGACTAATTTCTTGTGTTGGAACAATTAACTTTAAACAATGTCATGTAACTACCAAAACAAATGTATTTTCATGATAGCACGAAATGCTGTTGCTATAAAAAGAGTAGGAACTAAAGCTTGAGTTGCCTGCCAGGTTGACATTCCTCTGGAGCTGAGCTCGGAAGAGTGGGTGTTGGCCGTGGAGCTGGGCATGCTGTTCCTGCTGATCTTTGGCCGCTGGGTCATGCCGCGGGGCGAGGTGACGCGAGACCAACTCTCGCAGCTGCTCTTCGTATATCTGGGCAGCGCCGCCGATATCCTGGAGTTCTGCGACACCCTGAAGGTTCGTCACTTTTTCATTCATCTATTGCAGGTTATTTTTTTGGTAGTGCTGAGGCTATGGCAAATGGCTATGGGCCTATGACGTATTTTTTTTTTAATATTTTTTTAAATC
>NW_017804131.1:6194902-6241779 GCF_001625305.1 Branchiostoma belcheri
AAAAATTAAATTTTTCGAAAAATTAAAAAAAAATTAAATGATTTTTTTGAAAATAGTTTTAAAAAAAATTTTAACAAAATTTTAAAAACATTCTACAAAATTTTTACAAATTTTTACAAATTTTTTAATATTATATATAATATTCATTTATATTTTATTTTATTTTATTTTATTTTATTTTATTATATTTTATTTTATTTTATTTTATTTTATTTTATTTTATTTCGTTTTATTTTATAAAATAAAACATCTGATTTATCTGGAAGAACCATCAAACTGTTTTGTAGAAGAAAAGTAGGTTTCAAGTACCTCAAATACATGTTTATGACAGATTCTCTGTTTTCCCGTGTAGGTGGATGAGGTGAAGACGAACAGGACTTTAACCATCGTGATCCTGGCCGTTTTCTCCTGGAGTCTCATGCAGTTCACACTGGTCATGACCGCGACCCGCTCCCGTACCCGCAAAGCAGGAGCCACGCCGAAAGGAAAGGGGCAGAAAGTCCGATGTGACTGCGCCAGGTGCTGCGAGTGCACGTGTTTCGACACAGACGTATGGGCGACGATTGTGTCCATATGCCTGCAGGTATACTCATGGGTCCACTCCTTGACTAGCCTTGGGCTTTCGTGCACGAAATAATATTTTTTGGGGGGATGATGGCAAAATAATCTTTATTTTACTGTATACTTCTATCATTTTAATTATCTTCAATTCATACCATTGTCGATGTGACCATTATAATGTTGCATGCTACTCTGTTTAGCAGATTGACCTATGTCTGTTTTAGTTAAATTTTGCTTATAAACTATGGCTATCTGTATTGTTTCTGACCACTATTTAGTGTTTGTGAATTTATTAGTGCCGTATGCACAGTGCATTTTAAAGTCATTGCCATTATTTCAGCAACTAATCAAAGTGATCTTTGTTTCTAATGTGATAAAGCGCCTGGTATATTCCATTTTGTTGATGATGAGAGTTGAACTTTTTACTACAGAAATGCTTTCAATTGCTGATTCAAGAGAAATTCTAGTTACCCGAGTTTTTTCTTCATGTGAACAGAACCAGTCTCTATTAAATGATGAATTTTGATTTCCTTGTATCATATTTTTATAAGGGCATGGTCACATTTCCAAGCCGAGGCCCTACCGGGTTGTTTGCGTGAACGAAAAATAGACAATTTGTATTAAGAGTACACAAAAATAGTGCTCATGGTTAATTTTCTACAACTTTTTTTGTGTTTCGCTGTCTTATATCATAATTTTCGTTCCAAACGACTGCCCGGCCGGGCCCCGGGTTGGGAAATGTGACCGCGCCTTAATATATCATGTTGTCATCGGTGGAAGGCCCCAAGATGCCTGCAATGTTTGATTTACTGGATATAACATGTACGCTTCTCTTCCGAATCCGTCATAAGGACTCATCTTACATTTCATACCTCCTCCATTTACTAACCATTCATCTAACAGGTGCTACGATTCCACCAGCTCTCAACATGTAGCCGCAATGGGCCGCCCTAGAACAAACAAACAAAAACAAACAAACAAACAAACAAACAAACAAACAAACAGACTAATAGACAAATAAATGTTTTTTATTTTTGTCTGATCAATATGCTGCTTTATACGTTTTATGTATCCTTTGAAATCCTAAATAAGAATAGTCGATTAGGGTGGGGGCATTCTTATATATTTAAAACGTTTCGTGATTGCGAGTGTGAATACTATTTATTTCTATTCTTTATGAAAACAGACTATCCCTCAATCCTCAATAGCCATTTGTTTGGCGACAGTCTGATAATTACATTTTGACCAGTTTGTTTTGTGTATACAAAAGTCCTTTTGAATAGCAAAGTTCTTTTATCACAACCATTTATTTTTCAAGCCGACGTTTCGATGACCGTCTGTCATCTTCATCAGGGCAATTCTGACTGGTTTACTATGCACTGACACTAGATGTTACTTGGTGCATAGTGCACTAAAGGTGTTACATAGTTCATAGTGCACTTAAGCTAGTTTTTTCTGTTTACAATACATTCCGGAACGTAGTGTAATTGTGACATACATACTAGGCATTGTTACTAAAACTACCTTAAGTGCACTATGAACTATGTAACACCTTTAGCGCACTATGCACCAAGTAACATCTAGTGTCAGTGCACAGTAAACCAGTCAGAATTGCCCTGATGAAGATGACAGACGGTCATCGAAACGTCGGCTCTTGAAAAATAAATGGTTGTGATAAAAGGAACTTTGCTATTCAGTCGTTTACCATCCTGATGAAATTATTTACGGAAGAAAAGTCCTTTTGATTTACACCACGCTGTATTATTAGCTTCTCAATGTCAAAAGTTAGCTGTATCAAGTAATCCGTGATTACTCAAAATGTACCGTGTTTGGCAGGACGGTCCGTTTTTGGCTACTCGTCTTGTGCTAGTGGCGTATTACCGTGTCATCAACCACATGAGCATCTTCTTCACATGTAAGAACATGACGGTGATGCTGCTGCAGCTGTACCGACTCATTGTCATCTACAGGTAACAAGCTTGGTCCTAGAGGTGTTATGTATAGAAACTTTATTTGCAAAATCATGCCCGAAAGCTAATTGCTTGTACAATCAAGTATAATACTCATTGCAATACAGTAACAGGAGACAGGTAACAATCTGACTGGAAAAACTTCTACTTCTACTACTACGCTAACTATTACGGGGTTCGACTTCTTCTTTGAAGGCAGTGGATAATGAATAGTCCCACATTCTGCATAATTAGTGGGTTTTGTGATCTTAGTAGAAACGTAGTCTTTTGGTGATCTTCTAAATGACGAAATGATGGAGAGATTGTTGTAACTGTCTGAAATAATCTGTTTCTTTCGGTCTCATAGTGAGGACAGTGGCTATCAAAATGTATTTCATTTTCCACTGCATTCATTGGACAATATTTACATAATCTCTCGTGGACAGGTAGTTTTCTATAGCGGCCTTTCATATGTTTTACATTAAAACCCCTGTCACACATTCAGAACCACGGTTGACTGAAGTTTGAGAGCAATCTGACAAGATTTAGAGCTACGAATTGAAACGAATTTGAGTAAAAATTGAGTCAAATTAGACCTCCGAACCCTCCAGACCACCAACCGACCTTGCTCCTGAACCATGGTTGAGGGGGGGGGGGGATAGGTCGGCAGAGTTCCGCTAAGTGTGACAGGGGCAAGTTGTGAAACTCATAGTAGCATTGAAGACGATGAAACAATGAGAGTAATTGCCACTGAAATACCAATTTCAGATGACATATTTCATTGTTAGTTATGCCAAATTAATTGAGATACGCTTATAATAAATATATGAGTTTGCTTCAGACGAGTTTTTATAAATAATGGGCAAGTTGAGCCACATCTAGATCCTGTAATTGAATGATGAGCATTGGCAGTATTTGTATAAAGTTTATAAAATACGTTTTCTGTATGCTATACCTTCATACTTGTATCTTGTCCCTGTTGATGACTAATTCCCGTGCATAATAATCTAATGGCTATAGAACAATAAGCTCACGAGTACCCAATATACGTAGACGTCATTCATTTTTTTCCTTATATTCCTCACTTACAGTGAAAGGGCAAATGATGATCAAGACGAGGACAACAACAAATCCAACGTCGTTGCACTGGAGGAAGGTTACTACAGGAAGAAAGACAGTCCGAGCCCTCTGCACATAAAGCACTCCAAGTCGCCCAAGAATCACCGGAAAGAGATCAGCCCAAACCTCGCCAACCTGTCGCCCAACACCGTGTCAGCCATGATGGAATCCGCTCTCATGGAGGATCGAAACGTCTTCAACGACAAGAAGATAGCCAAAGCCATGGCCAAGCAACGGGCCAAACAGGAGAAAGCACTGATCAAGCAGAGGGCGAAAGAAGAGGCAGCGTTGACGAAGAAGAAAGCAAAAGAGTCCAAGAGAAGGAGCAAATCGACCAAAAAGACCTGACCCTGACTTGTGAACGTGAACTGTGGACTTGAAGACGTGATGAAACCAGTTAGCGGGTTCACGAGCAGTGCGTATATGTAGGATGATGTACATGAGAGTACAGAATCTACCAGAAATTACCTGCTTTGGTATTATATCTTTAATGACGATAAAACAATAACAACAAAGAACGATGCTCTACCAAAAGCGAGAGGCTTTAATACTTGCATCTACACAAATTTTGCACCACAAGAAACAAATCTTTAAATGGTCCTGTAGTAAATAGAAACTAAAGCTTCAAAGGTTGAAAATTGTTGTCGTAAAAGATACTTCAAAGAACAGATTTTGAAGAACAGATTTAAAGAAAGATTGTCTGTTTGAACTGCCGTTGGGCTGGTGAAAATGCGAGGGCTTTAGTAACGATGTACGTTTGATTGTCAATGGATAGCCCTTAGTTTACGTGTAGCTGAATGTTAGGTCATATTTTTGTGTCTACCTCAAGTGACTGACCGTACTATGCAGTGTAAACGTTGTCCCGTGAGCGTTAATAAGATGTGAAATAATAATTATTTGTTTGACATCCTATATACATGTAGATTTACATACGTTTGAAATATCATATCAAGATCCATGGCAAATAAATACTTTCAGCTATCATCAGTTTTATTACATAAGTTGCACGCAGTGACATCTCTCTCTCTCTCCCTCCCCCTCTCTCTCTGTGTTTCTCTCTATCTTACACTGTATTCCTCTTGAACGTATGATTGTACATTGTGTAAATACTTTAACCACGATTCCTGACCATGCCGAAGAATATACATGCTTTGTATCAAATACTGATGCAAACTGTCATCAAATACGATACATACTCTTTTACATTTGGTAAATGATCACAACCATTGCCTTGGTAATGATGCTGTACAAACACACTACTAGTAATACATGTATGCGTTGAACATGAGCAGTCCTTTTATTGACATCAAACCACATATTACAGATCTAGCGATTTATGAATGGGTAACACCTCCTTAAGCCACCATCATGTTGAAACATTTTCTTGTACATATATATCATAATTAATCGTAATGATGCTCAACTGTACTGATACTGGTAAAGATGGTCAAGTGTATTGTAAACTGTGTTGTGTCGTCACTCCATTGGTTTTCGATTGGATCATTAAGTTGTTTTGGGTCTGTTGCAACTGGAAAGGTGTTATATATATGCATTATGTATGTAATAAGGAAATCATACATAACAAAATATATCCATCGACCAGATAGCCTGTGTAAAACGACAATATGTGTAACGGCAATAATGAAGAATAAGATTTCCTCCAATTGCTTACGACGAGTGTCAGTAACATTGATGTCTGCATTAGGCCATGTTGATTTGATTATATGGATGACATCCTCCGGGAGCCCCAAAATTGATGCGCGCGTGCGAATAAAAAAAAGTTTTGCAAAAAAAAAGTTGTTATCATTATGAAATCTACGTGGTCATGAGGGTTGAACAAATGGGACAGAATATGGTTTGGCGAATAATCTAGTCTTCAAGTTCATTTCGTTACAATTTCGTCTTTTTTCGTATGATTTTGGCATTCTACGACATTGGTATGGTTTATTTTTTCTCATTTTGCAACTGTTTTGTACGATTTACAGTATGGTTGAAAACTTTTTTTTTTGAAACGGCCGAAAATTCATGCGCGCGTGGATGTTATCCATATAATCAAATCAACATGGCCTTACCTGAAATTGGTCCAGTATCATGACACAGCCTACCGACACATTAGAGGTTGAAGAGACATTGACAACAATGTTAAATAAAGTAATCATATGCAATGAAAAGCTATACTGTATCTCCTACCTTAGTTGATATATGTGGTATGACTCCTCGCATAACCCTTAGCATAATTACACCAAAGTTGTTAGAATTTAATTCTATTAGTACACCATTCTCTGAAAATTTGACAATTTACCTGAAATTTCAGAAAAAAATCTTTAGAAACAAAAATATATTACAGAATATATAGTGCTGGGGTCCGCGCGGACCCCAGGTGTACTGTTTAGGGTTACAACATGGCGTATCATAGATTTAGTTCATCTTTTTGTTTAAAAAAAGTTGGTTCTTCAGACTTATTAATCTGAAAGCTTGACAAATCAACGTAAGTACGATCTTGCAATAAATTGAACCAGCTGTTAGGTCGCTGATTTTCTTAACCAAATATCATTGATATCATTAATAATAATTGTCACCATCGATTTTCGTAGCCTACAACCAAAGCAGTAACCTGTTTTTGCTGTAAATCGCAGAAAATCTGGAAATGAATGAAATATAGCTTCACGCTATAGCTAAAATATTTAGTTAATTTTTTTTTCTTTTTAAAATGTACGCAACCAGACTACTAATAACTGTATCAGTTGTTACTATCAAAAGATACAGTTTTTATTATTGCCATTATCATTATTTATTGTGTCCCTATTTTGCTGTTTGTATTTGACTGTTGTGTTTTGTTTGTAAAACAGGCCCCATTGAAAAGAAGTGTAATCACTTAATGGGCCACCCTGTATAAAGATGACATAAAATAAATAAATAAATAAATAAACCGATAAAATGCTGTTTAAAGGTATTAGAGATATACCAAAAGCCAACCTCAACCTATAGCTACACAATTTAATGTTTTGTTGTTATGTCTTGACGTAATTACGTGAGTTGGGTTTGTATAGTATACCCTATCATACAATGAAGTCTAATCTGCAGTACTATATCAGGCCGCTACAGACGAATGTACATAAACAGCAATATTGCAGTTTGCTCCTTTGATTTGATTTGATTTATTGAATTGCAACAGTGAAATACACGCGGAACAGAGGCAGCTGTTTTTGCTGGTGTTGTGTCCCGCATATGGAAACGGATACTGGACAGACAATACTCATTTTCACTTGAGTCTAGTGGGGAAAGTGGTGTAAAGTGCCTTTCCCAAGGGCACAAGATCGGTGGCATGTCAGGACTCGAACCCGGGACCTCTCGTTTCCGAGTCGCGGACGCTGCCGTTACGCCACACGACCTCCTTTGATGTCCCTCAAAGCAGGATGCCACACTTTTCCAAGGACTCAACTACGTAATGCACATGCCTCAAACATGTGTTCCAGTTAATTACTAGTCTGCGGCCACGCTGGTGACTTGGGTCACTAACCGCAAAGTGGGACATGCTCTTTACACAATGTAGAAACACGTGGAATTTCAAAATTTAGATTTTTGCAGACTGGAACATTTCCACTACAGTTTATCAAGGACGCAGATATGTAACGAACAAGTCTTATTTATGGAGGTTACATATCAAATTGGTCTGCTCTGTTGTTATTATAGTAACATGGGGTCTGCTTCACACTTGTTCGATGTGTATTTTCTCAATTTGTTTATTATTTTACTACCTGGTTAATTTTTCCCAAGGCTTTGAATAACTCCAAGATTTCAATAACTCTCTGTTCTGTTTGCACTACGTGAACTTGATAAAACTATTGACATCTTACATGGAAATCATACTTATGGTAATAAAAAGAATCTAACAAAAAAAAAAGAAAACAAATCCTTTTAAAGATATCTCTACAGCATTATGAAGGACTCGGTGATTCAGCTAGCTTCGGATAATTTTCATCATAATCATGTTGTAGACGAATACGTAGACCGTCATCGTGCAATGTAGGTCACCGCATATGGCTGAAGCTGTGGCCCTGGGTCTTCATCGTTGGTCACCGCATACGGTTGAAGCTGTGGCCCTGGGTCTTCATCGTGAGTCACTGTATATGGCAGAAGCTGTGGCTCTGGGTCTTCATCGTGGGTCATCGAGTAAGGCCGAAGCTGTGGCCCTGGGTCTTCATCGTGGGTCACTGAGTAAGGCCGAAGCTGTGGCCCTGGGTCTTCATCGTGGGTCACTGAGTGAGGCTGAAGCTGTGGCCCTGGGTCTTCATCGTGGGTCACCGAGTAAGGCCGAAGCTGTGGCCCTGGGTCTTCATCGTGGGTCACTGAGTGAGGCTGAAGCTGTGGCCCTGGGTCTTCGTCGTTGGCCAGTGCATACAGTTGAAGCTGTGGCCCTGGGCCTTCGTAGGTCACTGCATACGGCTGAAGCTGAGGCCCTGGGTCTTCATCATAAGTCACCGCATACGGCTGAAGCTGTGGCCCTGGGTCTTCATCGTGGGTCACTGAGTGAGGCTGAAGCTGTGGCCTTGGGTCTTCGTCGTTGGTCAGTGCAAACGGCTGAAGCTGTGGCCCTGGGTCTTCATCGTATCTCTCTCCAGATGGCTGGGCATCTAACGCGGGGTCTTGGGTCACTGAATGTTGCTGAAGCTGTGGCCCTGGGTCTTCATCGTGGGTCAATGAATAAAGCTGAAGTTGTGTCCCTGGGTCTTCGTAGGTCACTGCGTACGGCTGAAGCTGTGGCCCTGGGTCTTCATCGTTGGTCACTACAAGAGGCTGAACCCGTGGCCCTGGGTCTTCATCGTGGGTCAATGAATAAAGCTGAAGCTGTGTCCCTGGGTCTTCGTAGGTCACCGCATACGGCTCATTTGTGACAGAATTGGAAATGTCAGCATTTGCCAATGTACATGGCTGAATAACATTGTCCTCTGGCATCAGGTCATCCGTAGCGATGGTTTGGCTACCTGTGGCTCTTGCTATGGGTATGTTGTTAAAACGGGCCCAAACCTGTTTGAAGAGAACCGCTGCTCCAGAAACAAAGAGAACGGGTAGGACAACAGCTATTGTAATTGCGAAATGATGGGTCTTGTCATCGTTATCGTTGATGGTTAAGTCTCCGCCCAGGAAAATGACCTTCTCAGTAGTATGTCCAGATAATGACCCTCTGGTTGGCATCACGTAGTCCTCGTATGGCGTTGTCTCTTCATCAATGTCAATAACCTGTGGACCTGCAGCTGAACTCTTATTGGCTGTAGCTGTGGTAGTGGGCGTGTCTTCGCAGGTGATTGACGTGCCTTTAGCTCCCCCGGCCTGACTTGCATCTTCCCTCACCTTGGTGAGAAGAGTTCCGCGGAGCTCAGGAGGTGATGCGCACTTCGGCAGATGGAAAAGATCTATCTGCTCCAAGGAAGGCAGATTGCAGATGAACCATGTCAGGTTCCTATCGCATTTCAGCCTGTTATTGTGTATCAATAACGTCTGTTTATCTAGAAGCATGACCTTTTGACTGATGCTACTGATGAGATTGAATGATAGGTTTATAACGGTCAATGATTTAGGCTGCAGAAGGGCATCCACGGGCAAAGAACGCAGGTGATTGGACAACATTCGCAATACAGAAAGGGCTGGTAGGCCACGAAATGCATCTTTGGAGATGTCTGAAATACAGTTTTCGTCGAGGTACAAATATTGCATTTTCTCGAGCCCAATAAAACTGTCTGCTCCTGAGGATGAAAAAAAATTAGACCATTAAAATACTGAGAATACAGTTTTTTAATAGGAAAACCATTTTTATGGGTTCACCACACCACGAAGTGGTGGTCCCATATTGCTTTTTCTGATGTTTCTTCTCCTCCTTCTTCTTCTTCTTCTTCTCCTGCCATTTTTTAAATGGATTCAGCTTCTTCATTTTAGGGCCTAAGGTCCTGAAATTTGGTATGGAGGTACAGTGGGCAAATACCCCTAGGCGTTTTTTAAATTTTTGTGATACAGGCTTTTAGAATGGTTTTATTTGAGTTTTTTGGCTGTGTTATAGCAAATGTATTACTGTGTTAGTACACTGCCTTGTTTACCACGTTTGGGCATGAGTCATCACAATGGAATGCAGGGCATCAACCAATAGGCATGCAGCTTTCCTCTATACTTCTTGCTGATTGGCTGTTGGGATTTAACTTGATTAACACCTGCACAGAGCATTTCCACCTGTACAGAGCATTTCTTGCTGATTGGCTGTTGGGATTTAACTTGATTAACACCTGCACAGAGCATTTCCATACTGACAGTATGTCTTTATTCAAGTGTTTTGGTAGGTATTTCAAGCTTTTCTGCTCCAGCATTGGAATGCGGGGCATGAACTTTTTTTATTTATTTTGAAAATCAACAGTTTGCATTATGCAATTAAAAATCCCAACCAATAAAGTAGGGAATAGCTATCCAACTGTTGTTTTAGTTGTATGTTACATCATATTATAGTTATATCAATGTAAATCATTGTTTTCCCTTGTGTTTCTCATTCTTTCCCTGCCATGTCGTAAAATGTGGTGAACCCATCGCTGTATTTGCTCCAAAGCAAATATTGGCCTTTCTAGTTATATATGGTCTAGTCTGGACCTTTGTGTAAGTTCTCATGCAATATTAAACTAAAATTACATAATCAAAAATTAAATTCCAGTGTTTTCATTACAGAACTTCTTACAATTTTCATGTAATTTATAGTAGGTGGAATATTTTAAAGTTAATACAGATACATAGCTTTCAAATAAATAAAGGTCTAATTTGCATACACAATACAGAAATATGCAGCTTTCTTAATGGTAAATGATGTGAGATGATAAGTTAGTTAAAGGTGATTATCACCATGCATAGATAGTAGATGTGAAAATTATTAGTAAAATGAAATGATAAAAATTCTTTCAAAGGATAGGCCTTTTGGTCTGGTCTGGACATGAATTAAAAGCATCCAATGTGATTTCAGGCAGCAAAACTGGAAATATTCTGAATAAGGCAATCTTTGTGATATTGACACATACTGCTTCACATTTAGCACATTTTTAAAAATCAGCATTTCATACTTTTGGCATTTAAATCTGCAGAAACAAGCCCCAAGATAAGTCCTTTATTTTCTGGGTGGTGCCCTAAAAATCAACCCAGGGCCTTTCCATTCAGTAACCATTTTCCCTCAGAATTTGGGTCATTTTTGTTCCATGAGGGTCCATATACATTGGGATAGTGTGGTTTCAACTCAGTAGGTAGGTAAACGGCTAAGAATATTGGCTTTGAAAAATCGGGTTTCCAAACCATAAAAACTGCACTGGATGCCTTTAACCTACATGTCATGCCACAATCCATTTCTACGTACCTAGACTGCAGATGCGATTGTGATTGAGGTAGAGCCTTTCTACCGAGGACAGACCGAGAAACGCCCCAGGCTGGATCATAGAAACGTTGGATCTCTGAATCCCCAGGAGTATGACACTCGGAACATCACGGAAGGACCGCTCCAGGATTGTTGAAGATCGCAGATGCTCGACGAAGATCGAGCAGGTGTTTCTGTGAAAGCCGGTCGGCAGGGTGTCGAGACAGGCGGGAAAGGTTTCAGTTCCCCGGTGCCCAACCCAACTGCAGGGCGAGCCCGTTCTATTTCCTCCCGGGCAGTCACAGTGTATATCTTGTTTGTTGATCCAATCAACTACTGACAGTACATGCTTGACAGTGTTGTCACAGTTTTCTGGGCAACGTAGCGCCTTCACAGGCAAAATAAAAACTCGACAATAGAAAAACAGAAAGAACAAAACAAGCGTCATGTTTTTCAGCATCTTACCGACTGACATACGAGGCTGAGAATAAGGCTGTCTGATGCATAATTTCCACACAGGCGTAAATAGGAGGTTATATATAGATCTGAAGGCCACAAAGACATCAAATGTTTTATGCAGAAGGAAGTTGTATATTGGGTCACACGTGTATCCAAAGTTGGATTACGTCTCCTCAAAATTGCTATCTGTGTATAACTTTGTGTATGTGTGTGTGTGCGTGTGTGTGTGTGTGTGTGTGTGTGTGTGCGTGCGTGCGTGCGTGCGTGCGTGCGTGTGTGTGTGTGTGTGTGTGCGCGTGTGTGTGTATGTACACACACACTTTATGTTTGATTTACCTTATGTACTTGTATTTATTTTATGAGATCTTGGTTCATTATGTACAGATTTGATTATTTGCATTTACGATCTGTTTTGAGTTCACTTATTTGTTTACCATTATTGTATATAGCCTACCTTTATTTATGTTCATATTTTGTTTGGATTCTGTTATCTGTACCTTTGATTCTCTTTTGTTTATGTATAATTTATTGAATCGGTGTCGTATAAGCCCACACGGGCTTGGCGCGGGATAGCGCACGACACGGAAATAAAGTATCATTCATTCATTCATTCACTCACACACACACACACGCACGCACGCACGCACGCACACACACACACACACACACACACACACACACACACACACACACACACACACGCACACACACACATACACACGTCTCTCTGTTATTACAGACTCAACCTAAATGAGGTTCTTTCTGGACGTTTTCAGATAATTAGTCTATCGCATTGCCGGATAGATCGATAGGATATTCACTTCACAAAAGCTATGAATAACATTTCCCTCCGACTATGTTTCATGTACATATTCATGTATTTTCCAACAGCATCAACCACCACAAAGACTGGTTAGAACTAGAGAAGTAACATTTGCAAAGCAAATGCGTAATGTTTACCTTTGGGCATGGTCTGCCCTGTTAATTTTTAATTTAACACAATTACATACATGTACTACTAGTATATGGTGACAGGAGTAGAGCAGACCATGAAATTGCAACATCATGTAACCCAACACTAGTCACCATGGTGACAGACATCAACAAATCATGTCATTGGCCCGGTCAGAGGTAAGTGTTTGGAACAGAAGAGGAAGAAACTGAGTAAAAACAATATGTTTTCCTTCGGTAAACATAATTATAATGTGCACCTTACACATCTGCAACAATGATAAAATGAGGTTTTATTTACGAAATACAAGTTACATCGATTGGTTAACCATTCTTCAACAACTGTCTGCACAGTCTACATTTAAGTTATTTTGTTTGTTTGTTTTGTTCCGATCCCCATTAGTTTTATTTATTTAGGTTAGTGTTTTGACACTTTTCCTCCTTGGGTTTTATTTACAATGCACAAGATCGTTGGTTGTGAATAGGACATTATTTCAAATGAGAGGCGTATTCTCTGCACTACCCAGGGCTCGAAATTCAATTTTGGGAAAAAGTGCACTGGTGCACTCAACCTAAAAAAATTAGGTGCACAGAATTTTTTTGGGTGCACCATATAAAACAAAACCTAATTACAGATCTTACTGCTCCTCTTCTGAGATTGAATCTGAAATGGGAGCAAATCTTTAACAAGTACTACAACAAAGATTTTCTGACACTAGATGCAAAGAATATCCAGTATTACTGTATACATTTAATATGTACAAAAATACCTACAAAAATATTTGGGTGCACCAGTGAACCCACAGAAAAAAATTGGGTGCACAGCTCCAATTTTGCACTAAGGTGCACATGCACAAAGTATTTCGAGCCCTGGCACTACCACACTTCGCAGTGCCAAGATCCCACCACACACTACACATTTAGTCTGTTTAGTCCAATTCACAAAGAAACGTGAAGGAGCTATGAATAAGATCCGTATGACGGTGTAGATATACACATTGATGTATTTTCCTACAGTATCAAGGTTCCACACACACACACACACACACACACACTGAAAAATGAAGTTATTTGTGAAGGTTTTTAGGTAATCAGTCTATCGTGTTGCCAAGACGACGTGACGTCTGCTTCACAAAACGCAACAGCTATTGATATTAATATACATAAGATACGCCTGACAGTGTAGATATACAACATTAATGTATTTTCCTACAGTATCAAGGTTCCACACACACTGCTAAATGAAGTTATTTGTGAAGGCTTTTAGGTAATCAGTCTATCGTGTTGCCATGACGACATGACGTCTGCTTCACAAAAGGCAACAGCTATTGATATTAATAAGGTCCGTCTGACAGTGTAGATATATAATATTGATGTATGTTCCTACAGTATCAAGGTTCCACACACTAGTACTAAAAAAGAAGTTATTTGTGAAGGCTTTTAGGTAATCAGTCTATCGTGTCGCCAAGACAACATGACGTCTGCTTCACAAAAAGCAACAGCTATTGATATTAATAAGATCCGTCTGACAGTGTAGATATACATATTGATGTACATATGTATTTTCCTACAGTATCAAGGTTCCACACACACTGCAAAATGAAGCTATTTATAATGTGAAGGTTTTTAAGTAATCAGTCTATCGTGTTTCCAAGACGACGTGACGTCTGCTTCACAAAAAGCAACAGCTATTATATATTAATAAGATCTGACGTCTGACAGTGTAGATATACATATTGATGTACATAATTATGTATTTTCCTACAGTACCAAGGTTCCACACACACTGCAAAATGAAGTTATTTGTAATGTGAAGGTTTTTTTAGGTAATCAGTTTATCGTGTTGCCAGGACGACATGACGTCCACTTCACAAAAGCAATGACTGTGTAGACATACATATTGATTTTACTTCTAAAATCAAAGAACCCACATATTATAGAAGAAGTGGGTAAATCCGTCTTCCGCTGCCTAAAAAGAAGAAATCAAACCCAGTAAAACTAGTACCATGTATGTTGTAGAATATAATATAATGCTAGACGTATATATAGTCTCACATACCACTGTATTTTCTTTCTTACGTTGTTTGTAACTGCAATTAGCCCTCGGGCAAGTATTTGCAATAAACTTTCTATTGATGTATTTTCCACAACATCGATCACTCAGCACAAATGCTAGTAACGATTACAAGTGCAGCCTTTATTTTGTGCATCTGTAAGATGAAGTTTGACTTGCTAAGTACAGGTTGCATCAGTTGATCCACTACTCTTCAACATCTTCATGCCCGTAGCCAGAGGGGGTTCGGGGGGTTCAAAGGTCCACTTTTTGGTCCACTTTTTATGTAAAGGTCCACTTTTTATGTAAAGGTCCAAGATTTTTCTTGAAAAGATGGACTGGAATCGTAGAAAAACTGCTCCCTTTGTCATTGAATAAAAATTTATGTCTGATTTTTTTTTCTTGGAAATCCTCTCAAAAATGAACGAAATGCCATTTTAGAAGGTTCATTTTTCAAAATTTTCCGGGGGAGCATGCCCCTGGACCCCCCTAGGAACCAAGCGCCCTCGTGCCTACGGCGCTCGAGGTCCCCTCAAGCAGTGGGAAGAACCCCCCCATTCAAAATCCTGGCTACGGGCATGATCTTTATGTATTCTACGCTATTCAACAGCAGCATTTATTCTACGCTTTTTAGTTGTTTTTTCTTACACAGAGAATACCACATGCACACGATCATTACTTATGCATAGAGGCGTATTCTCAGTAATATCAAAGTTCTATACACACAAGGAAATAAAGTTGTGGTTTTGTGGTTTGTAGGTAATTAGTCTATCGTGTTGCTAAGACACCATGACGTACGGTTCAGGAAATGTTTACTTTCCCCCTGGCCATATACATATTGATGTATTTCCTTTTTTTTTATATTCCAACATTTAATCTCAAGACGTGGTGGCGGCACACTCAATTTTTTCAACTTATATTAATGCCACCACCAACAAATACTCATTTTCACCCGAGCGAAGTGAGGAAAGTCGTGTAAAGTGCCTTTCCCAAGGGCACAAGATCGGTGGCATGTCAGGACTCGAACACGGGACCTCTTGCCGCTATGCCGCACGACCTCACTTGGTTCACACGATTCTTATTGTGAATAGAACACTTTAAAAGAGGCGTATTCTCGACCCTCGCATACTACACAGTGAAATAAATTTGTGGATGTTTCACGATAATTAGTCTGTCGTGTTGCCAAGAGAACATGGTGTCGTGAATATCAATGCCCCAAACATACTGCATGATGAAATGAATTAATTTCTGAAGGCTTTAATTAGCCTATAGTATTGCCACGACAACATGGTGTGTTCTTTAAGAAAGTGGCAGCTATGAATAAATATAGTTTACCTTTTTCCTTCTGGCATTCTGCATATACACTCAGAATCTCATGATTTTTTT
Organism: Branchiostoma belcheri; assembly: GCF_001625305.1. Lineage (NCBI taxonomy): Eukaryota > Metazoa > Chordata > Leptocardii > Amphioxiformes > Branchiostomatidae > Branchiostoma > Branchiostoma belcheri. Next base: position 6,210,756 of record NW_017804131.1, read on the forward strand.
TCATTCCATTCGAACTATCACATGCTGCCTGCCCATCCGAATCACTATTCTCTTATGTTAAATTGGATCACCCTCTGTTGGTAAGGACTAACCCTATGACTGGTTGACTTGCCCTGGCCCGGGGTGTCCATCGCAGGGCATTACACGTGGCTGAAGCTCTTGCTCTGGGGTTCCTTCGTATCCTGCAGACGGCTGGGCGATTAGTTCTACATCTTGATTGTAGATGATTGACACATCGTTATGGTGGGTAACTGCATTCGGCTGAAGTTGTGGCCCTAGTCCTGGGTCTTCATTGTTGGTCACTGCATGTGGCTGAAGCTGTGGCTCTGGGTCTTCATCGTTGGTGATGACATTCGGCTGAGGCCCTGGGTCTTCATCGTATCTCTCTCCAGATGGCTGGGCATCTAACGCGAGATCTTGATTGTAGATGACTGACACATCAGTAAAGGTGACCGCATATGGTTGAATTATATTGCCTGCAGATGCTACATCACCAACGGAGGTTGTGGGTAGGTTTCTGTTTGGTGCTTGCGGTTCTAAAGAGTCATTCTGAGAGTAGATGACTGCATACGGTTCAGGCACTTGGTCACTTTCATCATTGGGTATATCGTTACATGTGTGTCCTTTGCAGTGGTGGCAAAGAGAAATGACCACAGCTGGTACCAGCACACCAAAGAAGGGCAGGATAACAGCCTTTAATATGCGTAGAAGGTGGATTCTGTTGCCATTTATGTTGACGACTGGGTTTCTTGCAAGAAGAATGATATGTTCCACCTCTGCTGTATGCTCAGTGGGTGTCATGTTGTTTGTGTATGGAGTCTCATTGTAGTACTCATTGGTAATGCTAGAGTCGTATATTGTGTTGGTGGTGCATCGTGTTTCAGTTTGGGCAGCGAGGGGAGTGGTCTCTTCGTCCAGATGCTTGCTGACAGGTTTAGGACCTGGAATGATCATTTCCATTTCGGAAGCCGTCATAGTCGACGGCTCGTTGCATGTGGTAGTAATCTCAGTCTCCTTTGGTGCCCCGGCGGCCCCGTCGTTCTGGCAGACATCTTTCCTCCTGGCAGTCAGGAAGGTTTCACTAAGTTCAGGGGGAGAGGCACACTGCAGCGACTTTCGAAACGAGATGTTCTCCAGCTCTGACAGGTTGCAGATGAACCAAGTCAGATTCTTGTCGCATTTGAACGGATTAAACAGCATCATGAGCCTTATATGATCCTTCAGACACCTGACGTGCTTGTCTACGGTCGTGATGCGATTTGACTGTATGTTTACAATCATGCGTGCTTCACGTGTTGGGAGTTGGAGAAGGGCTTCAACAGGCACTGACCTGAGCTGGTTATCTGCTAGCCGTAACGTGGTGAGTGTGGGTAGGCCGCGGAATGCATATGGGGATATGACTGATATCCTATTGCATTGAAGGTACAAGTATTCCATGTTCACAAGCCCAACAAAGACATCGGGTCCTACGGATAAGAAAAAAAACAATGGGCATGTTTATACATCCTGTTAATGCGAGTGTAGTAGCTAAGTGTCTTGTTGCATACAATAATTGCTTTCGTATTCTCCTTAAGTTGCCAAGAGGTTGTAGTGCTAGTTCAATGTTTGTACACCTCTCGACCGATACTTTCAATGCTAGACGCAGGAAATTGTGTTATTCCTTCATTAATAGACTTTACGCCACCAACAAAAGTATAATAGACTGTCTATTGAGGTCTGACTGTCAGTTCAGAAATACGTATTTTAAAAATGTATAAATTGTTGTATGTTTAGTGTTTCTGTGGTTTTATGTTTGTACTATGGGGATAAGGCCACACCAAGTAAATTTTATGGATGACGTCCGCGCGCGCATTGATTTTGGCCTCTTCCTAGAAAAAAAAAAAACAAGAAATTTTGCTTCCTGTAACTATGACCAAAGTCACGGCAGTGTCGCAAATCGTCAGATTGACGTGAAACCCGTAACGCGAGGTGTCGGAACAGAACAGAAAATTTTTCACTGTCCACTGTTCCACCTGATTTATTGCTGTTTTGATGATGAATAAAAGACTTCTTGCTTGTTACACTGTGTCACCTCATTCAATTTGTGTCCTAACATTTGTCGTCTCTTTGTACATTTCTAATCTAGGCATCTTGTTTTTTAGGGCCCTTCTTGTTTTTTTTTCGCCCTCTCGCATTAGATTTAGGGTCTCCAAAGGACGTCATCCATAAAATTTACTTGGTGTGGCCTAACGTGAAATAAGGTCAATCGAATTCATTAATTCATTATATAAACGTTGACAAAGGGTGTGAATCAGCAACAATGCGCATCATAGCAAGCAAATGTTGTCAGCCATTTTGGGATGATTGTTACTAATGGTGGGGGGACATACATTCCCATGGTAACCGCCAATTTGATAAATGATTATGCCAATTTTTTTCCTTCACCTTTTTGTTTACGGAACTGTTTAACACAGCATTTGTAACGAAACATTGTAGACATCTGTACAGTCACCTAAAACAGTTCCTTACCTTTCTCAATCTAAAAAATCTTTCTATATAGTATGAGAAAATTTTACACTTCAAAGCCTGCTTTATTTTTATTTCAGACTTTATAAAATTTAAAAACACATTCTAACAGTTTCCATTCTTTTTCGCCTTAGGAAAGCGAATTAACGTTTGTTTGTTTGTTTTGTTTGTTTATTTATTTAACCAGGAAATACATGTCGCCTATTGGCGTTTTTCAAAGATTCCTGGGGGGATAACCCCAACAAAACTACATGACATTATAATTATAACAAAAGATTAAAGATGAACTGACAAAGATCAACTAAAAATAGATAAACTTATCGTGAAATCGTAACTAACTCATCAAGAATCAAATGAAATAAGGTAACATAGAAGTAATTATACTCATTCAGATATCAAATCATAATGGTAGATAGTCAAAAGGTATGTCAACTTAAAAGTAAATAACTGAAAGTGGAGTTTGCATATCAATGGAAGGAATTTTTCATTTTGTTGTTGTTATCACATTTTGCACTATTTTGTGACATTAGCCCATCACAAGTTTGTTTTTTGTATCGTCTTTTTTCTTTTCTGTACGCACCACCAGCACCACCGGCCGCGCTTGGGTCTGCACCTCCTAGTCCCTGAGCATGATGTCCCTCGCGGGACCTTGGCTCAGTAATCATATAAGATAAGATAAGAAACGTGAATCATTTTTCTGCTAAAGTTACAGATAAAAATTTTCTATATCAACATACCAAGATTGGAGATGCGGTTGTCATCAAGATAGAGCTTTTCCACCATAGGTAGCCCCAGGAAAGCTCCCGGCTGTATTGTGGAAACGTTGGACTTTTGAATCTTCAGGAGAGCGACGTTCGGAGAGTTCTGGAAAGACCGTTCCAGGATTGTAGAAGAGCGGAGGTGCTTGATGAAGATTGAGTGCGTCTCCTTGTCAAAATCAGTCGGAATGGCGTCCAGACAGACAGGAAAGGTACACTTTCCTGAATATCCAATCCAACCGCATGGTGAAGCTTTCCCCTTTTCATCAGGGCAATGACAGTGAAGCCCTTCTTTGTTAGACCATCCATCCGCATGTTCCTCAGTCATGAAACAGTTCTTTGGGCAGGCTAGCGGTGCGGCGAGCACAAAAAGTAGACGGCTGAAAACCAGTAGTACCAAGACCGGTGCCTTGCTTCGCAACATGTTGCAAACTGATGCGTGCGTCGGTGTCACTGTATACAGGTAGAGTGTTCACCTTCATGCATGCATATGTATTTTTTCGTTGTCACACACTTACCCAGACGCATTTCCTTTTAAAAAGAGCCAATGTCGACTGCTCTACTTACGTCAAACAAGGAGAGATAGAGGTCAAGATAGAGACTGAGAGAGAGAAAAGAGAGAGGGAGAGAGAGAGGTTGGGAGACAAGATCAGACATGTGGAAACACACATGCACACGCTCACGATTATATGACAGTCCATCGACGAATGTATATTTTTTAACATTCAATTGTCTCGACACGTTTGTCCACACGCGAGTCGTGAAAACTACTGAACTACTTGTTGCGAAACCAACCGTACGTCACCCAGTCTGCCAAGGACTGGGACTAAATCTATGGCAAAAGGACACGTGTTACATTATATAGTCACATTGTCGAGTCTTATGTCGACCTTGATATCCCTTCCCAGCCATTTACAGTTAGGCCCCCATTCCACTTAGTGGCGCTCTCACGGCGCTCTCTCTGCGACCTGAAATTGGCCAGAGCGTGGAGAGAGCGGCGAGGTCGCCATGTTTTTTAAAATCTAAATTAATGTCGGGGCCATTGCGCGCTTCGCGCTCTCACGGCGCTCATCATTGTATTGCCGTTCTTGGCGCTCTCACGGCGATGGTATGACCTCGTTCCATACCATCTGCCGAGGTAACGGCGATCATGGCGCTCTCATCGTGCTCTCATGGCGACCTTGGCGCTCTCTCCGCGCTCTAGCCAATTTCAGGTCGCAGAGAGAGCGCCGTAAGAGAGCCGTCTACATGTAAGTGGAATGCGGGTATTACGAAGCATGAAAACATGTAGAAAATAAGTGATGATAGGTTGAGCAGAGATTATTCAATTAGTAGTACACTTGTAATTTCTCTTGGAAAAATCTATTCTCGCCCCGATATCAGCCATTAATTCAAATCTGTCAATAGTTTGAATAACATTTACTTTGGATATATCTTGAAATTCTACTCGATTTACATCTGTACTAACAAAAAAACAAAACAAAAAACAATCCGGAATACTCATGGACACATACATTTGTAACATCGTGCTGAAATAGTTTATTTCTTGATTTCTTGACGTTAACATTTAATCCTTTTAAAAGCTTAAGCTCACACTTTGATTGTCTTCAGGAATGTATCTTTGAATTCTACAAAAAGTGTAATTTATAAAACGCCATCCCTTATATAAAGTTACAAGGAAAAAAATTGTGGCTATAGCATTGCATGATTGTGCAATGTGCATCATTGCAACAGAATGCAACAACAGGCATTTGGTCCAGATGAATACAATAAATTATAAACAGGATGAAAGTGTACATTAACATTGAACATCTCTCATAGTTCTAAGACTTAAAAACAATGGTGTGGGGATGAAATGTTACATACTTATCATTAATAGATAGAGTTCTCTTTTGTTATTTCAGTTCTCAGCATAAAAGTAAGGAGTGAACCATCAACTTAGCTTTCATACTAATAAACAATAACCATTCTACCATCTACATTCCTGCATGCATATCATTATTATTGAATATTTGGTAACAGAAAAAAAACTACAACATCGTTAAGTAGTCCTCTGAAGGGTACTAAGCAGTACAAGAATTGCAAACAAATGTTTTTTAATCATTGTAATACTGGAATATATAATGCTTTTACAAGGTGAAAACTTTAATAATGTTTGAGCCTAAAACCATTAAAGGTCTGGGGATAATGAAATATTATAGTTAAAAAGTTTAATACAAAACACCAATGCAAATTCCCAGTAGTTTTTTCTGTACCTCATTTGAATATAATTTGCATATTCATGACACTCCAATGCACATTAGCAGTAGTTTTTTCTGCTCCTCATTTGAATGTAATTACATATTTATGACACATATACCATGTTTAAAACATTGGAATGATTTCAGTATCATTTCATTTTGACCCTGTATCTTAAACAATACCTGTACAGTAATATTGTTTGTATGCTAAATAGCATGCTTGAGAAAACATTTTAGGAGATATAAAAAAAGAAAAGAAAAGAAAAAGCTCAGTGAGACACCAGTACATGTATGATTGTCAAAATTTGATAGAAATATTGGCAATATAATTGTCTCAATCCTCCTTAGCTTTTATAAAATATGCATTTTTCAACTGAATTAAAAACTTTTAAGTAGCCATTTGTAATGTAAAAAAGGTTCATTGGCATCATTCAATAAAATTGTAGCACTGCTACATGTACATGTTTCTCTTATGGCACCATATATTTGCTGCTAAATTCAGTGTGGAGAGTTCTGTTTTACTTCTGAAAAAAAAAACTTTTTTCATCAAGTCATCAACATGAGTCACCTGTAATGCCACCAAACAGATATCATAGAACTAAAAGCCCATTTCATGAGCTATAAGTATAAGAGGATAGAATCACAGTAATATAATTACATCAGCATGCATTATGTAACCTTAACAGCACTGCCTGCAGTACTGCTACACATTAAAGAACATTTTAAAAAATGTAGTAAAAGCACTGCCACATTAGCACCTTACATGCATTCACAAATAGATTAAAACAATTTTGAAAGTATCTGACATACATGTACCTTTCAGCTATAAAATTTGGAAAAGGGGCCGAAAAATTAGTAATAGAAAAGATGTCACTTTGGCATATTATCACATTAAATGGAATTATCACAATTACAAAAATCTCTTGAAAATGTACATTCAACCACTTCCAACTTACATCCAGAAACATATCTTTATAACTTCATATAACTGAAGACTTACAACAAGACTTAGTGCAACACATGCTAAAACCTTCAATGTGAATAAAGGAAATCTAAAAAGGACATGACTTCTGAAGAAAAAGCAACATTTACAACAAATGTAAAACTGGGAAAGACTGCAATGGCACAATTTCTTATTTTTACATGACTTGTACAATTAATAAACAGCATCAAATCTTTAAAATAATTCATTGCCCTCAAATATAAGTTGGCAAAAGTGAAGATAAGATATGAGAGGAAAGCATGCTATTAAACTAGAACCTTCTCATTAATTGAATATTAATACGTAAATCTGAAAAGATTGTTGTGGACTTCAATATCAAGTGGTCCTAAGTGGTAGATGTGCGTTTGGCATTCCCCAGTGAAAATATTGCAATTGCATGCTGCATAGTAAGGAAATAATACTGCAACAAAGTAAAACCACCCTCAGCTCCTAGTTGTACCCCCCTCCCCCTACTGAATCAAGCTAAGATTAGAAAGGCACTTGTCAATCAAAGGATAATAAGGTACCACTACTGGCTCCACCTCTGAGGTGTTGCCAAAAACTACAACAACTGAATCTAACATTTACGTGGCTGTGACTTCTGGATGGCTACTTGTTGTCTTTGGCAATGTTGTGTAGCCACCAGTTGACTGAAGTCTTCCAGCTCTGTTTTAGAGCATTGTCAAACTCCTCACGAAAGTGCCTCAGAGCCTCTTCTTGGGTCATCTCCAGGGCCAACTTGTCCTAGAGATAAGTATAAGACACAGTCAGTCAAACTGTACTGAAATACTAAAGTTGTAGAATTACAGTGTCTTACTCCAAACCTGTATTGTTTTACCTATCATCCATGGAGGCAGCCATCTTGTTGATTTAACTGTGAACAACCCATTGCCTACAACAAATTAAACCTACATGTACAAAATGTATATGCTGTCATAAACAGTACTATACATAGTCATGTAACATCTGTGTCCATAATATCACCAGGGTTCATAATATTGCCACCTTGAGAAATAGTGTGCTTACAGATATTTTTACTGCAACATACCCTAGGTATCTACATTTGATGTGTGAAGGAGTGCATACCAAAAGTATGTTGCTGCAGTAAAAATATCTTTAAGCACACTGTTTCTCAAGGTGGCGATATTATGGACCATGGTGATGTTATGGACACAGATGTTATGGTTTGGAGGCAGATTTGTACTGAGATTTTGCTTTTAATCTTAAACTTTTCCATACCAAGATACAATCTGGTTGACTTTGAATATCAAATTCTATGTTACCTTGAGGTAATTGATGTCACTTGGGCTGGTCAGCTCTGGCAGTCCACTGGACAGCATCATGGCAAACAGGCTGATCAGCAGGTTCCCATACTTCCTCAAGCTCAGGTACGCCCCCTCACAATGTTGGCGGAAACTGCAGGACAGCAAGAAGGAACCATTATCAATGGTTTATTTTGCATTTAAAACACAACATCACTGTCCCAAAAATGGCAGCCAGAGGCTGAATTGACATTGGGGCATCACATTAATAGTATAAAACGACATATTAAGCCATTAAAATAGAAATAAACCGTTACATAAAATGTATATAAGATACAGTCAACGTTTCAAGTGCAAATTAATATCATAGCAGATAACAAAACCATTACAGACCCTATCCAGTACTACACTAACATTAAATGTTTTCAACTTTGGCATGTTGTGTAATACAATTGTGTACACTGTTCTTTGCATTAAATGAGCATGACAAGTACATTGTACATTGAAAAAGATGTCACTTTTAGCTCAGTGTCATAGCCAGCATCTGTCTTTCAGTCCTTTGATGGAATTTTGCTGCTGATGACAGACAAAAAATTTGCCCAATCTGTCATCTTTGATGGACAAAATTAGCAAGTAAATAACATATGGAAAAAGATGTTATTAAACTAAGCTTAGTCTATCAGCAAGATCTGCCTGTCAAAATGCAGGAAATAGCATTTCAGAGGGTGAAAACTTACACCCAGATCTACTATATGATTGTCACTGGACATGATGTTACATCAAACAAAGTTGAGATGCCGGAAAAAATTCAGGATGGCTAGAACACTGTTTTAGCTTCAAGCAACAGATTTATACACAGTGGCAAATATATTTCCCACAGTCATACTTAGTGATGCATACCGGTTCACTGGACTTGGATCCGGACTTGTAAGAATGTTTAGGTTCAAGTAGTAAAAAAAACCTAAAAGTCAAGAACCGAGTCCGGACTTATTACCATAAAAGACCATTTCACATACCTCTTTTCTTTCCAAACTACCTAAAACCTTCTGTAGATTGCAAAATCTTTGCTGCAAAATGAAGAAAACATTGCCATCGGGCATCATCAAGTACCGGCCTCCATGTTATGTGGCCAAAGTTTCAAACAGACAACATTGCGAGGTTGCCAACATGTAATTTTGTATATGCCATGGGTTTAAGTCCAGACTTACAAGTCCGGAACTGAACCTAAACCTCAGGACTTGAATCCGGACCTGAACCTAAAATTGGGTTTAGGTATGCATCACTAGTCATACTGATTGCTAATCTCTTAACAGTTTACTGTGAATGTTAGAAAAGGATAACCTACGCTGCAAACTCCTGGCTCCCCTGAGTAGACTGACCCTTGGTGATGACATGGACAAAGTCATGGGTCAGGACAAAAGGCACACGCTCTCGCTTGATACCAAACTTAGTCTTGAAGTTCCCAAGGAAGTGGCCAAAGTCTATGTGAAACAGCTGAAATGTAAAACAACAAATAATCATTACAAATGTATAATTATTGTTTTCTGTAAGAATTTGACTTTATTTGGAACCACAAGTAGCTTCACATAGAGATATCAGATAAATATACATATTTGACATCATGATTATTTACGGTATAATAATTATTGATAACCCTAGCCATGTTAGTGCACTCTTGCACACTGTATTCTTACCGCTAGATATTGTATAATATACACATGTTTCATAACAAATTGCAAACCAAAACTCTCAATTTTCAAGCACAGACTAAATCAAATTATAGAAGTAGAACACAATGAACAATGGGAACTTTTTATGTGATATCATTATATATAGACAATCCCCAGATAACGTTACCTTTAAAAAACTGTCCTTGATTGTTATGTATCATCCCACACGATTGTACATGTATGTCAACTATGTACCTCTTTTTAATGTAACTTTGTGAATATTAATAAAGTTTGAAAAAAAAATACATATTTGATGATTAGTGATATAAAATTTATACTGCTTTCAATGGTTGTCCAGCATTCAATTTAGGATCAATGATATTATCATACATTGTAGTACTACATGTATCACATTATCTTTATTTATGCCAGATTGTAGCTGTGATTTTGAAAAATAAAAAAAAAACAGCTGCTGCAATTTACACTGCATGTAAAGTGAAATGTATCCCAAAGACTGTCTTTGTCAATTCTCATAAATTAAAAAGTAACTGGAGCAAATTTGTTAATTATAATAAATGTGGGATTAACCTTCTCCCTGCTTCCTAAATTGTAACCAATAGAGAACTGCTAACCAGTATGCTAAAGGTTAAAGTATTGGGGAAACTTAAGAGTACATCAGATTCTTAATGCTAATACCTAGCTTCATCGCACATTCTTTCTGACATAGTTTGGACTTACCTGGCCAGTTTCCTTGATCATGATGTTATCACTGTGCCTGTCTCCTACTCCCAGCACATAGGTGGCCACACAGTAACCTGCACAGGACAGGGTGAACTCCTGCACTGCCTTGTTCAGGCTAAAATACACCAAAATGTATCAATAACAATATACACATGTATATCAATAACGTTTTCAGAACAGCCCGATTGTATATGACCCACTTTTAAACAAGAAGTAACAGTGTTAGCAAACAGTACGTATGATCATGGAACGCTGAGACCTGTATATATCCGATTTGTATAATATATAATGTAGGTTTTAAAATCACTTCCCTTATTACTTATAATGTGGTCAAGCATGAACTTTTTAGTGTTTTTAAAATCTGCCATTGCTGTAAAACACGCAATTCAGCCTGTGGCTGCCATGTGTTTTTGACGAATAAACCTTTCATTCTGTTCATATACAGATTAACGTAATGTATGATACCAGAAATTATATCATAGTGTACTAAAGGCACATGTACTTAGATGACTGGATGGACCAAACCAAGTATGTTTATGACCCAACCAAGTACATGTATGCTTATGACAAGAATATTTAACAAAAGATAATTTTTTAACACTTGTCCTGCTGGCATTCCTGGCACAATATTTTTCAATAATTTCATGTCTTAATTAGATCATAGACCCCCCAATTATTTTGCCCTGCAGTGGCATATAGTTACTTCCGCATTCATTGCGTTTCGCTGCGTTGCACGAGAAATACCCCCAAATTGTACCTATACAGGGTGTTATATAGATGGTACTGTATGACTTGTGCAAAACAACAATTGTTGTGCTCCGCAGGACAAGGGATGCAAAATATTGATTTGCTGCAGGAAGATTGTAAACAAAAACATGAGATGACACAACAAACTCGACAGCAAACAATCACGATGTCAGAAAAATGATCAACCCATGTCTTAACAAATGGTACCAACATACTCACACACATGCACACATGTGCAATGTACAATTGTTCGTGCCTTACCTCTCCTTTTCTGGGTTTTTCTCCTTCAGCCACATGAAGAGCGACCCTTTCTTGAACCCTGCTGTGGCCGTGCTGCCCTTGTCCTTCTGGATATTGGCGATGGTGTCAGCATTTAGGACAACCTCAACTAGCCCAACCTACAACATAGTACATGTACATTCAGTACAACCTCAACTAGCCCATTACCTACAACATAGTACAACAATGTTGGATGGAGATTTGGTCATCTGGGTGGGCAACCTCCATAATGAAGACTTCAAATGTTTGGAATAAAAATTATACAGAAATGAATTCTAATTCTTGATCAACAACTGGACAGGTACACAATGTACATTGTAACTTCCATTAGAAGACCAAGGATTTTCATGATTTAAAACTTCATCCAATTTGGATTCATCCAACAAAAAAGGTACAGTAACAGTTACTGTATCTTAGGGAAGCTCTTTGGTAGCTCTTTGATTATATTATTTTGCATAATATACCCAATGTGTGAAACACATGGTAAGCACATCAGGACCATATATTTTTCTGACCTTGTTTCCTGTGGAGAGGCAGCCGTAGGGACTCATGCGCAGGTCGATCCCTTCTGCCTGCCACAACATCTCCATAACCTGGATAATCTGCAGGGTCAACATGTCCTGACGAAGGTCTGGAGGAGAAAAAAAACACTTTTAATTACTTCCATAGCTGTTTGTAATGTAAACTGGGTACTAATAGCTATCCTTGAAGTAAAGTCTGATTGCGCACAATGTGCGCAATGTAATCCTGAGTTCCTCCAATGTACAGTACCAGTCAGTCTACTAAGAACTTCCTTTCAGCTTACAAGGAGACCATTTTCACCTTACTTCAAACTCACTTCCTTCCTACAGCCTGCTGGAAGACCATTTTGACCTCCAATTTGACCTTCCTGTAAATCTGTGGTTACACCATTTCCCCCATTTCCTGTTACTATCTTTACGTAATTTAATTCTTAGCTCTGCCTGCAGCTGTACCTGTGGGTCTAAATGCAAAGACATTGTACATTTCCTTTTGCACTGCCCTGTACACAACGTGCATAGAGTGACCCTTCTCAGTAACCTACAGAGCCTAGTAGGCTCTACTTTTGACTTGCGCAACTTGTCTGACCAAGCCAGTATTAATCTTTTACTGAGAGGTTTGCTCCTTTTACGTCTTGAAGTTAACAAAAAAATTATGATTCTTACTCAAACCTTTATACTTAACATCCAACGATTTACAGTTGCCTAATGATTTATATTTGTTGCTTTGTCATTTTCATACTTAGTAATTTGTATTCTATGTCAGGGGTGTGATTAATATTAGCTTCGGCTAGAGTTTCCACCTCTGTGTCCTGTACCATGTCTTGTACTTTGTTGTTTCAATAGATAAATAAAAAAAAAAGAAAAGATAAAAAAAACTATCTTCAAACAACTAACAGAACTTTGGCTGTACTTGGAGGTAACAATGAAAAGAGACCCTCAGTCTATACTTAGAAGCAACAATGACCTTTGTGTAGAAAAGAGAGTGCTAAGTTCTTATATAATTACCGTCTCCATCTTTAAACATGAGTGTGACTTGTTCCCCGAAGCGGTCCTCGTTCTCAAACACCAGCCATAGCGGCCGCATCTTGGAGTCACGGAACTTGCAGTGGTCATTGCTAAACAAAGGCAAAAAAATAATTCTATTAAGCATAAAATTATAGATCTTCCACCACAATGCAAAATAAAATATGCAATGTTGCACAAGGCCAAAATGAATACAAAAGTCAGACTTGTGCATGAAGTACTGGGAGCCATCTGTGTCGTGGCATTGCAGTCGTCCTTCAACAGGGACGGGGGGCGCCACAGACTTTCTGTAACCTAATATGTTTTATCATTATGCAGCAAGTTTAAACTGTAATTTCCAACACAAGAAATTGGACTCACCCAAATTTTTGACTGTACAACTCCAGTCTTTGTTAAGGAATACACATAGAATTGCCTGGTCACTCAGTCTCATTGGACAAAGTAAGAATCCTTGACTCAGAACCGGACTTCTTTGCATGAGGGATTAAAGAGGCCATCTACATCAGGGCATTATACAACCATCCCTCAACAGAGATGGGGGGGGCGCCACAGACTTTCTGCAACCTATGATCCACTGCCCACGGAGTCACGTGTGTTATCTGCGTGGATTGTTCACGGAAGCAGTGGATTGTTCATTCCTTGACAGAGACTGGAGTTGTACAGTCGAAAATTTGTGGTCCAATTTCTTGTGTTGGAAATTACAGTTTAAACTTGCTGCATAATGACTTCTGCCAACACAGATGAACTTTCAAGATATGTTTTATCATGATAAATCCCACCTGAGCTGTAGCAGTTTGAACTGGGGTTCCACAGGGTTGTGTATTCGGGACAGGGCATCGTGGTAGGACGTCTGTTTCAGACAGGCCTTCATGGCCTCCAGACTCAGCTGCTTGTGCTTCTCATTCTTTATCGCCTGTTTCTTCACCAGCTCGTTGACTGTCTTCAGCTTACTCAGGGCTTCCATCTGCAGGGGAGGGCAACATAGAAATTTAAGTCACAACTAGAGAATTAACATTTGCAAAGCAAATGCATAATGTTTACCTTCGGACATGGTCTGCTCTGTTAATTTTTACTCAAACACATTTACATACATACTACTTAGTATATTGTGACAGGAGCAGAGCAGACCATAAAATTGCAACATTATGTGACCCAAAACCAGTCACCATGGTGACAGACGTCAACAAATCATGTCATTGGTCAGGTCAGAGGTCACTGTTTGGAGAAGAAGAGGAAGAAACAGAGCAAAAACAATATGTTTTCCTTCGGTAAACATAATAAGTTAGCCTGAAATCCAGCCTTGTTTATAGCTATAGGGCCTGGCCTACTTCCAAAACCTGTTGGCAAATTTAATATGGATTTCAGGCTAACAATAAGCTGGTTCATGGTTCCAATCTGTCATGTCTTGTCAACAGGGCAAGCCCTTTGTAATAGCCAATGGCTATCTAGTTGGGCTGCCCTGGGTGTGAGGGACACACCAAACCAATAAAATTGTTCCAATTGTACATACACAGCATGAAGCATTGTAGGTAATATGTTAAGAGTTGTGTCAAAACAAATTGGGGACCCCTGCTTCTCCTATTGGGTCAGTTAGTCCTCACTACTTGTGAGAAATTTGGCTGGTCTCAATAATGATGTTTCTGACTCAGGGAGAAGAGTTGCTGTTACAGTTCTATACCTCTAGCTCTATGCCTAGAGCTACACCGTTAAAAAAAATCAATGGGAGGGAAAGGAGGTAAAAAATAATCTTTGCAGATCTTTGGTGGATGCAGCAGTATCTTCTGACAGGAGTGCTGCTAGTTGCCATGATATACCTATATTGGCTATATAGCAGAGAAAAGCAGCACTCCAGGAAAAAGCAGCTCTGAGGAAGGTGTCTGATTAGCCTGGTATCCAGTCTGATTCGTGGTCGGGGCCGCAAGAGTTTTGGCCCACCCGCCTCACATAAGCGTCCCGGTGTGTATTTCACGAGAGATTAATTAGCCCTCCTCGTGTTGGGGGAAACCAAATCCCTGAGCATACTGTACCTGATTAGCGTAACACTCCTACCGGGACGGTCTGTTGCACTGGGCGGGGGAAGCTATTAGAGGCCCCGAAGACACAACCTGCCTGAACACCCCAATACCCCCAATCACGATCAGACTGGATACCAGGCTAGTGTCTGATAGGCATCAAAATGTAACCAGGAGAGTGACAGAGTTGTGTAAGAGAAAACCCCAAAATGGAAAGAGATCCACTGCTCCATGTACACATACCTGTCTGCTGAGTGCCTTCATGTGAGTCACACACCCTCGACAGTAAGCCTCCAGCAGGAGTCCAAACCTCACAGACACTGCAGGGTTGTGCATCTCAGACCTAACAAAGCACAAGGTTAAAATCTAGTTGAATTACTAAGTTCATAATCCTGGAGTTTGAAATTATAAACATTGAGTTCAAGAGTTCAATTTTATTTAAATCAACTGGCATGTACACAGATTCACACAGAAAATGTGACATGAAATTCGTTGACAATTAACAAAAGCTCTCAACATGAAGACAACGATTAAAAGCAGCATAATTAAAAACCAGTTAGAAATACAAAACACTTGTGATGAACAGAGTTCAGTTCTTATACTTATACAACTTAATCGCTCTAGTAAAGAACGAAAGTTCATGTCTCTTTGTACGGCTTTTACGTCATAACATGTCTGACTCGCCGGAGGTCATAGCCACTGTGTAAAGGACGGGAAATGAAACAGTTGAAATTGTGTCCAAAACAAACCACAAAAATTTTTTTTGTCTCTATCTGGCTATGAGTAAAAAGACCTTAGGCATGTTTAAAACAGTCTCTCAACAGTCTGTAAACAATCTCATCAAGTTGCTGAATGATTGAATAGCATGACAATTCTTTATTCACAATCACTTGTTTAACATGAGCCAACATTTCGATGACCGACTAGCTTCAGTGCACAGTGAACCAGTCATAACTTTCCTGATGAAGATGACAGGCAGTTTGGCTCTTGTTAAACAAGTGGCTGTGAATAAAGAGAAACTAAAGTGAAATGTGCCAGATGGACCATGCTCGGACACATTCTAAGAATGCCGACAGACGCACCTGCACAACAAGCCTTGACCTTTGCCCTGGTATAGGATCTAACACTTACAGATCCAGAAAGGGAAGGCACTGCAGTAATCTGCTAAGTTTGCTGAGGGCAGACCTCAAGGAAAGAGGTCACCATTGCGGTCAGAAAGAAAACTCCAGGAGCTCAGGAGGCTCGCAATGAATAGGACGAAGTGCAGAGAACTGAAGAAAGACTGATTGTTGCTGCAGGATGCTAAGCTACTGCAGCAGCAGAATACAGTGGACTACTACTGTGAATAAAGAACTTCGGTGTACATTGTACCTGAAGTGCCAGAAGAGGTAGTGTCCGATGCGTTGGTTGTTGAGGCCGCGGCTGAGGAGGAACCTGGCCAGCTCACAGTCCAGGTAAGCCTCGTACTTCAACACCTGCACCAGCTGCAAAAGGTACTGAGACAGCTCCTCATCTCTGTAAAAGAACAGTAAAAAACATAGGTTAGTTTCGTTTTTTGCCTGTATGTCTACATGTAGTTTTAGACCTTAAGAGAGCCACTGTACTTTTATTGTGTCAATAAAGTATATAAACAGTCACACACAGCCAGTGCTCAAAATACATGATTGACATTGTCCTTTTTTCTGCACTGACTCCTATGTTTCTGTAGTATACATGCACTGGTGCAGGTTAGGTGCAGATAGACATCAGAGATACCTACACAGCTCCAATTTTGTCTTCACAATTTCACCTGCATTTTAACTGCATTCTGTACATATGCACCCAGTATTTTGAGCCCTGACAACATTACATACATGTATGTAGGAGAGGGATCTGCCCCAGAAGCTTTGCCAAAAACCAGTAAGAGCACAACCCTTTCACAAGATAGACAGATGAAAAGCAGGTAACAATGCAGGCAACTACATCATGTGGAAGTTGAAATATCTATATGAGTAAGACACCAACCTACATGGTTGTATTCATAGATAACAGTGTCTAGTAAAAACACAAAAAATCAAACAAGAGTTAGCATTTGTGAGCAAAATCAAGATATTTCTCTTACCCTATTACTAAGTATCCCTCCCCTGTCAAAAATGGACAGCTCCAAATTTATCCCTGGCCTGCAAAACTAAAAACAAAGGAGGCTACAAAGTGAATCATTATGGACTCACGTCAGTTGATTCAGGCACTTGACGGCAAAAGCCCGGACAGCCTGGTCAGCATAGTTGTAGTCCAGCAGCTCCATGGCAGCGTGTGGCAGCAGTGGGGACCAGGCATTCAGCAGAGCCTGCATCTGGGGGAGGAAGGGGACCACGAAAATTTATTAATGGTCTTCCCCCTGTATATAGTAAGGACTGTAACTGGTACAAAGGGAATGAGCAATCCACCACTTCCGTGACGGCACGCAGATAACACACGTGACTCCGTGAGCAGTGGATCATAGGTTGGTGATCTTGGTAGGACACATGTATTTTTTGCCTTGTGTAAATTGGGCTATTGTCTGCAAACAGCAAAATTTTGATGCAAACAAACATTCAACAGAAACCGTAAAAAATGTACGTTTTGCGTAGGTGTAGTACACTCTGCCACTTATAAACATGTACAAGAATGTGTTCATGAAAGTTCATCTGAGTGTGTTAGTTACATGTTTAAAGTTAAAACTTTTGGTCCAACACAAAAAATTCTCTCACCTAGAGCTTTCGACCAGTCACTCTGGTCTTCCTCAGTAGACTGACCCAGTGAAGCTTGTCACGTGGCTTCTTTGAAGTGTGACGTCATCACTGGGTCAAAGGTATCTGGTAGAAGAGTCACCCGGACATTTTGTTTCACTTGACACTTTAAGGATTTTAGACACTGAACAAGACTATTTCTTGAGAGGGGTGAAGGAAGCCATTTACATCAGGGCCTATCACCCTTCATTGAACCGCGACGGGGGCCGACATCGTCTACCAGATACCCTTGACCCAGTGTTGACGTCACACTTCAAACAAGCCACGTGACAAGCTTCACTGGGTCAGTCTACTGAGGAAGACCAGAGTGACTGGTCAAAAGCTCTAGGTGAGAGAATTTTTTGTGTTGGACCAAAAGTTTTAACTTTAAACATGTACAAGAATACACATGTACTGTAACAGTTACAGTGACTGCAGTTCTACCTGTGCCACATCCCTGTGGTTGTTCCACTTGACAGAGGACAGCAGCTTGGCCAGCGCGTGGGGGAACAGCTCGTGGATCTTGTCCCGCAGCTGCCAGATCATCTCCATGTCCTGGTCAAACATCGGAGCCATCAGCTCGCGGTCCAGAATGCACTGCAGCTGGTCTATTGCACCATGGGAACTCTGGAACACAGGTCATGGGAGAGGTCAAAAGTGAGAGGTGAAAACTTAAAAACTGTGATGTTGAAGAGGTTCATCAGTCACGTAGTATTAACAGTTAGTAGACATTCTTCGATCAGTGACTGTATTTTTGTAAGGTAGATTACAAACCTCCAAATTTTCGATGTCCACTGTACATCTTTTTCACGGAGTGACCTAGTCTCGCGAGAACACGAGACTTGGTTGAGACTTGTGTCCATGGATCTTTTGGACATAGGGTCACAAATGGCCCTATCTTGGACATCGTTAAGATCATAGACCAGGAATCCCGGAAGTCACATAGAAAGATTAAGGAAACAGTCCACATCCAGTTGAAACGTTCCGGGATGAATCGCAATGAAGGTTGGGAGCTGCCCAAGTCTTACCTACCCCTACTCCGCAAGGAGGCAGGGGAGGCCAGAAGATCCACACAAGTCTCGACTTAGCCTCGTGTTCTTGCAAGACTAGGTCATTCCGTGAACAAGATGTACAGTGGACATCGAAAATTTGGAGGTACGTAATCTACCTTACAAAAATACAGTCACTGAATTTCTACTAACTGTTAAAAAGGTGAGAAGTGAAGTCTTGAAAATAGGTCATGAGATAGCTATGAAAGGGGAACTCATATAGGGAAGTAGGGGAGAGAGGTAAACATTTAAAAAGAGGTCACAGGAGAGGTAAAAAGTGAGAGGTAAACATTTAAAAAGAGGTCACAGCAAAGGTGAAATGTGAGAGGTAAACTTGATGAAAAGGGGTCAAATGACAGTCAGATGAAAGGTGAATTTCTAAAGTTTATGTCAAGAGAGGAGAGGGGTGAACATTTGAAAGCTTACAGGAAAGATGAACTCTTATTAATTAGACCTTAGAACAAGTATTATTAGTTGACCCATATATTTTTTTTGTACGTAGGATAATTTCGTTGTACCCATGTATAGTTGTCTGTATATCTACATGTCTTAGACCTTACGAAAGTCGCTGTACTTTTGTTGTGTCAATAAAAAGTTCTCTGTTATTAATAAAAAAATTAACATACCGCTGAGGCTTGGCTGTCAGCATCATCACTGGCACGCTGGGTCTCCTCAGCCACATTAGCAGCACATTCCAGAACCTGTAGTTGTAGTACAAAACAGTAACAACATTGTTCCTTTGGCCTGACAAGCTCAATGTGTCAATTCTATGTATTATATGCAATAGGTACATCTTCACATGGTCTAGCCTTAGAAAGCAATGCTCTGTTTATTCTTACTCAAACACATCCATATTTGAAATAAAGACTGAACTTTAACTTCCAACACTAGATATCTAGTGTTACACTAGATATCTAGTGTTACACTAGATATCTAGTGTTGGAAGTTAAAGTTCAGTCTTTATTTCATAATGATTTGTACCAACACAGATGAACTTTCATGCTACATCCATATATATGGTGACCAGTCCTTCCAACATCATATGATGTCTGAAGCGGCACTATATGTAGTTACCATGGTGACAGACACCTGGTCCAGGTCATTGAACTCTTTTGTTTGGAGAGGAAGAAACAGTGCTAGAACAATTATAGGTCTTCCTTTGCAAGGATAAACATAACTGTTACACTAGAGAAGTAACATTTGCAAAGCAAATGCATAATGTTTACCTTCGGACATGGTCTGCTCTCACTGTTAATTCTTACTCAAACACATTCACATACATATACTACTTAGTACAGGAGCAGAGCAGACCATGAAATTGCAACATTATGTAACAAATCATGTCATTGGTCAGGTCAGAGGTCACTGTTTGGAGAAGAAGAAGAAGAGGAAGAAACAGAGCAAAAACAATATGTTTTCCCTCGGTAAACATAACAATGATGTACCTTGTCAAAAGGAGGGTAGATGATAGGGCATGTGTGGTAGGAGTGGAGCTCCACCTGGAGCGCTGTAGCACCAAAGTTGGGGTTGGACACGACCGTGCCAATGGGATTAAGGACCTCGGCACCGCTGTCTGGCCACGGCCAGGTGTGCAGGACAAACGTACCAGCCCTCAGGTGGTCACGATAGTCAAACATGGTGATGTTCACCCAGCCTAGGGGGATGGAATCCTTAGGGTAGGACTGGAGAAAGACAAAAACAGTATTACATTTGTGTTGTATATACATAAACATGTACCTTTAAGTTAACACAAAGTTGAAAACTTGTGTGTAACACCATTTGGTGACTCAGATTGAAACATTCAAGAAATTGGTAGTAAAAGGACAAGATTTTTTTTTCAAACTCGTTTGCAATATCCAAGTGCAGTATAGAATAGTATTACATGATTTACTACAATTCCATTTCGAACTTTATTACATTGTGTAGTACTATTACTTAATACAGTTTGTAAAAAAAGTAATGTCCTTACCTTTGTCCTTACCTTACCAAAAGTAATATGTACAAGAATAGTACTAAAGAGTGTTTATGAAATCTTAATTCAAGAAGTCAGGAAGATTAATTCATTTTACCTCTCTGGACTCCCTCCCCTTTTTGCTCTTCCTGCCTTTCTTCCCAGCTTCGTAGATGGCGAGACAGATGCGAGCCATGCGGGGAAGGTCATTGACATCCAGGTCAAACTCCAGGGTCTCTGACCAGGTGGCGTCACCCCCGACACACGAGGCTTCCTTGGTCGTGGAGATACTGCATAGGGTCTCCCCACCATGGTACAGGCCTGCCTTCACAAATACCTGGGGATACATACAACACGTGGTATTACGTATCGCCCGAGGTATCGGCCCGAGGGCAATACACCGTGTTGTATTTTATTTATGTCATACCCACCCAAGAAAACGCGCCTTTCAATGCAAGATAAGCCAAAAGTTGGTGCCCCTAAACCCTCAAATGCAACATCAGTTCCAACGTTCGGAGTCTGTATTCAAATTTTTAAAGCGGCGCACGCGGTTACAATGTAGGATGAAACGCGTTTGAATTGTTCTATGGAAGCCATGGAGCCCAGGCCGTACCGTAAAGTACGGCCCGGTCCTGAACCCGTTATCGAACGTTATCGCGGCCTGGGTATGATATAAATACAGGTATGACAACAGTGCCACCTATTAAAATCTCTCAGAACTGCAGCCATTTCATAGTTTTAGACAGACATGACTACATACATGTAGGATATCTCGGCTCCAAAAAGCAAAAACGATATACAAAAATTTGGATTTGTGGTAGGCCCACACTGCAAAATTATCTTGAATTTGTATGCTATTATTGCAATTCAAATCATAAAAGGACAGAAATATATGCTATGTTTCCAAGATGCAGTACAATTGGCATTTGTTTCGTGTTTACATGTAATAATGTTTGTCCTTGGTGCTGAAATGGTATCATAACAACATTTCCTGACCCTCCTAGTTTCAAAGGCTTTATCCTTTTTTCTTGATTACCCATATCAGTGAGAGTGATTCTAGAACCAAGACTTACATGTAGCACTAATTTTTCTTGCGACAAAAACACAACTAGAAAGGTAACATTTGCAAGGCAAATGCATAATGTTTACCTTCGCATACATGTATATGGTCTGCTCTGTTAATTCTTACTCAAGCACATTCATATATATGATCAGACAGGAGTCTAAATCCCTCCTGCTCTAAAATTGCAACATGATGTAACCCAACACTAGTTACCATGGTAACAGACACAACAATGGTTAAGGTCATTGAGGTCACTGTTTGGAGAAGAAGAAGAAACTTAGCAAAAACAATATGTTTTCCCTTCAGTAAACATAAAAATAGTTCAGGGTTTCTTACCTTATTGTTGTCTCCTGCATTCAGACTGCTTGCGTTCACTATGGTGATCTTGACCCTTGCCTCGATGTTCCACAAAGACACCATCTTCTCCTGCTTACAGGGGAGGGGCGGGGGACCCTCGGGGTCAGGGGTCGTAGGAGAGGTCACTGATTCAAGGTCAATGTTGTCCAGCTTCACAAGCATGAGTTGGGGCGTTGTGGCTTTGGACAGGCACTTCCGTACATACTACATTGTGTGAAAGAATAAACAGTTGTAGCTGTATTTGTAAATTTCTGTAAAAGTGAAAAATACAACAAGAAACTTATGGTAATATAACATTTGTAAAGCAAATACATTATGTTTACCTTCATTTGCATGGCCTAGCCTAACAAACTATTGCTCTGCTTATTGTTGCTCAAACACATTCATATATAATACTTGTGAGCAGCCCTTCTGCTACAAAATTTAATCCAACACCACAGGGTGTCTGCTACAGTGCTACATTGTAGTTATCATGGTAACAGACGTCTAGTCCTAGTCAATTGATTTGTTTAGAGAAAAAAGAAGAAGAGAAAGAAGAAACAGAGCAAAAACAGTATGTTTTCCTTATGTGAAGATGAACATTTTTTAAAAATTGGACCATCCATACAAACCCATTGGTTGAAGAGGAGACACATTATACATGTAAGGAGTGGCAAAACTGGATGTCATTCTACCTGACCGTAGACTCTACTCTTCTCTTACTTACATTGTATCATGTACAATATATCACTGTCAGACCCGTTTATGAAAAAGTTTATTGCAAATTCGTGCAAGGAGGCTAATTGCAAATTAGAAAACATAAAAGAACAATGAAACAGAGTTATAACTAAAGTCTATATGATAAAGGTAGCTGTCTAGAACTATAACTATGTCTGAAGGGTTTTGACTTCTCTCCTGTAAAAAACCATGGAAGACATAATGTCCAACCTTTTCCAAAATTTGTGGGTTTTGAGAAGTTAAAAGAAGAATAGTTTTTTCTTGGTCTGTAAGTTTAGAGAAATTGGGATAAATTGTACGAAGAAGTTTGAATAGTCATCTCTGACATTTTCAGCATTGTTATGGAATGAACAGTTTGAAATGAAATATAGTTATGAAACTGTGACCTTGAGGACTGACCTTGAAGCGGCTGATGGGGAACTCGCCGATGAGGTAGTCAAACTGTCCGCAGACCTTCAGGGCAAACTCTGCCGGGTCCTCCTCCGGCTGGCGTAGGAACGAGGCTTTCTTCTTGAGCGCGAGTTGGTGCAGCTCGACGGGAAAAGCCATGACATGGACCTGGAAGGAGTAGCTCATCTGGGAAGAGTAAGAAAACAAACAAAAAAACACAACATTAAAAATAATAATAAATATAAGATATTAGTGAAGATTTCAAACCTTGGTGAAGTATTTTGATGGTTATTTTTTTGCTTTATGTAACACCTGTGTCCCAGGGTCCATAACATCACCACCTTGAGAAAAAGTGTGCTTTAAGATATTTTTTACTGCAACATACTTTTGGTATGCACTCCTGCACACATCAAATGTACATACCTAGGGTATGGACCCTGGTGATATTATGGACACAGATGTTATATGACTTTGTTTTACTGTGAATTTCTTGCTGATTCTGGTCATATTCCACTGTCACTTCCTTTCAGCCTAAAGAGAGACTGGTCCAACAGGAAAACAAGGTACATGTAGAATGTATAATGCAGAGAGACAAGAGAGAACAGAGAGACAAATGATTTGGTAATAATTGGGTATAATTACCTGTATGGACTGGAATGTTAACATACAAAAGTGACACACAGATTTGTAAACAAACATGTACTGACAAAAAGTCCGACGTTTTGTGCATTGAACACAGAAATAATATTGAAAACACAGAGCTCAAAAAGGAAATTTAGAGAGAGAAGACTGGGCAAGAGGAGCTCAAGAGAGCCATGCACGTTTGCACAACTTTCTGTGCAGTGCAAGTGAGAGTTGGAAGGGGGCAGTGCTGCATTGCGACATAGAGTTTAGAGCTTCCCAAATGTTTGGACCTACATCAGTGTTATGGAAACGGATGTTGACCACGAGATTGTTGTTTGCGGGCTGCATGTGTTTCGGGAGGTCCTCGCTGCATTCGAGTCGCGGCGGAAACTGATACTGCAAACGCTCGACCCAGCTCTTCTCTTTGCGCGAGTCGGCGATCTCGCGAACCATCTGCCTCATTCTACCCCGGAACTCGTCCACTTCAGGGTCCTTCATTGAGTCAAATTCATGCAAGCCTAAAGGAAAAATGTGACATGTGCAAGTTTTCAGCATTACCCTTTTCCTTTCTTCGATAATTTTCCTTCCAATTTATTCCATGCTCCACTTGGAGAGCCAACTCTCATCAGGATCAACTAATGGGAAAAGTTGTAGGAAAAAAATTGCACTAAAATTTTCAAAATCTTTACTGAAGACATCAATGAAGAGTTAATAAGGCCATTTTTGTTCGTGTAAGAAAGATAGACTGGACTAAGTGCTCAATAACCTGGTCTAAGCCTGTAATGATAAATAAATATCATGTTGCAAGAAAGACTATTGCAACTAAGGCCATACCAGTCTAGTTGCTTCCAAAATTTAAAAGGGAAAATTATATTTTTTTAGTAAAATTATTTCAAGGACAGATTAGTACTGTCAGTCTCAAGTTTTCATCCCAGCCCTTTGCCTTATTTTGTCTTATCTTTTATTCCTCCATGCTCGAACTCTTACTGAGTTTTTCAAGAAGCAAATTGTTTGGGCCTAAGATATGAAGTACATGTTTAAAGTTAAAACTTTTGGTCCAACACAAAGAAAGTTCTCTCACGTAGAGCTTTCGACCAGTCACTCTGGTCTTCCTCAGTAGACTGACCCAGTTAAGCTTATCACGTGGCTTCTTTAATTTGAAGTGTGACGTCAACACTGGGTCAAAGGTATCTGGTAGACGATGACGGCCCCCGTCGCGGTTCAACGAAGGGTGATGGGCCCTGATGTATATGGCTTCCTTCACCCCTCTCACCCTTCATTGAACCGTGAAGGGGGCCGACGTCGTCTACCAGATACCTTTGACCCAGTGTTGATGTCACACTTCAAAGAAGCCACGTGACAAGCTTCACGGGGTCAGTCTACTGAGGAAGACCAGAGTGACTGGTTGAAAGCTCTAGGTGAAAGAATTTTCTTTGTGTTGGACCAAAAGTTTTAACTTTAAACATGTAACTACCAACACACAGATGAACTTTCATGATAAGATATGAAGTACATGACTGTTGTTCCTTCTGGCCTCACCTTTCCCTATAAGAACACTGATCTGTGAGTTGAGTAGTTTCTCCACGGCAGCTGGGTCTTTTTTCTTCTGCACCAGTTTGAGGACGGGACGGAAAGGTCGCACGTCACACAGACGGCGCTGCTCCTCATGAAGCTCCTCCTGAGGTTTTGAAGATAAATCCAGATGTTTAAATAAGTTCTTTAAACAGTGTAAAAAATACTTTTTTAAACCAGTAAACGACAAAAATTAGGTTGCCCATCAGAATTTTAGGTTGCCCTACCTATAAGTTACTACTTTCCTCAAATTAAGTAATGTTACATACATATAAGCCTTTGACAATATTTCTAACAGCCTTTAGTTAACTGATACTAGTAATAGCTATTAATACCTAGCATTAAAAAGCATCTGCCAGATACAGTGGTGTAAGCCGAGTGGGCATGATTTTGTGGGGGAGGGATTATTAAAATTCAGGTAGCACACTGGGCTACCTGGGTTCAAAAATAGGTTGCCCCAAGTAAAATTTGGTTGCCCGGGGCAACTGGGCAACCAGGTATTTTGCACGCTGATTTAAAACATTGTTTGTTTGGGTTAACCATTAAACATTTATCATTTCATATAACATATTTTATGAAACAAAAGATA
This sequence comes from Branchiostoma belcheri, assembly GCF_001625305.1. Lineage (NCBI taxonomy): Eukaryota > Metazoa > Chordata > Leptocardii > Amphioxiformes > Branchiostomatidae > Branchiostoma > Branchiostoma belcheri. Next base: position 6,236,555 of record NW_017804131.1, read on the forward strand.
AAGTGTTGACATCACACTTCAAAGAAACTATGCGACAACTCTTACTGGGTCAGTTTAGTGAGGAAGACCAGACTGGTAGAAAGCTCTACTAGAAGGTGAGAGAATTTCTTCGTGTTGGATCAAAAGTTTTAACTTTAAACAACTTTAAAGAAGTTATGTTTATGGTGTGTCAAACTACCAACTTGTCTCTCTCTTCAAGTTATTCTCCCTATAATAACATACATGAAAAGGACATATTGTAAAACTGAGAAGCATTGTGAAACATTTTTCTAACCTGTTCAGCAGTCTGGTTGATGCACATAAAGACATATGACTGTATCTCGGCTAGTTCAGAGTACAGTGGGTAGGTCCGTGCCTCCTGCCATAGGTCCTACAGAAAGTAGAATTAGTAGTATAAAATACATGAAATTATGAAGGTTTCAACATTTGGCATGATCAATATTATACAACTGAAAAAAGAAATTTGCTTTTGTCTCTGGCCAAATGTTTTCAAGCTGTTAACTGCATAGCTGGCCCTCAATTTTTTTCTAGTTCACCGAAAAAATAAACATTACTGGTACTTATAGAAGTAGTAAAAATGTTACTAGAATAGTAGAATTTGTGTCATATGAAATCTCCTTGTTTGTAACTTAATGTATAAAGTGCAATTTTTTACCATTTGTAAAATAAAATTGTCCAACTCTGCAATTCAGTATTATAAACTGTGCTACTGCAAAAGTGCAATAAACACATCTTGAGTCTGAGACTGTAAAATATTATTCAATTGTCGATTCATCAATCTATCCATTAATCCATTCATTCCATCCATTTATTCATCCATTCATTCCATCCATTCATTCATCCATTTACCTTTTTGATCTGCTCGATGGTAGCATCCTTGCTGCATGTGAGCGGGATGTAGATGCCGGTGGGCAGGAGACAGTCCACCTGTATAGTGGGGGAGTCTGCCTCTTTTGCCCAGATGTCCAGCATAAAGGCCTCCACAGGCGGCATCCTGGGTAGCTGTTAGTCACCTAGGTACAAGGTAAACTGTGGGTTAAGATCTGTATCTGTATCGTATAGCCTGTATAACTGCCTTTCTGCATAACATACCAACTTCGCAGGCACGCGGTGCGGCAGCAGCTGGCTACATTATACCGATCGACTTGTTATACCTAACACTTGAACTTCTAAATCTAGACATTGTTTAAAGCTATCTAATGACAACGACCCTACTGTACTTGGTCACAGCGAGTTCCATTCTGCGATACTTCTAGGAAATAATGAATTCTTGAACACCTCAATCCTTGGTTGATAACTGGTACTTGAAGGCATGGCTATTTCTTGTTCTCTAATCTGGGCTTGTATTAATTTAGGTACCTTAGTAGTTCGGACGTCCACCAGTTTATTAGTCCACCAAGATCCACCATAATATGAGCAATCACTGTTTTTGTTTACATGATGTACATGCAAATTATTTGAAGAAAATATGAAAACTACCAGTAGGCAAATCAACCAACCGTCATCCACTTTCTGCCTAATGTGACATTATGGAGATCACACACATGAGGTTGTCTGTCAGTAAAATTTTGAAAGTTTTGTATCAACAATTTGCCCCAGGCCTATGATTTTTATTTGCATTTCTATATCTTGACTGATCATTGGGTGGACATGGCCTTGGAGCTATCATGCAATTTCATTTGCATCTAAATTTACAACAAAACATGTTTCATACATGTATGTAAAGGAGTAACATTATAGGGTGACTCACTCTCCAGAATTCACTTAGGCCTAGGAAAAAAATGTTCTGTTTCCTGTTTCAGCCCTGAAAAAATTAAAGTTGGTAGGTAGGTATTTTTTTGTTGTTGTTGTTTTGAGACTTCAGTGATATCTTTATGGGAGTCCAACTTATACAATAGTTTAACAAAGTAAAAATTGCATGAGGACACTTTTATTTTCAATGTCAATGTTAGAAAACCAATTGTACAACATTTTATCACTCTGACAGGTGTCAGATCATGGAGCTAGAAGTTGATCACCTTGAAAAAGTTATTTATGTTCCTTGCATGGGTCCACCCCCAAAAATGTCTAGGGTCAGCAGGTTTTTTTTAGGGTCAGCCGGGAAACACAGGAAACACACCATTTTTCCCTATGCCTTACTAGTACAATGTAGTACATTTTGTCTAACTTATTGTGCACTCTGTTGGTACTGGAATTGAAATTACCTTACAATCTAAAGAATTTGGCTTGCTGCTGTAGATAGACTGGGTATTTATGAAAACAACGAACTTCTTTCAAAGATTGTCATGACTAATAGGTTAAAATGTTTTTCATCTGACTCATTACTTCAGGTATATTAGATAACCTGAGCCAGACATGCTCAAAATAGTCCCACAAATTTGATTATTTTGACCCATAGATTAGATTCTTGGGCCGTCTCATAGCCAAAGGGGGGCAATTCACAGATGATTTGTCAATTATATCCTTTCTTTTATAAGACTCCTGAGTTGTATGAAACTCATTATTGCATGGAATTGAATACATGTACTCTGACTTGTGTTTCATCTTTTGCTGTATGGCATACTAGTACACATTCTGCTCACTGGGAATTGAACTCTTATCAGAATGAATTGGGCAGAGATTAATTCAAAAGAATTCAAATTAATCATCACATTTTGCTTCTCACAAACAACACTTCTAATCTAATTATCTAATCATTTGTTGTTTGTTTTGTTGTGGCAGTGTATACACCCACTGGGACAAAACCCCATGTCCTAGTGATGCATACTGGTTCACTTGACTTGGATCCGGACTTGTAATAATGTTTTTTAGGTTCAAGTCCAAAAAAACCTAAAAGTCAAGAACCAAGTCCAGACTTATTACCATAAAAGACCATTTCACATACCCCTGTTCTTTCCAAACCACCTAAAACCTTCCATAGATTGTAAAATCTTTGCTGCAAAACAAAGAAAACATTGCCATCGGGCATCGTCAAGTACCGGCCTCCATGTGGCCAAAGTTTCACCCAGACATGTACAACATTGCAAGGCTGCCAACATGCAATTTTGTACATGCCATGTGGGTTTAGGTCCAGACTTACAAGTCTGGAACTGAACCTAAACCTCTTGACTTGAATCCAGACCTGAACCTAAAATTGGGTTTAGGTATGCATCACTATTCACTACCATGTCATACATGTATCTCTATCGGTGCTTCCCTCAAAACGTAACACCGCCACCCAAGTCTTTGAAGGAGGGTAAGGGCCAAGCAGATATGATAGCCAAAACACTGTAATATTTACATGTAGAGCATGATAAAGGCTTCAGAACATACATTGTACAAACACTTAGAAACCATTCTTTAGAAATTGCCTTTCTTAAAGAGGTCTTTTTTTTTAAACACTGCCATATACTGCAAAATCTTTCTCATTTGTGTAGTATACATTTTGTTATGATTTAACGTTACGTCTTGACATTTATTATTTCACTCATCATAAGTGCATTCTTGGCCGTAAGGCCACACCAATTTAATTTCTTGGTTAATGGATTCGCCTGCTTCATTTTTTTTTCTCATTTGCAAATAAAAATAAAAATTCAGAATCAACTGCAAAATGCTAATACTATTTTGCCCTCAACAGTTGAAAACAGTCCTTTTCATCCTACTAGTAGCTGTTACAGTTATTCCATTTTTAGGTTTTCTTTTTTATTGTCGAGGAGAATGAAATTGTTATTGTGTGACAAAACAATACAGCTAGCAGGTGACCACTAAAACCATGGAGGTAAAAAAAGATTACATCCATGCTAAAACTTGATGCAAACAAACAGTACACATAAATATTGATATACATATAAAAATTAATATGTAGCCCCCCAGCTGGGAAAAACCTATTACGTGTCGCTCCTATATATATGTTGCACGCTGAAACAGACAATTAAAGTTGTTTACAAGATAGCATGTCAATCAAATTCTGATGACGCATGTCTGTTGACCAATCAGAGCAGCGCAAAAGGGGCGGTTCTCGTAACTTGGGGTGGTGGGTACAATGGGTGGTGGGAAACATTTTTTGTAACAAAACTTAAAAAAACTACATTGTTTTTGCTTCAACACTACAAAGTAAAGAAAATATATCTGTTGAATCATATACACAATTCGTTAACTATTCAGTATAGAGTTGAAATGTACAAGAAATTGAGCAATAATAATACCAACGACAAATTATGTCAAATGCAAAGTTTCTACAAATCTATAACTTGTCATAAGGTTATCGCTGTAAATATATGTGTTTCTTCCAACGGTAATATGTTGAACTTGTGTTAAGGCATCCTATATAACAGAAAGACTCACTTACCTTTTACAATGAGCTGTATAGGTAGCGTAGTTTCTTGCTTTCCGACACCGGACAGAAATATCTACACATACCGGATAACATGTCTACTCCTATTTAGCTAAGGCCGCGCTGGCATAGGGAAAACAGCCGATCTTCGGAGGTTTGATGCGGGTTTTTCTCTCTCCTCTATGACTAAACAGGCCTTCCTGTTCTGTTACCGTACTGTGCAAAGCATATTGGAAGAAAAACAACCCGGTTTGGGGGCAGAAAACGGGAAGGAATGCTTCCTCCTCTACACCGCACGGCAAGTAGACTTTTCGCTTTTTCACTTCCGCGTGAAGGTTGACCCTGTAACCTCTCAACCTTGACCTTACCTGATGCTCTATGTATGTTGTGAAGGCTCGCTTGTCGAGGTTTAGTGAAGTTTGAGGTAGAAACAAAGCAACGAGTAGGGCGATATCAAGAAGAAATTCTAGGCCCTTCTTGTATAAAAGCCAGACGCAGATACATGTATAATGCAGTTCAAATTTCCATATGCAGTTTGATAGCGAATCAAATGTCCCTGCAACAGTGCAGAATTGACGCGGCTGACGTATTATATAGTGGGCGGTATTGATCGATAAAACATGAGAACAAACAGAATAAGGGTAACAAAATATCAAATGTAAAAGACATACTGTATATAACGCTTTCTGTGACACCTTTGAAGCGTTAAAATTGAATATGAAAGGATATACATTATGTTGTTTTTCTTTCGTTTTCACCAGGTTTCGTGTCAGAAAATAAACACCGAGATTAAGGCGAAGCAAACGCAACGTACAGTCGTTACAGGAACAGGTACAGGCACAATTTAAGAGAGAGAGAGAGAGAGAGAGAGAGAGAGAGAGAGAGAGAGAGAGAGAGAGAGAGAGAGAGAGAG
>NW_017804131.1:6241860-6270856 GCF_001625305.1 Branchiostoma belcheri
CCATCTCTGTTGAGCGATGGATGGTTGTAATGCCCTGATGTAGATGGCCTCTTTAATCCCTCGTGCAAAGACGTCCGGTTCTGAGTCCAAGATCCTTACTTTTCCAGTGAGACTGAATGTCCAGGCGATTCTATGTGCATATGTTGTGAGACCTCCGAAATAGTCGAGCTAGGTCGTTTGTGTTCTAAGAAACGAACCTAGCCTTGAGGGATCATTGCACTACATTGCACTATTGACGGTGCGGCTAGTTGTGAGCATTGCATACATAGTTTAATTTCAACCGGTAAAACCAAAAGGTTAATAGACCTGAAAGTTTAAACCTTGTAACGCTAGATATCTTGTGTCAGCAGCTGATCTTCCTTTCTATTTATCTATTTGTTTTGTACTGCATAGGAGACGAATGATAATATAAATAATAATGAATATACAATTGCATGTTCTTATGTGGCATTATCAATTATTTAAGAGCGAAGGATGGCATCCAAAGTGGTAAAAATATCAGTTATTCAAAGGTTTCTAATAATATATTTACACGAGGACTTAAATTGTTTGGGTGATTACGATCAAATATAAAATATGGTCGTTGTTCTTTCGTACTATAGTACTCTTAATTAAAGCGCCACCGTGCAAAATGTTGTCAAACTACAGGGCTGGTATCAGGGCTTTGTTGATGTACTATAAAGGAAGTTTGACACATTCAAATTATAGAAATTTATTTATTTAATACATTTGTTTCGCTACAAAACATCAAGTAGTGCGTACGGAGCCAATTACTTTTACAAAGTGTAGCTCAAAAAATACAAATCTACACAGTTTTTACAATTGTGCCATTCTCACCTAGCATGCCCAAACCACAAACTGTAGATGGACCGTGTACAGCGCAACAATAGCGAAAATCTACTGGACATCACATACTTTTCAGACAGACTGTTTTATGTCTAGATCTTTGCGGACAACTTTATTTCTATTCAATAAGCTTTCCTTATGAGTCACATTTCATGTGAATAGACTTTTAAGATATTTTTCACACATATAGTACAAGAAATGTGAAAAATAATATTGTTTTTAACATCATAGTTTTTATATAACATTGCTGGTATATGTATACACATAGTAATACATTTTCGTCACTTTTTCTATTTTTTCGTCTTTAAGACTCAAGGTCAGTTTAAAGTGTTAATGTTTGGCTACTACGAGCTTTTTTTTTTATTATTCCAACATGTAATCACTAGACGTGGTGACGGCACACTCAAGTTTTATCAACTTATATTACTTCGATCATAAAACACATCTTTACTTAAATCTACATCATTACTAAGAAGCGAGAAGAAGCCAAATTATCGTAATTATTAGACTATATGTCCATAGTACATAGAATTAGCACTAGCTTGTACATTGTATATATTCATTGCAAACTGTGATGTCTTTTCTGTGACCTGTACTGAACCCAGTTTGTATTTGCGTACAATAAAGGTCTTCATTCATTCATTAATGCCGCCACCAACACAGGGGATAAATACATGACAGGACAATACTCATTTTCACCTGAGCGAAGTGAGGAAAGTCGTGTAAAGTGCCTTTCCCAAGGGCACAAGATCGGTGGCATGTCAGGACTCTACGAACTTATGAACTTACAAAGGTCGTGAATATGTAAAGGTCTCAAAGTCTTACTTGAACGATCCAGACCAAATACCAACATTGAGTAGATAATTAACAATACAGCTACCTTGAACAATTGCTACTTGTTAGAAAGGTTATGAACTTAAAACATAGCCTTATTTGCTCTTCCCTCGTGGTACGCATTGTTAGGCTAAAAATACATGTACCCTGTCCAAAGGCCCCGACATTAGGGCACAAGCAATATTTTAGCTGGTTCCTGAAAATTTGACTTTTGATTTTTTTTTTCAAATCACAGAGAATCGTGTCACCAACAGGTTGAATTTGAATGTTTATGACACATTTTTTCAGTACTGTAACGTTTGGACGATGACTAGGTTATTGCCTCCGGGGGAGGAGACATCCTTCTTGGGAAGGGTTTTGTGAGAGATTTAGATTTTCATGTTCGCAGCTGTTTCTCGCGTTTGGGTGGACGGATTCTTTTGGGACTCGGTATATGTTTTGCTATTGAGCTGTAGATGATGCACGTTCTTTTGTTTTTATTGTATATGTATTTTCGGGCGGGAAAATGGTGCCATTCCTGTGAAGTTCTTATTGCTATTTGCAACGAGCTGGGTTGGATTTTTTCAGTACTGGCTGTGGAACAATTTTAATGTCATATTTTACAAGTAGTCCCTAATGTTTGGAGAAGAACTTGCCATGAAAGCCAAACGGAATGTAAGTTGGCATGTAGGCGGTGTTAATTTTCTTCATAGTTTTCGCATCAAGGATGAGAAGATAGTTCTTCTCAAGCATGGCGTCGAAAACAGACGACAGAATAACACCGTCATCTTCTTCGGTACCGTCCGGGTTGGGAACAAAACTAGGCTCACTGGCGTAGTGATTCGGGTGATACCAAATTTGATCTTTCCCGGGGGTGCAAATATTCTTTTTTACCAAGGACAGAGAACCATTGACAGGGTTAGACGGATTAAAGTCAAGCGGGACCCCATACACGTAACAATATTGCCTGGCTCGGTAATTTTCGTTGATGATCGGAACTTCAATTTGGTGCATGAAATCCTCCATAGGGTCCATGCTGCGGAAAGCTTTGGTCTCTACCGACTTATTCGCTAGATCTATGGTGTATCGATAAAATCTACTTGCGGCCACACTTTTGTGGAGACTGGATAGATTCCGTAACTCGGGGATCTGGTATTGTGTCAAGATAGAAATGCCCATCTCTGAAGCACAGAGGTCAACTACAAGCTTCCCGTCGTCCGTTTCGTAAGCGTTTGCATGATGGGTAACAAAAATGGCGTCATGTTGGAGATATTCTACCTTCCCAGTTTTGATGTTGGCCACCACTATGTTAGTTTTTTCATCAGGAAACCACTGCATTGATTCGGCCACCTCGACTGTGGTCACCATTTTCTCAACGCTAACAATTGCAGGGTGGGCAAAAAATATAACATAATTCTTCGTTAAACCAAAGCTATGCATGTAAGTCGACTTGTCCGTCTGGAAGTTGGCCATGATCTCAAAAGAAGTGAGATCCTTCATTCTGACTACAAAGTACTGTTGTTTCTCACCCGGTAGCATGCCAGGCTGCAATACGTAGTTAATGCTGTTATTTGTACCGGGTTCTACAATAGGATGGGCGCAGGATTGGACAAAGTGTGACAGAAAATTTACCCCGTTAATCGGAGGTATAGAAACTCCTGTGGAGGCAAGAGTGTCCAGGTCAAACTCAGCGTACACCCATTCGTCAGTCAGCCCGGCGTAGACGCTGTCTTCTCCGTGCCCGAACTTCCACACGTTGACGTCGGTGTTGTCGAAGGGGTAGAACAGGGCTTCCACCTTCTCCATTTCGCTGAACGCAGGGTCTACCCCCAGGAAAGTGAGCGACGGGGCGTACCGACCGGCCTTCTTAGATCTGTCAGAAAGAAAAAGAGGTAAAATTTGAAATAATCATGCCAGGAATACACCTTTTGATATTTGTTACCATAACAATAAACATACAAGTCAAGTCAATCTTTATTGCACAACAATTGTAACGGGTACAATGCATGGCAAACTCTTCAGTACTACATATCTAGCTAACATCTACTCTCACGTCTACAGTATTACCTACAAGTTCTATGTATCGCAAATAACATCATACTATTTCAAAAAGGTAATATAGTACATGTATAAACATATAGCTATGCTGACAGTACTTGTGTAAATTAATGACGACCCGACTTCGGTTGGGGAGGTATAAGGCGAGAGACGGGCTCTGCTTTGCAATACAGTGAGTTATGCTGAGGTCACATTTCCAAACCTGGGCCCGAACAGGCTGTTTGCATGAACGAAAAATTAGCAATTCTTATCAGTAATATACTTAAATAGTACTCGAGTCATTATCTTGTAAACTATTTTTGTGCTTTTGTACTTATATTGTACTTCGTTCCCGAAAGCTGCCCGGCCGGGCACCGGTTTGGAAAAGTGTAATCTCAGCATTAAAACCCTGTGCCTCAAAAACAGACTACCTTGACCGTCGTTTTACCTGTACTATTTTTAGAATAGAATGATATAGTATTTAATTAAGATTAATAATTAAGAGTACTGTGTCCTGCTATTTTAACAAGCACCAGCCTAGTCTCATATCCTTTTGAGGCCATATGAATACATTTTACACCCAATCATAGCCTCCACCAGGCCTTTCGGCAAAGAAGAGTAAAATTGGCCGAGGGAGTCCGGCCGCGGAAGGTTGTTTCTTTCCCTCCGAAGGGCGGCCAGTCAACCCCCAAGGCGGCCAAACTCCCCTGGCAATTATTCTACTATATATGGCCAACGTAGTTAGTCTGGTAGCGCTCTGGTCTGGTAGGAAGGTCTCCCGTGCTCTTACCCGAGCGTAGGGTGGTGCCCATCTCCATTTCGTAGCCCTTGGGCGACACACATTGTGCAAGCCACTACAGTGTGTGAGAAAGAGTGTGGGAAGGTCAAACACACACCACTACAGCAGGGGGCTGGTCCGCTGGTAGTGCTGTGTGTGTTGACCTTCCCACACTCTCATATGTGCTGAGTGCTAAGCAGAGAAAGAAGTGTGTACCATTTTTAAAGTCTTTGGTATGACCCGGCCGGGGTTTGAACTCACGACCTCCCGGTTACAAAGCGAGCACTATACCAATTGAGCTATTGCACCGGTCTGGTAGAGACTAACCCAAATCCCACGACAACTTACCTAGTGTAGGAACTGGATTCTAGGAAGGCGGAGGAGAAGTTCAGGCCTTGTTGACCGATGGCTATGCTGTGCATCTTGGCAAAACCATCAAAAACATGGACGACCGAACGACCACCAAGTTCAAACATAGCGGGGGCATTCCGAACCTGAGACACAGGGAAACAAAGCAGAGTTTAGCTGTCTCCAAGCCACAGTGACGACACCAATAATACAAAATCTTACCCGTACCTCTATAAAGACACCATAAAGAATATGAAATTGCGGATAACCAAGTAAAGCAGTTCTAATAGATCTGTTAAACTCTCACAGTTGTTTAGAAAGCATCTGAATTTTGCCATATTTCAAGATGGTACGAAGTAAAATTGTAAAAAAAAAACGTTATAGATTGTACAAAAAAAAACGTTATGAAGATTGTTTTTCACGTCCAGACATATTACAGACTAGTACTCAAATTGTTCCTTTCATAGCAACGCTCGAAATGAGTTAACTATTCAAACTTCTACAATTTATCGCAATTTTACTACATTTACAGACAAAGGAAAAACTATTCTTCTTTTAACTTCCCAAAACCCACTAATTTTGGAAAAGGTGGGACATTACGTCTTCCATGGTCTAAAAAAGAGAAGTCAAACCCCGGACATAGTTTTAGACATAGCTATAGCTCTAGACAACTACCTTTCATCATGTAGATTTTAGTTGTTCTATACTACGTTTCATTGTTCTTTTATGTTTGTAATTTGCAATTAGCCCCCCGGGCACGAATTTGCAATAAACTTCTCAATATATAAAATTCAAACTCTATTCCTGGATAAATTATGGAGAAAAAGTATTAGTCATCATCATCATCATGCCTCCGGATTAGTTTATACTAATCCGGTGATGTACACTTGATTAAGTTACTCCAGTATGTCCTATCTCTCATAGCGGACACTAATGCAGGCCCTGCGAGACCAGTGTCTCTCTCTAGCATGGACAAAAGTGTAGTATAAGGACGTCCCACTCTACGTCTCCCAGTAGGGAGCCACTGTACTAGTCTACCAGCTGGTTCGTTACTACGAACAACATGCCCTGCCAGGGCGAGTCTACGTCGTCGGACTACAGACGAAATGGGCAGGAGAGAGCCATAGAGTTGTTTGTTTGTTAGATGTTGTCTCCATGATACATTATACACTGTTCTTAACATTCTTGTATATGTACCATCTAGTTTCTTGCTCTGGGCAGCATTCATAGCCCATGACTCAGAGCTGTAGAGTATTAGTGTTACTAATAAATCTCAAGGTGAAGGCCAATGATAACATTTTCTACTCACCAGGGTTCCTTCCAGCCATTTGGGCACGGCGTCGCTGGAGTCGTACTTCATCGGGACATGTTGTAGCTCCTTCACATTTGTCCGGAAAAGGTTGAGCACCCCGTCGGGAGCCGACGCGACTCCCCCCGACAGCGTCACGACAAGAAGCAGACACACATGGGTGGCGTGAAACTCCATGACTGAAGTCTTCCACACTGCAGAAAGAAATGAGACCATATGAGACCACCTGATGAACTTTTGCACTCGCATTTTTCTGTTTCACGTCACCTCTTCGTAAGAATTCGATTTTTTTCTATCTTTAGATTTGATTGGTCAATTCAGTCGGTCACTAACCTTTGGCGATCGCCTTAAAAACTGACACGCGCTACTGTATTGTGAACTTTGACCATTATATAATACGTAACCATTGGTACGTGCTCAGGTCATTGGTACGAGAGGCTAGGTCACTCATAGTTCACTAAGATCTATGTCAACATGTATAATTAATTAATTGACCAAGGAGGTAAGGGACGAAACTTATACATCTTTAGTTAGACCCAAGCTTGAATATGGCTCAGTGGTATGGGACCCAAGGAGACGCCAATATGACAGTTCTAATGTATTAGAAGATAAGATTGAATCTGTGCAAAGAAGAGCTATCAGAAATGTCTTTAATGACTACAGGAACTCTACCAGTGTCACCCAGCTGAAAAACTAACTCGGTTGGCCAACCTTACAACAGAGAAAGAAGCAGGCACGTCTGGCATTATTCTACAAACCATTCATAATCTGGTAGCTATGCCCACCCAGGATTACATCACGAACACACTTACTCAACAAGGGGGCACCCCCTTCTATACAACGGCCGATGCATCGACGCGAGAAGTTTCTGTCGGGCGGACAACCGTCGGACCAAGAGGTCATTTACCTCCAGCTTTTTCCCCAGAACGATTCCGGAATGGAATGCACTACCTCAACACATTGTCCATGGGCTACTCTAATTCCCAAATACTTAACCCAAAGCTAGCTATAGAGTACAAGCTTTCTCCGTGAATTGAAGTGACCTAGTCTGTTGTTACGTACACAGCCTTTTATACCGGGTGTACAGATAGAACACATTAAGTTGGACCTACCGTTTTTTCTTCGACTGTACTACTCCATTCTTTGTCAAGTTACCAGATACCTATACCAGGCAATCTTACAAGCAGAAAACTGCTTCGTCATGCCTGTTTTCTTGGTGATTAAAAAACATGACTGGACACGAGCGCTTGGCCGATAGGAACTAGAAAATGAATTATGATAAGCTAAGAGCCACGTATATAGAACTAAACTAATAAACGTACCACAGTCAGTGTGAAAGTCTACAGAGAACAACTGAAATATTTTTGTGCGATTGCTCAACGTTTTTCGATAGGAAATACCGAAGACATTTGTAACGGACAAAGTAATAAGATAATACAGACGGCCGTTGAGATGTAAATCTATAATTTCAGAAGCCATTTTGTATCGCCCAAGGTTACTAGTATCAAAGTTTAAGGCCGATCATGGCGTCCCAGCATTAGTATTCCCGATAAGGCCACAGCAAGTAATTTTTATGGATGACATCAGCGCGCGCATTAATTTTCGCCTGATTTTGGAAAAAAAACAAGAAATTTTGTTGCCTTCTGACAGTGGTCACCATGCCGAATATAGGCCAAGATGTCTGTTGCCATGTCGGAAGGTGGATGGCAGATAACTATAAAGAGAGGAGACAAGAAAAGGCTCTGATTTGTTTTGTTTCTTACTTTGATGCAGTGATATATGATGGTGGCTGTGTATATGTGATGTTCCCATTGAATCAAAACGATTGTACAATGATTGAGTCAAAATTTCAAAATGTAAGAACCTTGTTTTTTTTTGGCCCGCCTTGTTTTTTTTCGCCCGCTCGCATTAGATTTGGAATCTGTGGAGGATGTCATCCATAAGATTTACTTGCTGTGGCCTAATGAAGTAACAAAGTATCCAAGTAACCTTCTACGAGGCTACTGGTTTCCAGAGGGTGGAAGACTGAGTGGTTTGGGAGTTAGGGACCGCATTCGTCCATGAACTAGTTCTCAAAACCGTTTTGGTCAAATAATAACTAGTTTGGAGTTACATGTACAGAGGGCGGACCCTGATAAAGTCCATAAGGCCTAGGAAAGTCAATGGTGTGTTTCCGATTACGGTCCTGAAAACATTGTATTCTTTTTTATTCGTATATATTGGCAAATGCTAAAATGCTATGAAATGAGGGCAACAAGTGAATTCTACTACGTTTTCATCATTTAGATGTCAGATCAGAAACTAAGTCTAGATTTTAAGCTTCTTGGTCCCTTAAATTAAAAGCTACCGACGAAAAAAGGCAGGTATTTTTTTTTTTTAAATTCTAACATGTAATCACCAGACGTGGTGATCATGACGTCACACTCAAGTTTTTCAACTTATATCAATGCCGCTACCAACACAGGGGACAAATACATGACAGGACAATACTCATTTTCACCTGAGCGAAGTGAGGAAAGTCGTGTAAAGTGCCTTTCCCAAGGGCACAAGGTCGGTGGTATGTCAGGACTCGAACCCGGGACCTCTAGGTTAGAAGTCGGTCCCTCTGCCGCTACACCACACGACCCAGGTATTTTCTAGGGTACGGTAGGGTAACCGCAAAACACAACTTATTTTTTGAGCTCATCTGTGTTGGTAGAGGTCATTGAACCAATTTAAGATCTTATATAATGTCCTTGACTACAATCGTTCAGCAACCTATAATCCACGCTGGGTCACGTGTGTCATTTGCATAACGTGACGTCACAGAAGCGGCGCACTGCTCATTCCTTGACAAATACTTGAGTTGTACAGTCGGAAAATTTGGGTAAGTCCAATTTCTTGAGTTGGAAATTCAAAATACTAATATTTCCAAGGCCTAATCAAACTACCACTAAGTTGACTAAGAATGCAACAAGCGTTACGCTGTTACTTCAGGCTACTTACTGCAAGTGTGGGTTTGCTAGTTCATTATTAAACCCCTTATTTGACCATTACTTCTCTCTGGACTACAGAAGAATTCAGACATGGCGTTTTACCCGGTCCACGTGTGTTTTTTCATCCTTCTGTCGACGACGGCGATCTTAGCTGCGACACCCAACAACGTTATGGACCTCTTCACGACAAACCTACACGAATTCCAACACGTCCCGATGAAGTACGACTCTAAAAACCCCATCCCGAAATGGTTGGAAGGAACTCTGGTGAGTAGAATATGCCATTTAACGTCCAATGCTGTTGGGTTTCTTTCCAATTAAAAAAAGAGATCATCTAAATAAACTATAAATATGTTTTCGACTTGCCGACGGAAAAGGATTACCCGTATAACTTAACTCTTAGATCCGCTGGGGAAGACGGATGCCCAAGTGTGCAAGTAGGTCTCAGATATCGATTCGCAACCTGTTATCCACCTTAAACAAATCCACGCGAAGGCCACCGTGTCAACTGTGACCCTCACTCAGGTGTAGGGACTGACACGGTCATCCTACTCGGAAAATCTGTATATCTGTACATGAATCTGTATCTGTGCATGGATATGTATCTGTACGTGAATCTGTATCTGACTGCAAATAAAGATATCGAGTGATTGCCATAGATAGATCCAGTTCATACCATGGCCAATAATAAAACTTCACAAACACCATAGCATGGTCTTTACCCTAGCCTCGACTTTGCCCTTGTTTTTCACTAGGTCCGAAATGCCCCCGCGATGTTCGAGCTTGGTGGCCGTTCAGCCATCCACGTCTTTGATGGCTTTGCCAAGATTCACAGCGTAGAGATAGGACAACAGGCCATCAGCTTCTCATCTGCCTTTCTGCAAACCAGTGCATACACGAGGTTGGTAGTTTATGTAGATTTTCTTGGTACTATAGCTAAATGAAATACTAGTACATTCTGACCAGGCGTAAAGCAAATAAGATCGTAGTTTGATCGTAAGTTCATACAGTATTATTTTCCGTCATTTTTATAAAGGGTGGCCCATTAAGTGATTGCACTTGTTTTCAATGGGGCCCTGTTTTACATAACAAAACACAACAGTCACATACAAACAGTAAAATTGGGATACAATAAGTAATGATGATGATAATAAATGATAATGAATGATAATACAACGCAAATTCACTCCCTGAATATCGTTTTGCGATGCGACAGCTAGGATCGATTCAACGTCTTATGTAAAGAAATGACTAGAAAAGCTGACTCAGAACTTGCACCACTCGTGTGAACCATTCGCACATTGAGCTTAGTACCTTTAAACATGTTTACAGGGCGTCTATAGCAAACATTACCGCCTCTTTCACTTGTTATCAGATCTAAAAAGGCCAACCTCTACGCACCGTCCATCACTTTCTTCGGTGTCGACCCAGCGTTCAGCACCATTGAAAAGTTGGAGGCCTTCAGGTATCCCTACGACAACACCGACGTGAACGTATGGAAGTATGGGCAGGGGAACAACAGCGTGTACGCTGCCCTCACCGACGCTTGGGTGTACGCTGAGTTTGACCTAGACAGTCTGGCCTCAAAAGGAGTAGATATTCCTGAAGTTAGTGGCGTGCATTGGTCCCGTCTTGTCCAATCCTGTGCCCACCCTATTGTAGAACCGAACACTACTAACAGTATTAACTACTTAATGTTCCCTAGCTTGATACCCGGTCAGAAGCAGCAGTACTATGTACTAAGAATCAAGGACCTTGGCGATTTCGAAATTTTGGCCAACTTTCAGTCAGACAAGGCATCGTACATGCATAGTTTTGCTGTAACTAAAAACTACGCTGTGTTTTTTGTTCAGCCCGCATATTTCGACTTTGTCAAAATGGTTGGGTCAGCTATGGTGGGGGATGCCATGGGGTGGTTCCCAGATGAAAAGACACAAGTTATGGTGGTCAACCTCAAAACGGGAAAGGTAGAAACAGTGGAAACCGACCCCATCTTTTACACGCACCACGCGAACGCTTACGAAACGCCTGACGGTAAAATCGTGGCCGATGTCTGTCAGTTCGAGGACGGGGTGTCCATTTTTGCTGACTATAAGCTCCCTATGTTACGAAATCTCACCACTCTGCACCAAAGGCCGTCCAGATCTAGGCTTTATCGTTACACCATCGACTTAGCAAACAAGTCGGTTCAAACTAAAACTTTCCGCAGTGACGACCCCCTACAAGACTACCTTCACACAATCGACGTCCCGATTATTAACGAAAACTACCGAGGCCGCCACTATTGCTACCTCTACGGCGTCGTTTTCGACTTTTCCCCGTCCAACGCTCTGAACGGCTCGTTCGCCCTGGTGAAAAAGAACCTGTGCACCCCCGGGAAAGATCTCTTTTGGTACAAACCGAACCATTACGTCAGCGAGCCGAGCGTCGTTCCGAATCCCGAGGGGAAAGACGAAGATGACGCCGTCGTCCTCTCGGCTGTTTTCGACGCCGTTCTCGGCAAAAGCTACCTCCTCATTTTGGACGCTAAAACCATAAAACCTATCAACACTGCTTACATGCCGACATACATTCCGTTTGGCTTCCACGGCAAATACTTTCCTAAAAATTAGATCGCCTCTTTTGGATCATTTTCCTCCAAATGTTTCATGATTTCTTTTGAGATTCTTATATTCATACTCGTAAATTTCGCACGATTGGCCATTTTTTTTTTGCAAAATAAAAAAAAAATACATTCCAAATAATTTTCCCGCGGAAAAGTTGGATCTCTTCTATGAAGGGCTAGACAAAGAGTTAGGAGGAGGGGGGCCCCTAGCCAGTTAACTATCTAGGATGTGTTCCAGCTTCACTATATTGTTGCAAATTAGCTTTCTGCTTAGTTTTGTTTTCATTATTTTACTTCATAAAGTTAATCAAGCCGTTGTTTTAGCAAATGTCCTTGTAGATAATGTGTATAGATTGATAGGATAGGGGCAATGTACACAAAAATTCCGATAATGCCAGTTTGACAAATCATGTTTATTTAGATCCAAGTCACTGACCTCTGTTATCTATCAATGTTTAAGTCTTACGAGACAAAATGGTTAAACGGTCCACAACGATAACAAAAGGTCATTGACCGGTCTTCAGAACATCAGCGACACAAGTATCCCACGCATAATTATTTAAACGTTATTCTAGCGCTTTAGATATGGTTGAATAAAGATATTGTTTCAACGAACACGTACCGTCTTTTGTGTTTCCTTAGCTTGTTCTTAATTGTTACAATGAATGAATGAATGAATGAATGAATGAATGAATGAATGAATGAATGAATGAATGAATGAATGAATGGATGGATGGATGGATGGATGGATGGATGGATGGATGAATGAATGAATGAATGAATGAATGAATGAATGAATGAATGAATGAATGAATGAATGAATGAATGAATGAATGAATGAATGAATGAATGAATGAATGAATGAATGAATGAATGAATGAATGAATGAATGAATGAAGACCTTTATTGTACACACATACCCACTGGTTTAAGCACAGGTCAAAACAAACGAATGGAATACAGGTAACGTTACATATATACATCGTCAAGTAGCTACAATTAAGTAAATTCGGTTTCTTCTCCTTTCTTAGTAATGGCAAAAAAGTAAGAACAAGTATGGTTTAATATAGAAGGTTTGTCTACGTTCATTAGGGATATACATTTACTCGTATCTAGATCTGTACAGCTTAGATGTATGAAGAAGGGGAACATTGGCACCATATATCGGTGATTTTAGCCAACAAGTTATTCTTTAAAATGGTTTTAAGATGTATGAAGAGTTCGGCCTCAAGGCTGCCATGACTTTCAAACATGTAACTTTAAATTATATGAAGGGATTCGGGGAATAAACCGGTCCACTACATGTCTAGCCTCTACCAGGCTCCGAGAGGCGGCAAACTATAGTCTCTAGCTGACCAACCTCCCCTGAAATGTTATCTCTATATTTGGCCTATTTCTACTCTTTTCAGTCGCCTCCCGAAGCCTGGTAGAGGCATGCTCACAATCCACGAAAACATGTATAAAAACAGATCTATGCATTATATAACGTGGTACGAATGACCTGTAGATATTAACCAAGGAGTGCCAAGGAGTGACCTAGATTAGATTTTTCCCCCCAGAAAATGTCGTTATTGTTAGCTGAATCCAGTGTGTCCACGTGTTCTCCGGTCCTAGATCCTGTGCCTGCATTACGGACAGTCTACATATCCACAATCCACGAAAACATGCCCATGCCTTATACAACGTGGTGCGACCTGGGGGCATTAAGCTGTGTGCTAATAAGGAATAGCCTAGATTTTTTTCCCAGAAAATGTCGTTATCATTAGCTGAATCCACATTGTACCCACGTGTTCTCCCGTGCTGAGCCTACATTACGGGCAGTCTTCTACATGTCCACAATCCAAGCAAACGTGTGTTTAAAACATACCAATTCATTATACAACGTGGTACGACCTGGGGGCATTAAGCTGTGTGCTAAGGAATAGCCTAGATTTTTTCCCCAGAAAATGTCGTTATTGTTAGCTGAATGCACATTGTATACCCACGTGTTCTCCCGTGCTGAACCTACATTACGGGTAGTCTTCCAATGTACATGTCCACAATCCACGCAAACGTGTGTTTAAAACATACCAATGCATTATATAACGTGGTGCGACCTGGGGGCATTAAGCTGTGTGCTAATAAGGAATAGCCTAGATTTTTTTTCCCAGAAAACGTCGTTATCATTAGCTGAGTCCACATTGTACCCACGTGTTCTCCCGTCCTGAACCTACATTACGGGCAGTCTTCTACATATCCACAATCCACGCAAACATGTGTTTAAAACATACCAATGCATTATAGAAGAAATTTATTGCACGACAATTGCACAAGGTACAATGTATGGCAAACTTACATAAAGAGAGTAGAAAACAATAAAAATAAATATTGTATAAGACCTAATGTCGAATAAAACTAACATATCTCAATTATTCAAACAGTAAGGGCTAGCACAAGTCTTTGATAAAGTGTTACAATCGAGTGGGCTAATCACAAGTTTCGACATTTTTTCTCATAACAAAGCATTCCTTTATGTATCCACCTATTTTTGCGTTATGGGAACCATTACATGTAAAGATATATCCAAATCTATTATATAACGTGGTACGAACGACCTGGGGGCATTAACCTGTGTGTCAAGGAGTGACCTAAATTTTTTTCCGAGAAAATGTCGTCTAGTATTAGCTGAGTCCACATTGTACCCACGTGTTCTCCCGTGCTGAGCCTACATTACGGGCAGTGTGTGGGCATGTCCGGGGCGTGATGGAATAAAGTCCACGACCTTCGGGACTGTTCAGGGGAGTGGCTACGTAAGGCTCCGTAAGAACTTTGAAACGGCCGATGGCACAACTTACTGCGTAACACAATCACAACAACATAATTGTTGTTTATTAAGAACCCTGAAAACTACAAAGGTATTGATAGCAGCAGGATAACAGAAGACAACAAGCTTTAAGCTTTGCTCAAATTTTGGCGATTAGAAGAGAAATAAGCACAAAGCTGTACAGATTATTAGTAGTTGATGCATATCCATGTAGCAATAGTATTGATAATGCATAAGAAAATTTGGAAACAACCCAGTGTGTATGATTATTACAATTGCTATGGTTGCTATCATGATCTTTACTGAAGTACGTTTCTAACACGAATTGTCTGATAGTGCCTGATTGATAAAAATAGAAGCCTATTGCAGAGAAAATCCGATAGAGGGCGCTTCAGACAGGTAAGCCTGTATGGGAATATTCACATGTCCGGATACCTACAAGACAGGCCAGGCCGATACATAATTTGTTTTTGAGCTAAAGCATGGAATCAAGAATATACAAAGAAGCTAAAGGACCCATAGCATTTTCATTGCCACATACACATGTATATGTCTTGTGAACAGATTTTGCAGTTTATTCAGTAATTATAAACTCTTGACTAAAGTTTTGCTTTTCTATTGAAGATAGTACGTACATTTGAACGTACACATGTGTATCATGGACACACAAGAAAGATGTTGTCTATTAAGAAAATGAATGAAATAAATAAACAAGAATTCGGAGATCTCATACCTCCATGAAATATATGAGTTTTTCTAAATGTTTTACACAGTACACTACACTACAGAAACAAAATAACACCGGTTTTTGGTTTCAAACACACAATAGCACCTTTGGCCTGGATATGGTCATGTAGACTTTTCCCGAGGAAGAACCTCATTAATCAAACCGGGCAGGCGCTGCCTCCACCCCGCACATCTGTTTTCCCTGCCACCCCGCACATCTGTTTTCCCGGAGGTTCTGCTGCAGTACCAAGGTCAGCCAACAGGAGGCCCATATTTGACCTTGACCTTTGGCTTCTTAAGACCCACCAGCATACCAAATATCATCACAATCCATAAAGTCGTTCTGAGGGTTATGCTGACTACAAATGTGCGGAAACACACACACACACACACACACACACACACACACACACACACACACACACACACAGACGCACCAAAATCAATACCTCCATTTTTCATGGAGGTAATGAATCCTGTAGACTAACAAAGTGACGATTTCAGATAAGTAGCACTTCTGTTGTTTGTTGAAGTAAGTCAATGACCTCACAGTCATCTGACGGGT
The DNA here is from genome assembly GCF_001625305.1 of Branchiostoma belcheri. NCBI lineage: Eukaryota > Metazoa > Chordata > Leptocardii > Amphioxiformes > Branchiostomatidae > Branchiostoma > Branchiostoma belcheri. Next base: position 6,257,666 of record NW_017804131.1, read on the forward strand.
CACGTTATGTTTGCTTTTTTCCAGGGTTAAAAGTGATGCAAACACGTTAACGTTAAAATATTTGTTATTGTCTTCAACGCAAATTTTGTTGGATCCTACTTAAACAGAATCGATAACCTCTACCAGTTTGCGGAAGCACCAAAGAGTAGGAATCGGCCAAACAGATAGATAACATGGCAGGGTAGTTGGTCCTTAGTTGGTCCGCTAAGGGCCAACTTATTATCTATTTCACAAAATTCTACAATTTCCCGATCGACGTTTCTGAAGCGGCTACATCACATCTTACTATAAGACCACACAAGTAATGAAATATCCGTTACTAGCAAGTAAACTATGTACGTTGTGTTTACCGTCCTTAGGCCACAGCAAGTAAATTTTATGGATGACATCCTCCGCAGACTCCAAATCTAATGCGAGCGGGCGAAAAAAAAACAAGGCGGGCCGAAAAAAACGAGGTTCCTACATTTTGAAATTTTGACTCAATCATTGTACAAATGGTTTTGATTCAGTGGGAACATCACATATACACAGCCAACATCACATATCATTGCATCAAAGTAAGAAACAAAACATAAAATCAGAGCCTTGTCTTGTCTCCTCTCTTTATAGTTATCTGCCATCCACCTTCCGGCATGGCAACAGACATCTTCGCCAATTTTCGGCATGGTGACCACTGTCAGAAGGCAACAAAATTTCTTGTTTTTTTTTTCCAAAATCAGGCGAAAATCAATGCGCGCGCTGATGTCATCCATAAAAATTACTTGCTGTGGCCTTACTAGCAAGTAAACTATGTACGTTGTGTTTACTGTCCTTATCTATCTATTTTTGTTAGACAGGGTGGTCCATCTCAGTGGCACGGAACTTCTTTACACTAGTATAACCATATGGAAAATATACATTACATAGGCCATACATGTATGTACATACATTGCATATTATAACAATTCAAATAGATACAGAAGTCACATGCTGAGATCGAGATTAAACTCTTTACATAAAAATACGTCCAGTCAAACACTCCATTTTTTTACTCATTACATGTACATTGTCCTTGTACTTTGTTAATGCTAATAAAACATATAAACAATTGTTAATATACACAAGGCTAGACTACAGTCCATATCTATAATCCATATCCTAGTCCGTAGTTGCAAAGTGTGGGGCCGTGTGGCGTAGCGGCAGAGTGCGCGACTCGGAACCCAGAGGTCTCGGGTTCGAGTCCTGACATGCCACCGATCTTGTGCCCTTGGGAAAGGCACTTTACACGATTTTCCTCACTTCGCTCAGGTGGAGATGAGTATTGTCCTGTCATGTATTTGTCCCCTGTGTTGGTGGCGGCATTAATATAAGTTGAAAAAACTTGTGTGCCGTCACCACGTCTGGTGATTACATGTTGGAATATTAAAAAAAACACTCTACCCACTAGGCCTATTGCACGGGTGCATCAATGTTTATTGATGCACGTAGGGAGTGATTGACAGAAGCAGAACGCTGAAGTGTTTGATTCCAAAGTCTTCGGCAGCCTGGAGTTGTTTTCCTCCTTGATGTTAAAACAACACCTACCAATTAAAGGCAAACACTTAACGTACGTCCATATGGATCCACAACTTCAAGCATGTATGGAGTACATGTAGCCAGGTAAATACTGACGAGTATCAGGCATCAACAAGAATTCGGAGATCTCATGCCTCCATGAAATATACGAGTTTTTCTAAACGTTTTTACACAGCACACTACACTACAGAACAAAATAACACAGGTTTCTGGTTTCAAACACACAGTAGCACCTTTGGCCTAGAATGCTAGATATGGTCATGTAGGCTTTTCCCGAGGGAGAACCTCAATAATCAAACCGGACAGGCGCTGCCTCCACCCCGCACATCTGTTTTCCCTGCCACCCCGCACATCTGTTTTCCCGGAGGTTCTGCTGCAGTACCAAGGTCAGCCACCAGGAGGCCAATATTTGACCTTGACCTTTGGCTTCCTAAGACCTACCAGCATACCAAATATCATCACAATCCATAAAGGCGTTCTGAAGTTATGCTGACTACAAATGTGCGGAAACACACACACACACACACATACACACACACAGACGCGCCAAAAACAATATAATATAATATAATACCTCCATTTTTCATGGAAGTAACTATGGTCCCATTGCGCATTGGCTTCGTGTTACCACGATTGTACTAATTTTGGAAACTTTACAACTTAATAGATTAAGACAGATTACTCTTAAGTTATTTGACCTTTGAGCACATTATTGTATGCGGTCCAAAAACACATCAACTTTTCCATACACCCGAAGGCCAGTTAATGTTTTTTCGTTACCTCATTGGCGTTCATATTCAAACAACAAAATCTGTAGGAAAAAAAAACAAATACAATGCACTTTCGTAAACATATATACTCGCGGTCATATATGTCATAAACTTTATAGCACAACAATTGTAGCAGGTACAATGTATGGCAGCTAATAAGATTACTAGCTATATGGGTCTATCAAAATTCTACATATAGGTACTATGTATGTCTGGTAAAATGTTGAATAGAACCACTAACTAGTACACCTCTACAAGTACGTGCTAAGCTACGCTATACTATATTTATAAAGGGTACAATGAGCAGTTGTATATACTATACAGGTTCTACGAGTGCTAAACAGAATGTCGACTAAATTACTGCCTAAGATCTGTTTTAATTCCACATTTAGGTGCTAAGATACGCTATACGATATAATGTTAGGCTACATAACTTCCTTTGGTGTAAATCTACACAAAGGTCAATGCCCGACAATGGCCCCTTGGATACGTTATTAGGATTATAGATAGAACTTTATTGCACGACAATTGCACATGGTACAATGTATGGCAAACTACTAGAGTAACAACAATAAAATAAGTGTGTTGAATAAGACCTACTGTCGAATAAAACCTAACATATCTATATCATAATTATTCAAATAATAAAGGGATAGCACAAGTCTTTGATAAAGTGTTACAATCGAGTGGGCTAATCACAAGTTTCCGTATTTTTTCTAATAGCAAAGCATTCCTTTATATATATACCTATTTTTGCGTTGTCCTGCAGTCATCAAACAAGGCTTTCGGGAAAACAAGTTTCTGTTACTGGGTAACCGCGAACAGCCAGGAGAATGGTGACGGCAAAAGGCTCCGCTACCCGGACTTAATTGCATTAACAGATGTGTAGAGTCTTCCTAAATATAAAACTGACATAAAACTGATATAAAAAAAGGATATCATAGTTTACATATCATCATGTAAGTGAATGAGGATAATCATTTATAGAATGGAGTAACATTTAAGCACCTGTCCCTAGTACTTGAGGTTGTACTCTAAGTACTCGTAAGTACACAGAGTGCTAGACCAACGTATTGTAGTTGGGTGAATTAGATGTACATGGTATATATATACTAACTTTCATATCTTGACATAAATGTTCAACACTACTGTACATAAGAGGGAAGAGGGACTTAAACCCACGATTCTTGTAACTTTCCTCGTAAGGCCATGTTGATTTGATTATATGGATGACATCCTCCGGGAGCCCCAAAACTGATGCGCGCGTGCGAATAAAAAAAAGTTTTGGACAAAAAAAAAAGTTGTTTTCATTATGAAATCTACGTGGTAATGAGGGTTGAACAAATGGGACAGAATATGGTTTGGGGAATGATCTAGTCTTCAAGTTCATTTCTTTACAATTTCGTCTTTTTTCGTTTGATTTTGGCATTCTACGACATTGGTACATTGGCATTCTGCGACATTGGACTTACGGTATATTTTTGCTAATTTTGCAACTGTTTTGTACGATTTACAGTATGGTTGAAAACTTTTTTTTAAACGGCCGAAAATTCATGCGCGCGCGGATGTCATCCATATAATCAAATCAACATGGCCTGACCAAATGAATGGCTAGATTCAACTTTCAAGTAGAAAGATAACGTCCCCAGTTACAGTCAGAAATCTCCTGGGAAGAAACGCCCGTGGATAGCAAACGGTATGTAAGTCTTGGCGTAGGCATAGTTGATGATTTTTAGGGTCTGCGCGTCGAGTATCAACAGATAGCTTTCCTTTCGTTCTCCGTCGAGTACGGTGGTGACGAGAACACCCTGGTCTTCTGCCTTTGCGTTAGGTTCGGGGATGAAGTACGGTTCGTTCGGGTAGTGGTTAGGGAGGTACCAGTACTTATCGCTTCTGCCGTTGTTGCAAAGATCCTTTTTAACGATGGCAAAGTTGTCGTGGACTGTCGGAGTCTGTTCGTCAAAGGAAAACACTACTCCGTACACGTAACAGTAGTTACCACTTCGGTGATTTTCGTTAATCACCGGAAGCTCCATTCGGTTCACGAAGTTCATGTCGGGTGTTTTCGGAGGGAACTCGGAGACGCCGACGCTGGATGTCTTCGTGTTGAGTGTGAAGCGCTTCAGCAATGCCCGGTTGACGAGAAGGCTCCTCTTCTTTTCGTCTAGCATCGTGGCAAGTTCGAACTGGTAAAGCATGGAGTTGTCCGGGTAGGTTATGATATCAACGACTATGTCGTCACCCTGCTCAAAAGCGTTAACGTGATGCACAGCGAAGAAACCCGGTGTCATCAACTCTGACACTTTCCCGTCTTTAAGAGAAATAACCAGAAACTTGGTCTCATCCTTGCCCTCCCACTCAAGACACTTTCCTGCCTCAGCCGAGTTCAGCATTTTTGGTACGCTGATGTAGAGTGGATATAGAGACACAATGGCGTGGTTCTCAGTGATAGAGAAGCTATGCATATAAGACATCTTCTCTAACTTAACGTTTGCAATGATCTCTTGTGTGGATGTGTCTTTCATTCTGTATAGTGTCAGGGTGTGTTTTAGTCCCGGTACAATGTTCACTGTGTAGACCAAGTTGATAGTATGTCCAGTTTTAGGCTCGTAGAGAGGGTGGGCCGTCGACATCAATGAGAGAAGGTTGATGATTGGATGAGTGATGTCAGGTTTGACCAGACTGATGGTGCTCAGCGTACCAACGTCGAACTTAGAAAAGACGGCCGCATCGGTGAGACCAATAAACTCAGCGTTTCGCCCCGATCCTATCTTCCAGATGTTAGCGTTGGTGTTGTCGATGCCGTACACGAGGGCCTCGGCCCGTTCTTCGAAGGTAAACGCGGGGTTCACCCCGTCAAATGTGAGGGACGTGGCGTAGTCGTTCTCGGCTATAGACCGTGTGTAGGTTGACGTGCCTAAGAACGAAGCGGAGAAGTGAATCTGGGTGCCGTTGTGGATCTTGAACGAGTGAAGCTTGGCGAAACCGTCAAACGTGTGGATGACGCTCCGCTGGCCGATGTTAAAGCGACCGGGACCATTCCGTACCTGTGGAAAACATAAGTGAAAAATAGTATAAATGGTTTATTTGCACATTGACATAAATCTAAAACAACATTTCAGCCTAACAATACAATGCATTGTACAAAAAGCTCAATTACGTAAATATCATAAAATATCATTAGTCAAATCTAATTGGTTAAAAATGCAGAAAGTATAATAATTATTTTATTTAGATTTCGATGGGCCCAAAGATATGAACATACATTAGAGTAAATGTCGTCGAGAATAACTCTCTGTATATACCTACAGAAAGAGCCATTTTAAAGCACTACTTAGATATTTCAAATAAGCAAACATGTTGATGCCATATATTTTTACATCAATGTCTACCACACAAGCAAAGTCTTTTAAGCACTCAAGATGTGTCAAAGTCAGACATAGATGTGAGATCCTTTTTACACCAAATTTCATCTTTACATCCTTAATGCCCTTTTGTCTCGATAAGGCCATGTTGATTTGATTATATGGATGACATCCGCGCGCGCATGAATTTTCGGCCATTTCCAAAAAAAAAGTTTTCAACCATACTGTAAATCGTGCAAAACAGTTGCTAAATGAGCAAAAATGTACCATAAGTTGCAAGGAAAACATTTAGAAACGATACCAATGTCGTAGAATGCCAAAATCAAAGGAAAAAAGACAAAATGTAAGAAAATGAATTCGAAGAGTAGATTATTCGCCATAACATATTCTGTGCCATTTGTTCAACCTTCATGATCACGTAGATTTCATAGTGAAAGCAACTTTTTTTTTGCAAAACTTTTTTTTATTCGCACGCGCGCATCAGTTTTGGGGCTCCCGGAGGATGTCATCCATATAATCAAATCAACATGGCCTAAAGGAACTTAAAACATCAATTTGACGTCTTTGGACAGGAATGTCACATTTAGAAAGGAAACAAAGAGCATCCCGTGTCTAACTAAGGACCTGCGCAATCATTCAAACCAAACATTCTGATTGATTAATTGGGTTGGCCCGACTACCGTACTAACTGTGTGTTGACTAAATGTGTTACACAACTTGATAAGCGGAGAAAAGTCAACATTTGCTCGACTGCGACGACGATGTCTCCCGCTGATTTCAGAGACCACTGGCAGACAGTGAGTTGTTTGTTAGGCCACACGAAGTAACTTTTATGGATGACGTCCGCGCGCGCATTGATTTTGACCTGCTCCCAGGAAAAAAAAACAAGAAATTCTGCTTCCTGTAACTATGACCAAAGAGTCACGACAGTGGGGTAAGGGAAGATGTGATGGAAAGAATGAAACAGGACAGGACAACAACTGCCTTTCACCTGATTTATTGCTGTTTTCATGACGAATAAAAGACGTCTTGGTTGTTACACTGCGTTCTCTTATTAAATTTGCGTCCTAACATTTGTCTTTCCTTAATAGTATATTTTAAATCCAGGCATCTTGCTTTTATTCGGCCCCTGTTTTTTTCCGCGCTCTCGCATTAGATGTAGTCATTGGTTTATTGAAAAGAGCAATGAACATATCAGACTTGCAGTAAAAACTGAATTGTGCTGATATTTACAACTTATAGGATTATACAATACTAGTAGATATAAAAGAGAAACTTACACTTGTAATATTCTAAATTTATAAAAACCATCGTCGTCAACATATTATTATAGCAATATTATTAAAACAATATAATTTCTCACGAGTATAAAATCACTACTGTCATTCTACATTAAAATGACTGAAAGTCTTTGAAGTTAGTCTGGTACGAGCGCTAAGGATATGTACAGTTGGCGGTAATAATTCGATTTGGCACAATAAACAATCAATAGTACTGAGATTTAGGGTCTTCAGACGACGTCATCCATACAAATTACTTGTTGTGGCCTTATCTAGATCTGAATAAAGGTCCCATGTTGCCGAGTCAGGCCCAGTATTTGTTGGTATTTCCTATAGAAAAGCGTTTCCGCCCGAGTATAGATAAAGTGACTTTAATACTTTGTTGTGTCGCTAATGTGATGTATACAGACTTAATCACCAGGAAATTAGAACAACTCAGGATTTTAACACCCTAGGGGGTAATAACACAGAGATATCTTTCCGAAGTGTTTTTCTTCGCCTTATTAATCAGGTGATAAAAACCTCATGTTGTTTTCACTAATATGATTCGCGTTTATAAAAAATGAATGATTACACGTTTTAACAGATTCATTTTTGAGATATAACAAAATTGACGGGAGGCATACAAAATTACTTGTCATTTAACATGTACCCCCTTAAACATTTCTTGATAAATTTCTGAAGTGTGATGGAAGCTATACGTTTTGAAAGCCTTATATATGGTGTCTGTACCTTTCATCGGTTAACAAAACCTTCTTGAGAACACACTGCGACTCCCCTTTATCATTCATCTGTCTTCCCATGGTGTGTAAATAAAATGATAAAGAACAAACTATACACTTACCCGTTCAAAAGATCCAATTTTATGGACAAGGCTTCTCAACATGAGTGACTAGCTATTGAGATACTGAAAACATGGTTCTTAATCTGTTCTACGTATCGTCAGAAAATTTTTATGTAGGTTTTAGACTCACAGTCGTCTATTGTATAAGTCTTGCAGTGGACAGAGGAAGAAAAAGCTTTTAGACATTGCCATGTGCTGCCTCTTTCTTGGATAAACCCTGCACTCATGTTTAAATATTTTTTTTTATTCCAACATGTAATCACCAGACGTGGTGATTACGTGGTGACGGCACACTCAAGTTTTATCAACTTATATTAATGCCGCCACTAACACAGGGGACAACAGGACAATACTCATTTTCACCTGAGCGAAGTGAAGAAAGTCGTGTTAAGTGCCTTTCCCAAGGGCACTAGATCGGTGGCATGTCAGGACTCGAACCCGGGACCTCTAGGTTCCGAGTCGCGCACTCTGCCGCTACGCCACACGACCCCACACGTTTAAATATTGAAAAGATGACAACCTTGCGTGGTTAAATTTTCACAAGAGACCTACCGGCACCATAGCCGTCTCTGGCTAAAACTTAACCGGACTCTCAATGAATGACAGAATACGGTATTGACGAGTTACTCACAAAAGTGCCGTGGACCCAATGTGGAACGGGCGTGCTGTTACACCACTGGATCGGTCGGTCGCGGAATTCTTCAAAATTATCTCTGAAGAAATACTCTAGTCCAACGGTGCTTGCTTCAATGCAGCCCGAAACGGCAAGAATAACAATTGACAAATGGAAGACTTTGTCGCTGACCGGCATCTTAAAACTTTTCTTGTAAAGTTGGAAGAAGGAAATGGCAGTTCTTGCAAAGTACGAAATGAGACCAACAAGCTTAAGAGGAGACTTATATGAAGTTAGGACGTGTTTGCCCAGTCGATCACTTTGTACATAGAAACGTTGGTATGATGAGCTCATCTGGTCATAGTGCGCATGTGCGGTACTCTAGAACAAGATTGTAAGTCACGTGCTTACAGAACGGGACAAGATGATTGGCGGAGGCTCGAGATGATTTTTTTTATACGAACGTGCGACACATGTCTTATTTTATTTCAGACATATATGAGAGAACTTTATTGTATGACAATTGTACATGGTGCAATGTATGGCAACGACCATTGAACATTGTACAAAAAAGGTATAAAATGAAACTTAACATCCAAGTTACTAAAAACATCAAGTGCTAATATAATATACATTCAAGTAGATATACAAATATACATTCTAATCACATATAAGATCAACCATTCAGTGAAGTCATATCCTGGAGTATCAAATATAGTATGAAAGGGTGGCAGTCGTGGTAACTAAAGACAAACGTGCATTCTTATTTGAGGTCCAAAGTAAAGAAACACATGTATGATTTATTGAATTTGAATTCATGGAAGGAATTGACAAAATGCATATTTATGACCAATTGTACCATCAAATACGTTGTACAATTAACGTTACTGAAAATTAATTTTCCCATACGTACTTTGGTGGGTCCACATACTCTCTAGAGTTCAAGAATGCAAAAAAGGTACGTGTTTTTATGTAACTAGTTTAATGTAGCATATGCAAAGTGCCCCTAACCACTGGCCTCCGATCCCCATGGGACTCTAGGAAAATTCAGACAACGTTAACATGTTACGCATTTCCCAGTGTAGACTGTTTGCCGTGCTTATACAATCTTTTATACGCAAACAGAATTCCACTTAACCTTTAGACTTATTGAATCGTGCAGATATTTGTCAGACTACGTAATGGGTCGACGTCGTTGTAGGTGTACTAATCTACTTTGTTTTTTTGCAGGCCTTTCAAGGACGATTTTGACGAAAACAAAGACGACTGTTCTGTTTCACCCTACGTCAATAGAGGACTGTTCAAGTGAAAAAAATATTGGAGATGGGGTGTCAGTCTAATTCAAGTTGTAGCAAGAACCACTTTTGTAGGCTATGTAGGCTATACGTCGATGAAGGTTAGACATCTAGGTAATACGATACGCCAAAAAGCAGTTACTCAAGCAACTGGATATGATTTTGAAAACGTCAGACGTTTCAGCTAGTATCCACTAGCTTTCGTCAGTGACTGAGAGACCAGAGGGGAAAACAGGTTTATAAGCACAACCTATTGATTGATATGCAAATAAAGTGAAGACAAATTTTTGGAAGTCGAAAAAGGAACAAAGGTCAGACAAGTCAAGACAAGATGATGCAAATGAGTCTGAAAGCTCCTGTTATACAGAACAGGAGCTTAAGTGTTGTCTGTTCTCGGGGCTGGGAGTGCCAAATCCCAAGTGCCGGAAAGATCGACCCGTAGCCCCCCTTCCCTGTTGAGGGTGGGGTATGTAGGCTCTAGCGTTATAGTGCTATGTTGCATCTAAAGCCCTGTATATCTGTGTCCTTTTCATCTTTTGGGTGGGGAATGTGGACTCCCGCTTCATCAATTCGACTGTTTGTTCGTTTCTTTTACATGTATTATTGGTTAGTGTTTTGCATTGTTTAGTAATATTAGTTTTATTCGTATAAGTGGCGGCGCTAACATAAGCTACCTAACTTGAGCCCGTCGTCACTTTGTCCTGTACCCTTATTTGTTCATTGTATAGGTAGAAATTAAAAAAAATCTTTAAAAAAGGTTATATATGTTAAAGCCCCAATCACATATAGCCAAATATGGCCTCCCAAACACTTGCTGAAAATCCGTCAACAATGGTTAGGCCACACCGATTTAATTTATGGATGACATCCTCTGAAGACCCCCAAACTGGTGTGCGCGGGACGAAAAAAATAAAAATCCGGCCAAAAATAAAAATGCTACAAAACCACAGGAATACAAATCTGGTATTGTGAATTTGGCGTATTACATAGCGACGTATACGACAGGCCGACACATGCTGGATTTTTGCGGAATATATGAATCGACACTGCTGTACGTATGTACTGAGTTCTTGAGTCTTGGAGCTTCGGTAGCCTGGCTGCCGTCAACCAGAGTTATCACCACCATGCACTACCCAGGCCTAAAGCCAGGCCAGAGCCTCGGAATACGTGTTTTTTTTTTTGTTTTTTTTAGATCGGGCGAAAATCAATGCGCGCGCGGATGTCATCCATAAAATTAAATCGGCGTGGCCTTAGGAGTAGGTTTGGAGCAAGGCTGGCTTGTATTTGAGTATTCAAAAATTTTGGGCGGCGGGAGAGGTAGGCAGAAGATTTAGAAACTTTGATGACAATCAGTTTGAGATTTTTAGTATAAAAGTCCACCTGTGTTGGCATACTTCATATACGAAATAGGCCAAACGTTATGACCGACATTAAGTAAAATTGGAGGCTGCAGTAGACGGGTCCATTCCATGAACAAGGCTGACGGAGTTAGCCGAAAATTTGGGTAAGTCCCAATGTACCTAGTGTCGGACATAACGTCTAGCCTTTTCGACATTTTAAGTTTTCTTAAACATAAAGGCATCCAAAGCAGCTTTAGGGCTTTGAAACCCGATTTTTCAGAGCCAATATTCCAGTCATTTATCTACATACTGAGTTAAAATCACACTATCCCATTGTATATTGAGCCTCACGGAGCAAAAATTCCCAAAATTCTGACGGAAACTGGTTACTGGAAGGGCCCTAGGCTGATTTTTAGGGTACCACTCAGAAAATAAAGGACTCATCTTAGGGCTTGTTTCTCCAGTTTTAAACGCCCAAAGTAATGCGGAATGCGGACTCAAATGTGATAATGTGAAGCAGTATGTGTCAAGATCACAAAGATTGTCTTATTCATGAATATTTCCAGTTTTGCTGCCCTGAAATCGCACTGGATGTCTTTAAAACAACAATAAGAGCAAACACGAAAACTGTCGCTGTGTACTTTTAGTGAGTATATTTGCTGACGACCTGTAATGTTTACTGTGTCTCACGATCCTTCATCAGGGAACTCTGAAAAACAACCTGCCGTTGCTAGGTAACCAGAGTGTTGTATAGGAATGGTACTGGTTGACACTTTTTTTTATTCCAACATGTAATCACCAGACGTGGTGATGGCACACTCAAGTTTTTTCAACTTATATTAATGCCGCCACCAACACAGGGGACAAATACATGACAGGACAATACTCATTTACACCTGAGCGAAGTGAGGAAATTCGTGTAAAGTGCCTTTCCCATGGCAAAGGGCACAAGATCGGTGGCATGTGAGGACTCGAACCCAGGACCTCTAGGTTCCGAGTCGCGCACTCTGCTGCTACACCACACTACCCTGGGTAGAGTGTTCGCAGAGCAGTAGGTCGTGAGTTCGATCCCCGACCGAGCCATACAGACTTTTTAAAAGACTTTTTAAACTGGTGCATAGCTCTTTCGGTGTTTATTTCATAGCATTTGGGAAAGAGTATAGGAGTTAAACACACACACCACTACTAGTGGACTAGCCCCCTGCTGTAGTGATTGCACAACTGTGTGGCCGTAGGGCTACAGAGACGGAGATGGGAGCCGCCCAATGCACCATATATAGTTGCATTACCGATTGGCTACCATTAAGGCTTATCACGCATGGCAGCCAAGAAATGCATGCAAAAAGCTATCACGATTGTAAACAGCACTGTTTAAAATTGGAATGCAGGGTGGAGCGCATTATGGACCAGAAACGCCCCCTAACGTGGTTGATCATACTGCAGTAGTGACATTTTAGAAAATTAATTAGTTTAACTAATAGGCGATTGTATTTGCAAAGAAACCACCCTTCCTAATCTTTCAGTTATTAAAAGTAGTTTTTACTAGTAGTTTCTCAGTAGTTGTCAGTAGTTCTATGTGTACTACATAAATTGTCTGTTTTTATACCAAATGTTTCTTCTGTTCTTGCAATTAGCCCTCGGGCACGAATTTGCAATAAAAAAACAATTAAAAAGATGTAAAAAAAAAATAAAGGTTTAATCTGAAGAAAAAAATCACTCAGAAGGCTTGTACCCAGAGTACCCCTGGCTGAAATCGTGGTTCTCGTTCCCAACCAAGACCGGGTGGAACACGCACAGGGCCTCGAAGTTCTCATGCGCGGTCACGTGGTGAGGATCGTGCGCGTTCATGTTATAGATGGTTCCGTTCGCAGCATCTACACGAGTCTCCGCCTCCTTCGCCCCCTCTTCCCACGTGTAGGTGGCTCTGCCTGACCAACATACAGGAGGAAAATATACTATCATGAAAGTTCATCTGTGTTGGTAGTTACATGTTTAAAGTTAAAACTTTTGTTCCAACACAAAAAAAATTCTCTCACCTAGCACTTTCGACCAGTCACTCTGGTCCTCCTCAGTAAACTGACCCAGTGAAGCTTGTCACGTGGCTTCTTTGAAGTGTGACGTCAACACTGG
>NW_017804131.1:6270876-6276420 GCF_001625305.1 Branchiostoma belcheri
TCTGCCCCCCCCCCTCAGAACTCGCGAACGGTATATCGTAGGACCACCAAATTTTCAGAGGATGGTGTACTAGTAGAAATTTATCATATGTACAATTTTTATGTTGTTGTGACGTAATATGACGTCATTATGACGTCATTATGTGATTTTATTGGCCAAAACCGTCTAGATAGGTTATTCCCTGAAAACTAAACAGTATACGACATAACTTCACCAAAAAGTGTTTATGACAGAATATTAGGATGTACTAAGTCTTATGTTGCCCATAGCAACACCGGTGACGTCATAAAATGACGTCATGCATATATTACCTATCCGCCATCTTGGATCATTAATCTTGAATTTTCAAAAATAGTTTTTTTTTCAGGATAAAGCCTAAAATACATTGTAAACAGACTAAAGACGTTCATATGAACCTTTTTTGTAAAAAGAAATGGGAGTATTGATGAAATTTTAAGGAAAATAAGCTGTGTTTACCTGATCTAATGATATGGTCCGCCATCTTGGATTTCGGCCAATGACGTCATCAAATTAGCATAAATTATGCATTTTTAATAATGAAATTTACATATAATTATATGTGATGTTATTAATATTAGAAACAATGTGTAACTTGACATAAAACCCATAAAATTCTGTTGTTTAAATGGAAATTATTATATTTGGCAAAAAATGCCTGTCAGAAACCCGTTGCCATGGCAACAAGAAAAATCATAATCTTATTCCACTGATACAGATTTGTTGCCAACAATATTTTAGGAAAAGTCACCAAGTTTGGCGGTTCTAGCTTTAGCCGTTCAGACGCTATGTGACATCAAAGTTGCCGCGGGCACTTTTAGCCCCCCCCCCGGTCTAGATAGGGTTAAGACTCCTTTTACAACGCAAGGAAGAAAATCGGATGAAATGTAATAGTTATAAAATATTTCAATGCAATCGTAGTTACAGATACTCCATTGAGGCATAACGCTCCCTATTAATAGCCGCGGTACCATCCGGATTTTCGCTCCGCAACGTTCGAAAAATTGTGGAGCGAAAATCCGGATGGTACCCAGGCTATTAATCCGGATTTTCACTCCGCAACGTTCGAAAAAATGTGTGATTTTTTCGAGCGTTGTGGAGCGAAAATCCGGATGGTACCCAGGCTACCCTATTAAAACCCTTGTCCTGCTGTGCGCACTATATGTCGCGCGGCACATACAGTACCATCTATATAGCACCCTGTATAGGTATGATTTGGGGGTATTTCTCGTGCAACGCATCACACCGCAGAGAAACGCAACGAATGCGGAAGTGACTATGCCACTGCAGGGCAAAAAAAATGGGGGTCTATGATCTAATTAAGACATGGAATTATTGAAAAATATTGTGCCAGGAATGCCAGCAGGACAAGGGTTAACATCATAGCATAATGTATGCTAGGAGTACCTTTAAGAAAGTATACTGATTCAACATGATGTTTATAACATATCCCATATTTTGTATCAGCTGATGAAGCCTCTCCATTGGCGTTGTGAACGCTGATCGGAAAACCGTCCGACTTCCTCAGGAATCTTCGTATGTGCCCTCGGCCCCAGTCGATGTCCCGATCGGTGCCGACGATCTCCGAGAGAGACCGAGCCACGGCCCGATCAACCGACGGTTCGACGTCATCACAGAAGATGCAGAAGAGGCGGAGCTTTTCTCCAGATGTGACTTTAACCTGTAAAACAGATGTCAAATTCAAATGAACATCAAAATGATGTGATTTTGATGGAAAAGTTGAAAAAGAATGTAACGTAATATGAGTTTTCTTTGAAAATTTGCCAGAAAGGTGAATAGTGAAATTATGGTGAAACTAGAAAAGTAACATTTGCAAAGCAAATGCATAATGTTTACCTTTGGATATGGTCTGCTCTGTTAATTCTTACCCACACACATTCGCATACATGTATATTGTGACAGGAGTCTAAATGCCTACTATGAAATTGCAACATTATGTAACCCAACACCAGTTACCATGGTGACAGACGTCAACAAAAGAGGCCAGGTCAGAGGTTAGTGTTTGGAACAGAAGAAGAAGAAGAAATGGAGCAAATACAATATTTTTTCCTTCGGTAAACATAATAATGTAGACGATCCATGTTCCAGAATTACACAAACAGATAAGAAAGAATGATTAACGATTGATAAAAAAGAGGGCGTTGTTTTTCCTATGGCCCAGATAGAGTGACAATGTTTAATGGGCAGTGACCAAATGGCAAGGACACGCACAGAATGAACAATGAGTAAAAAGACAAGGACACACATAATGATGACAAATAGCGGCGTTTAGCGTTGGTGTTCCCTTCTCTAGTATCTGCATTTCATGATTCAGTTTTCCCCGTAAATTCTCCGTTTAAATTTGACATGTTTTATCTGTAGTTACATCTATTTAGAACCGGTGCAATAGCTCAATTGGTAGAGTGCTCGCTTTGTAACCGGGAGGTCGTGAGTTCAAACCCCGCCCGGGTCATACCAAAGACTTTAAATATGGTACACACTTCTTTCTCTGCTTAGCACTCAGCACGTATGAGAAAGAGTGTGGGAAGGTCAAACACACAAACACTACCAGTGGACCAGCCCCAAGGGCTACAGATATGGATATGGGTACCACCCCTACGCTCTGCATAAGGGCACGGGAGACCTTTTTTTTTTCCTTCACATTCCTTGAAGCTTTTCTGCTAAATTTTCAAAAAGTCACATTTGTACGGAGACTTAGAACAGCTACATGACATACAGTAGCCAGTTCCTGTAACAAACTTTCAGTAGTCGGTTCTCAGTGTAAGGACGACTCCCATTCTGTGTTTAACTTAGCGATCTATCGCGCGCAATAGGTAGGTTTAGTTCCTAAGTAAAGCCTCGGTCACAACCCGCCATACGTGCTTTTTGTCCGTCCGTTTTTTTGAGGCTACGTCTGCTACGTTTTTTTCTGAAAACGTGGGGAAAGAGTGGCGTCGACGCACGTACGGATTCCGTACGGAGGCGGTACTCACCACGCACGGATGCCCTACGTTTGCCCACGTTTTTGCACGTAGACAGCACGCAGAAGCACGTACGGCGGGTTGTGACCGTAGCTTAAACCGGCCCCCTGTCTTTGGTGCCGGAGGGCATACATGACTCAGGTTCTGTCAATTTTTTTTTCCAAATAATCTTTATTGAATTTTCAAAGAATAAAGACAAAGGACATGTTCACATACAAGAAAATAAATACCCAGAGACATTTGCAAACAATACATCAGTCTAACAATTTACCATATAGTGGACCCCATTTCAACATATGTTTATCCATTTTCCCACAGGGACTGTCAATTTGCCTGCCATAAATCTAAAGTTCATTTACTGAAAAGAAGTAGAGTGTGAATGCACAATGGACAAATGTATACTATAATCATAGCAGAGCACCTAAAATCATTTGTACGGTGGCTTGAAACAGCTACATGACATACAGAAGCCAGTTCTTGTAACAAACTTTCAGTAGTCGGTTCTCAGTGTAAGGATGACTCCCATTCTGTGTTTAACAATAACTTGATTGCGCAACAATTGTACAGTGTACAAAGTATGGCATCTACTAACTTAAGCAAGTACATGTCAACTTCATTTTCATAAGGCTAATGTAATACAAAAGTGGGTAGCTAGTAGAAGATATCAACTTATACAATCGTTGGAGGAGTTTCTAATATCCACACAGTCTTTAATATATATTCCTATGTATAGCATGTAGGGGTTGTCACAAGTCAATATGTATTTAAATTTTCTTTCCAAGTTCATTGTGGTGAATGCTGGGAAAGAATCTGATAGTCTAGTGTATAGTGCATTGCGTATATTAATGTATTTAGGACACACAATCAAAAAGTGATATTCTTCCTCAATAAGCTCTGGACAAAATGGACAAACCCTCTGGTCATTGGGAATTTTATGGAATCTTCCGGTTTCTATACTAGGTTTGTGACAGCCAATTCTGAGTTTTGTGATTGCGCTACGTACGTCAAGTCTTTTTATATTTGAAAGGTAGTTTTCTTGTTTATAGTGTTTGTTCAGAGTAGAAAGAAAGGAAAGTTTGGAATTGTTTTGAATATCGCAATGCCAATTTTGTATATAAATATCTTGTAGTCGTTGACTTAGCGATCTATCGTAGCAGGTGGGTTTAGTCCTCAGTAAACCGACCCCCTGTCTCTGGTGCCGGAGGGCATACATGACTCAGGGACTGTCAATTTGCCTGCCATAAATTTAAGGTTAATTTACTGAAAAAAATTGGAGTGTGAATCCACAATGGACACATGTATACTATATTTATAGCAGAGCACCTAAAATCATCGCCTTTTTACATAGATCAAATGGAGTGTGGTCAATGTAAACGAGAAAAAAAGTGACAGGTGTTTTCAGTGGCAGCCACACAGCCAACAGACTGTATAACTCGTTCCTCCACTGCACAATCAGACTGTACAATAGCCAAATGCAGACCTAGTGTTCTTTTGTTTCATGCCCCACTCTGTATGTAATTGTCTTGTGCGTTTCTTATACTAAATAATAATGTAAAGTCCACACAATTGAGGAATACTATGTACCCCTGCTATGTTGACTATTCTTAATAAAATTGAAATATTAGGATTGCACTAATGCACACTCGCAACCCTATATCCTATATGAATGCTTTATTGAAATAACGTGCTTACCGTACAGGTTATACCGGATGAAAACGCCACGACAACGTCAGGAGCGAACTCGTACACTCGCCCGTTAGACGCCGTGCCTGTCCCACTACCCGACACGCAGTAATACACATGGTTCAGGAGGGGGGAGGGGGGCGATGTCAGACACACCGTCTCGCCCGGCTGGAGAAAGACATCGTAGGCGGTGTAGTTCATCCCATCCTCGGTGGCGACAAGCTGCTTGCCTCGGAGATTCGGATTCGGTAGAGGGACCTCTACAAGGTCGATGGAATGGCGAACGATCATGTTCAAACTTGGTTCAAGAACCGCAAACTGAGTCGTTTGAATATTGCACTGTGACAGTGAGTGACCTGATGCGCCAAGTTAAAGGTCAACATATAGATAGCTGGCTGAATTTTGATTCTATGCGACAAGTTGGGAACCTAACTACCTGTATGTACCAGTCTATGATTAAATATCGGTCTTTGTGTGTGTGTGTGTGTGTTGTGTGTGTGTGTATCTCTGTGTGTTTGTGTTTCTGCATATATGATGTGTGTTATGGTGACTTTGCAATAGAGCGCTGGGCGCCTTCTGGTAGCTGGCCTTGGTACTGCAGCTTTTGTCGCTCATACAATACATGTTGTACTGCAGAGTAAGTTGTAAGAACACTAGCGTTGTACTGACTTTCTTGAATGGTGTAATAAAATGGTGAGTATATTTACCTTCGCCAAGAAGGTTATGTTTTCAGAGGCGTTCGTGTATGTGTGTGTGTGTGTGTGTGTGTGTCTGTAAACACGATAACTTGAGAAGGCTTAAATGGACTGACTTGATATTTGGTAGTTGGGTAGGTCTTGATGAGACCTCAAAATGATTAGAT
>NW_017804131.1:6276440-6278160 GCF_001625305.1 Branchiostoma belcheri
AAAAGTCCGGATATACATCGTCGACGTCCTAGGCCCGCCCCCCCTCCCCTTTCGCCCGCCCCCCCCCCCCCGAATCTCCGTGAAGGTCAATTTTAATCGTTTCTGGACGATAAAATGTTCTCAAATGAATTCATTTTCTATGTCATTTCATGTGAGTCGACCTCTAAATTTCACTTCCGCATAACTTCGGCCAAGTCTCTCCATTTATGGTGACTACAACAGACATTTTACAGCAAAATTCGACTGTTTTAGGCCTATTTAAGGCAAAACTAGGTTTTCTGATTTTCGGTTCAGGGCTGCTTAAAATCGCGAACTTCTTTTCGTTGGCTGGTGTTAAGTGATAGCCTAATAAGTACTTCACGCAACTTTGCAGCATTTATTTCAACTACTCGCTCCTAGCCACGGCAGCATCACCCAGATTGTGTTTTGCGCCTTGTAAGAACGCAGTTTTTCACACATTTAAGGTGCGCTGTGCTACTTAATAGGCCATTCACGGCAAAGTAGTGAAGAGTTTGGTGTCGGACTCGTTTGATTCGGAAAGTGTGAACTCAGTTCTATCACCTAAGGTCAAAATCTGACGTATTCTTCATTTCAATGTAAAGCGGTGAAGCAAAAACGCGACCCCCTGCTGTTTAACTTGGACAACGCATGACGTCACTGCGTGACGTCATCGATCCCAACTTTAAAAGAGGTTTTCCGCAAGTATGCAGCACAGAAAGGACGATAAAACCACATCTATCCCTAGCCAAGGACCAGAGCGGGCGTTTCCTTCCGTTTTAACTGATTTGAGAAAAGCGAAACCCCAAAAAACGGTACTTTTTAATTTCTCCATTGTAAAGGTGCCTAGGCGCCGCGTCTTGGCAAAAGTAGCCATAGAACACAGTGTTTTTCACATGACTTTAAACCGCTGCCGCGGGAAAAGTAATGATCGCATACAAGCCAAATTTGGATATATGGTAGATATAATGTTCCTGAAGAATTTTAAAATTTTTTATGTAAAATTAACATATGTTATTAAGGTTCCGGGTCGGAGTTTAATTCTGACCAGAGTCTAAGTAAGTGCGCAGTAAATCGCCGGAAACGTGACTTTGAATGGTATGTTTTGGCCGCGATATCCCTGAAATCGTAATATCTGTGTACAGATATTTGTATTTTCTGTAAAGCCTGTTAGTTGTAGCCTTTATAGGTGGCGTAATGTTGGTGGTCCAGCGAAGACTTCCTGGTATTCGTCCGCGCGGATGGTAATGTGGCCTTTTCGCCTGACCGCCGGGATTGTACGTTCTATATGCGTTATGGGTGTGTTCGGGCCATCGAAGATAGCGATAAACTTATCGCATCGATTTTAATTAAATTCAAATTTTGGAAACACTAGGTTCTGAGCTTCTTCGAGTACTAAGCCGTTACCCTGGGAAAATTCGTTTTTCCATGCAGCCGTGGTTAAAAATGACGAAAAAATTACCCCTTTTTAAAATGTACTTTGATGTGCCTTAATTACCCCTAAATAAATTGGGCGCAGAAAATATCAATCAACTGTATTGATAAGCGGCACGGCACCCCTTTCCACCAAAAGAGTGAAAAATTCCGACCCGCGTTTAGTACAGAAATGACAGCCCGTCGGGCTGAGGGTGTCAAATTGCTCGAAATACGGAGGGAAACTCCGGTCCGAGACCTTAAGAAGACGGCGCATGCGCAGAAGATGACGTCATCGATGACGTAATTT